>NW_015163605.1:1910363-1978258 GCF_001447785.1 Gekko japonicus
GGAATGCCCCCAAAGTCCCCCGCTGGGGGTGGAAGATGGACTTGGCAACCCTATCTGGAGGTCTCCTGGAGTGACAGCTGATCTCCAGACGAAAGACCCATTTCCCTGGAGGACATGGCTGCTTTGGAGGGTGGACCCTATCCAGCATTATACCCAGCTGAGGTTCCTCCCCTCCCAAACCCCACCCTCCCCAGGTGGCCCCTTGGTCCACTCCCCAACAAAAATTTTCTGGGTATGGGGCTGATACGAACTATCACCTTCCCCTGAGACTCTGAAGTCTGTGCTAGCATTAAGCGACACTGCACAGTCCATTCCTTCCAACAATTGTTAATGTGACCATATGCGCCTCACACTGTCTGTTCAGCCGGGGCTGTTCAAGTGTTTTCAATCAAAGAGAAGTTAGTTGGTCTTGAGACCTGACAAGAATGCCTGATTTACAAAATGGGTTAAACCACCAGGTTCTTAATCCCAGATTAACAGGTGATGAAAACGAAAGCTTTCGTGTGCAGAACAGACTTCTTCAGACAAAACTGCACATTGAAGGTTCACACCTTGAATAAAAGCTTTGTTGGTCTCAAAGGTGCCACTTGACTCAAACTTTGTTCTGCTGCTTCTGACCAACACGGCTACCCACCTGAACCTAAGGTGATGAAAATGTCATCTGAACATACTCTGAATTCTATGCACTCTGAAATCCTTCACCTATTCCACTGTTCCATTGTGTAGTTTCTTCTGTTATGAACACCAAATATGAAGAGACACATTTGGATTTTTATAAAACAAAGTTAAAATCACTGGTTTGTAGCTTTCTTTCAAAAGGATTCCATAGCACATGGAACTCTTACAAATACAGGAGAATCCAGGAACACTTTCCTTACATCAAAACTAGGGCTGCTAATTGGCAGAGGCAGAGGGGGGGGGGGGGGGAAAACCTGTCCCTTCCCTTTAACAGATGTTTGATCTGTGGGAATCAGCAGGTGAAGCTTTTCATGGCATCGAGATAAAAAAAATTATCACCTGCTAATGTCGGCACATCAAACTGCTGTTAAGGGCCCAGCAAAAGTTACCAGTTCCAAAGCTGATTGGGAACCCCAATCAAGCCTCTGACCCTTTTAAAGCACAACCCACAGGAATTCCTTTTCAGAAAGAAATCATACCACATTCAGACCGATTCCGCAAAAGCAGTTGTTCCACCCTTGGTCTCCCGTTTCTGCCGGATGTACTGCTCAATTTCCCACTATTTGCTGTGTGGCTGCATTTTGACCCACATCGCCCCCCTGATTTCCCCCACGTCTTCTTGATCCTAAAAAATAATGCAGCTGTGCAGCAAATAGTGGGAAATTGAGCAGTACAACCGGGGGAAATGGGAGACTGAGGGTGGAACAACTGCTTTTGTGGAATCGGTCTTGGTGTGTTCAGAGCTGCAGAGGACCTTCTGTCTTCTTCTCATCACCATTTATCTCTACAGCTTAAGGGAGAAAACTTTGTTTTCAGTGTCAATGGGTCAGGAAAATAAAGAACAAATGCACCTCCCCAATAGACGGATATTCTCTTTTCGTGTTAATGAAAAAGCCGGTGAAGAACCACGTCCTCCTGCTGGTGCAACAGAAACTGTTGGACAGAGTAGTATCCCCCAGTTTCTCCCTCCCCAAATCTGCTGCACTCTTTAATGAAAAAGAGAAGCTGAACAGAGGAAAGACCAGAAAAGAAGAGACTTGAAAAGAAGAGACTTACTGGATCAAACCAAAAGTCCACCTAGTCCAGCATCCAAGAGTGGGTACCCAAATACTCCTGGGAAGCCCGTTACAAATTGATATTCAGAGGCACACTTCCTCTAAACACTTCCTCTAAACACTTTCCCACTTCTCCCTCTTCAGTTTTTCATTGTATCTGCCAGGAGAACAAGGTACAAAGTACTGGGTAGAAATGCTTAAATTAATGTGCTATGTTGTTTGCATAATGAGAAAAATTAGGCTGCCTGGATCTGGCAGACTGTGATATGGCAATCACGACCAGGGCTGTTGACAGGGGAGGGGGCAAAATTCTGGGGGCACTGGTCACCCTGAGGACTCATGGAACTGGGCAAATCATGTGATTTGATATCTGGATTGGGTCCATGTGGTGTGAGGGACTGTCAGTACCCTGCCTTTATTATTCTGGGTTGGATCTTACTGACTTTCTGCTGGATGTTGCCGGATTACCCCTCTTCATAGTAGCCCTGTCCCATTTAGCTTTTGTCCCCAGCATAGCCTTTTCAGAGGACAAAAGGGACTCCACCTCTCTCGTTCAACAGCAGGAAAAAAATGTTAGGATCTGTCCCCTAATCTTCAGACATCTTCCTGGTTAGTTTGAACTGGCCTAAAAAATAGCCTGTACTCTAACTGATCTCATACCTTAATCACTGCCCTGCACCTTGTCTTGTATAGGTCACAAGCCTAATGGCACATCTTGTTTCTGTTACTGTTTAACATAAAGAGTACAGTTTATACAGGTATTCTAGAATTGAATAATACATAAACGATATGCATGTAAAGACTTCAATGGATTTTAAATTCACTTCACCTTTCCTATGAGATATACCCCACCATTTCACTCTAAGGCCTTTCATTATGTAGTAGAGATTTTCCATCGTTTTTGTTCATGAAAACTGTTTTGCCTTTAACCCCTGGGCTTTCCAGTTTCTTTTCCTAATCACCCCTTTTAAATGCTTGCCCATATCAACACTTGAAGAACAGCAAAGACTTTGCCAAATGTGGAACATTTTGAGAACTGCTCATAAAAAAGCGATACTTATATCCCATACTAGTATGACATATTGTATTAATCACCATCCAACAATTTAGGCATAATTTATTTCTTGACAGTCATGCATAGTGACCAAATCCTGAGAACAGAAAATTGGCAACTATGAAGCTCTATTGTCCAACTTAATATATATCAGTTGTATGATCATGTCTTTTTCCAGCTATTACTTTGGAAGTGTGAGCCTAGTCAATTAACATCACAGAAGACAAATACCTTTTGGTATTGTCAGTGATCTCTTTTGGAATACTGGCATGGGATGTGCAAGAAACAAAAGTCCTTATCTGTGAGATCCATTAATATCTTTAAACTTTAGCCAAATCCAAATTAGCCAAAATCCAAACAAAGCTGAGATTTTTTTTTATCTGATTGATTTCAACAGGAGAAAAGTGCAATCCAGTCTTATGTATGTTTCCTTGAAAGTACTGTATCTCTAAACTCAATGAACCTTACTCCAAGAAAATGTATATAGGACTTCAGTCTTAAGTATGCTCTTAACAGTTCCAAGGAAAGTGATAGGGTTTTAAATGTTTAAATTTAAGCAGATAGGTTTCACATAGTTTAACTTGCCATGAGGTCTAAATAGGCAGAAATTGCATATAGTTGGGTGCCTGATATAATATCAGGTCTAAGTAAAGAGACATACAGCTAGACAGTTACTAATGAAGCTCTGACCCTTTGTAAATACAGAAAATGCACCAAATCCTAACATAATTATTTTTGTGCCTTTTTTTAAAGGTCCAGTTTCCTGAGCAGTAGGAAGGGCAATGAGGGGAGATAATGACTCAGTAGATAGGCACCTGACAGGGATATTGTCCAACCAAAACAGTTAGCTCATATTGTTATCAAACAATCGTAATCTCTGCTGGCATTCCTTTGCACACCATTTCCACTTTCCAGCAATCGCTGCATCATTTCACTGGCTTTAGGAGGGCCTTTTAATTTTATAAAAGGACACATTCTGTGAACAATTTTGTTCTTTGAGTCAGTACATGTTTAGCTTGTACATGCTAGTAGGCAGGCAGAGCAGATTGGAGGAGATAGATGGTTCCTCCCACAATGATAGGATTGCTAGCCCCCAGGTCCTAGTGGGGGTTCCCCTGCTTTTGTGGGCTGTGATCTGCCACTGGCCAGTTGGCTGGTGGGGGAAACCCCACTCCCAAATAGGGACAACATCGGGTGATGTCCCCAATGCGATGACACCACCTGGAAGTCTGTCACAATGGAGTTTGCCAAAAAAAACCCATAGCATCGTGTGCGATGGCGCCAATGTGATGATGTCACTTCTGGGTGATGTCATCATATCAGGACATCATCCTATGATGTCCTACCGACCCCCAGAATGCCCCCCAAATCCCCCAGCCACGATGGCGAGAGGACCTGGCAACCCAACACAATAAGCAACTGCCCTGCCTGCAGTAAAGAGGACAGTGGCAAAGGTTTTCCTTGCATATACTGGGAGGCAGGTGGGGCTTCAGAGATCACACTGTGGGGTGGGTAGAGGCAGAAGTTCAGACTTTGCTTTTCCTGCAACAAACAGCAATGGAAGGGGAAATACACAACTCCACTCACAACAGTGTATGTCAAACACACACACTTCTAACAGCTGCAAGACAAATGATGACGATAGATCAGATTACCTCTAAGAGTGCTTATTCAGGATCTGAGATCACTTAGATATATTTAGGGATTTAAAAGCACTGCACTATGGCAGACTTGATATGCATCAGTCTATACATACAATTGTACAACTGTGTAATCCAGGCCTGTAGCTACAGGGGCATTTCAGGGCTCCACCCCCTCAAATGGGAGGCACACCCCACAACAACTGCTGCCCCCTCCTCCCCTCCCCTTCTGTGGCATTAAAAGGGCCCTCCAGCTGATCAGCTGAAGCACGTGGCCCGCTAACTATCTGGACTCGCAATGTTCCCTCTAAGATGTGGAGTCTTGTGAGCAAAAATTCTACTTTGTGAGCTGCTGGCATGAAAGGTGTGAGTGAGCAATTTGGCTGCTGCATAAATTAGTTTGCTCTGGAGCCCTCCTTCCTGAGCTGAGACAAAAATCTGTGAGTTGGAGGCTAAAAAACTGTGAGCTAGCTCACGCTAACTCAGCTTAGAGGGAACACTGCGTAGGGCCCTTTAAATCTTGCAGGAGGTGAGGGAGGGGTGGCTGCCAGCCACATGCCTTCCCTGAACTCCAAGTGGCAATTTTGCGGCTTGGAGATCAGGGAAGGTGTGCTGCTGCCCCTCTCCCTTGCAGGGGGAGATGGGCAACTGCTGGCTGCATGCCTTCCTTGAACTCCAAGTGGCGCCGCTCTCCCTCACCTTCTGCAAGGGAGAGGGGCAGCTGCCCCTCCTTTAAATGTTGTTTTTCTAGCGGGGGTGCCCGCACCTGATCTCCAAGTTGCAAACCCAAAATTTCTGGCTACTGGGCTGATGTAATCTATATTAAAACAAAACTAAACTGGAATTTGTAGATAAGGGGAGCTAACACTGCTCCATTCATTTTACTTCTTCTGATATTAAAGATTCCAACCAGAGAGCCAGTTTGGTGTAGTGGTTAAGTGTGCGGACTCTAATCTGGGAGAACCGGGCTTGATTCCCCACTCC
This sequence comes from Gekko japonicus, assembly GCF_001447785.1. Classification (NCBI taxonomy): domain Eukaryota; kingdom Metazoa; phylum Chordata; class Lepidosauria; order Squamata; family Gekkonidae; genus Gekko; species Gekko japonicus. The sequence goes on from NW_015163605.1 coordinate 1,915,775, forward strand.
TCCACTTGCACCTGGCTGGATGACCTTGGCAAGCCATCGTTCTGATAAGAGCTGTTCTTGAAAAAGAGCAGTTTCTGTCAAGAGCTCTCTCAGCCCCACCTACCTCACAGGGTGTCTGTTGTGGGGAGGGGAAGGGAAAGGCATCTGTAAACTGCTCTGAGACACCTTTGGTATTGAAGGGCAGGGTATAAATCCAATCTCTTCTTCTTTTTCTTCTTCTTCTTCCTTCACTGAACTTTGCCATTTGAATCCTATTTTCTTCTGGCCAGGCTCAGATAGGGGAAGTAAGCCAGGCTAGGAGAAAAATGTATGAGAAAAAACAAGGGGAAGGGCAGGGATTAACTCCCATCATGCATGCATTCCAGTTTTGTAAAAATGACCATGCAACACACACAGAGATTGAGGATCCAAGAAAAGGCTCATTCACACCCATTCACACTTCCCTATATCAGTTCTACAACTCAGAATCTTAACTGCCTGTAGAACAGGGACACTTCTCCCCTATGCCTGAAATTTAGGAGTAAGGACTATAGTCCCTGAGATTAGATACCCAACTGTCTCTTTCTGTGTGTATATGTTTCCAGTGCTTTTATATTTTTTTTGGAAAAAGAGGTGCCAGAACTCTCAAGAGGGAAATGAAGTATTCAATCTGAATACTGAAAACTCATGACCTTTTAAACATTTTAAGAATAATTTTGTCGAAGAGGTTCCATAACTCCATTCTGGTGCATACCCCAGAAAAAAAGCCCTGCATATTTCCCAAATGAAACAGGTAGAAAATATGGATTGCCTTAATTCTGATACTAAAGATCCCAACCAGAGTTTTTGAAATGACAGAACTAAATTAGATCTTTTCTCCCCTGCATACTCCTTTTCTGTCTAGTTCAATTTAAGATAAGACTTGTCAATAAGAACATTAAGATTCCTATGCCAAAGGGTCCAGATTGACTGCTATAAACCTTGATCTGTTTGTAAATTGAAGTATGTAGGATAGGAGGTTCGCTGTGATCTTTGGCTAGATAGTAAAGGACAAAAATGGGAGCCCTAGAAGTCAACTCCATCTCTCAAAAAGAGCAACATTTAGAACTTTGCAGCAATAGAAAATTTAAGTACAAGTGCTTTTGATAGAATTACATGGTTCCATCAAGAGAACAAATATCTCACACGAAAGCTTGGTACACTTTTCAATAACTATAAATATGTTCAGCAAAGTTGACAATGACCTATTACTCCATTCTTTAGAACATCTGGTTTCTTGGAACACACATGGATAAAACTATTTTGTCCTAAAGACTAGTTTAGGAAGCGATATTCCATGCAATGTATCTGGCTGAGAGAGAGAAAGTATTTCATGGCAATCAAGCGTTTGTTTACAGTAGTATGGAAGAGACATCTGGATTTATTTCTAACCACTATTCATTCCTACTAAAGCAATTAATAAAAGTTATGCATAAATCACAGGAAGATCATTAAATCCATTGGCTCACACTGTTAAATAATTGCCAAATTGCATATTGCACATAAAAATGCAGATTGCGGATGTGCTCACTTGAAGATTTAAGAGTGCTTTAGGATTTTGTTTCTCTTTAGAGTGTTATACCCAGTTGTTTTCCAAAGCTTGGCTTTCATGCTGATCCTATGTACTTAGCAATGTAGAATGAGAAACTGTTAGTGAAGTCATGTCTGGCTAGCCCAGAACTGGGAAAAGCACAGAGGTTTATTTTTGAAAGCCATTTCAAGATCCCAAGTAATGCCCCTCTCCAGCATAAACTGCAAGTACATTAAGTAGACAATGTTAGATTAGGGCTGCCAAGTGGAGGCAGGGGGCGGGAAAACCCCCACTTTGGAGGCCCGATTTCCGCCACCGTGGAATCGGGCCCCGGGGGGAAAGCCGCCCCCCGAAGCGCAGTGTGGCTGCGTCACCAGAGGTGACGCGCTACGTCAATCACGTTGGGGGCATGGCCCCGATTGTCGGAGGGAAAACTCTATGGTTTTCCCTCCGATGATTGGGGCCATGCCCCCAACGTGATTGACATAGCGCGTCACTTCTGGGACGTGCTGGCGGTGCGCACGCATCGGAGGAGAGCTCCCGGAGCCCTGCGACGCTCCCCCGCCGGTAAGTCGATAAGACTTGGCAACCCTATGTTAGATGGAAAGACAGTTTGGGAAACATTCATCTGGTGGAGCTACAGTATCCCTGGGAATGGCTAACTAGCAGCTGAAGGAGAAGATGACGTTCACAATGCAACCACTTCTGAGTTTGCACTCCACTGATAAGTTGCTGGTGATCCCTGGCCCTAGGGATGTCTGGCTGTCCTCGACCAGGGCCAGGGCATTTTTGGTCCAGCCCCTAACCTGGTGGAACTCTCTGCCAAATGACACCAGGGCCCTGTAGGACTTAGTACAATTCCGCAGGGCCTGTAAGGCAGAGATGTTCGACCAGGCTTTTGGTTGAGGGCAACAACAGTTAGGACTGCACTGTCAGATACCTGAAACAAAAAACAGTAAAAGGACATGTTAGTAAGGTCCCCATTTGTCCAATTATGGTGGGAGACCTTCAGGTAATTGAAGCCCTTGCCTGCTGATGTTCACCTGATTGGTAGCTGGAAATGGGGGCCAAAGGTGTGTGTGTGATCATTCTGGGGAGAAAATTAAAAAGAAAAATAATTCCTCATCTATTCATAGGACGTTCTGACCATAGAGTTTCTGATAATTCCTAGAGCTACCCTTGCCACTTCTGGGCAGCTAGGAATCGCCAGGCACTATATGGTCAGAATTTCCTGTAAGTAAGCTTATTTTTATTTTTAATCTTTTCCCCAGGAAGCTGCCCACCCACAACCTATGCATTTCCAATGGCACCCGAAGACGAAAGTTGGAGACAGAAAGTGGCGCCCCTTCTAAATCTGTTACTCAAAGCCATTGCTTTGTGCTGGTCCATGGCAAACCACACATATTAGTGAAAGAAAACATGGGATTTTATATTCTCTGTGTTCAATGTACAATATACTTTATAACATATATACAGTGTTTCTTGAACCACTGGACTGCTCTGACCAGCGTATGTGTGTCTGGTATCCCTCACCAAGCAGAGAAGTTAATTTTGCTAAGTGTGGAAGCTTAACACCCCTATTTTTAAATAACTGTGTTTGTTAAAGCAGCAAAGCAAGGGAAATATGTCTTCTTACTGATGTGGTTACTTGGAAATACGATGTGAGAAACAGTCACATCCTCGTATTTTGTCTTTGCACCTTGCTAAATGAGCAGCAATAAAATTAATAGTGGCTGAAAAAATGAAAATGGTAGGCTGATCTTGGACAACATGCAGTTTGCACCTAGGAGGATTTCAAAGGGGATCCCTTGCCACATTTCCCACAACTTTTCTCACAAACTGTCAGGATACAGGAACATTGATTTCCTGCCTAATTTCCCACAGTCTTTCAGTCACTCTTTCAGCCATTCCTCTACCTTGCATCATCTTTACTAGCAGGCTTTGTCCTCTCATTCTTTTTTCTTTTTTGGGCACACTGTCAACAAGTGAGCACCCACTGATTGACTGTTGCTAACAGAAGCGCTAACTATTGCTGTTGGTTGTTGTATGTGTGTGTGGTTGAATAAAACTTCTGAATAACACTGGATGTTTCAGAGCAGCTTTGGGGCTAGAGGGAGGGGGGAAATCATCTCTTTTCTAAATTTAATATTTGGAAATGCTCTAGGGTTTGAGGAAAACATTTTCATTAAAATGTTTGATGTTGTAAAAATGCTCCAGGGTGCTTAGATTGCTTCAGTCAACATTTCAGAATTGCTTCAGGACTGGAGTAAAGATTTGATGAAGGGTCTCTGTGTTTTAATTTCTCCAGCTTGAGAATAATTCTTTGAAAAGATATGTAAAAGAGCTTTCATTAAAAAAAATAAAAAGGACACAGAAATATTAAGTGTCTATATTGCTGAATGGAAAAGGGAGATCTACGGTACAAACGAAAAACCAAATCTCTTCCTGGTACTGTTGGCCTTGATCAGATAGGTCCACCTTCTACCGGTAGGCAAATCCATTTAGCACTTTCACTTTCCATTTCTGACTCTCCCATTTTTTTGAAGCAGATAATTTATATTCAATATAATAAAATATATTCCAAGAAACATATCCCACTTCAAAGCTAACAGAAAACGGAGTTGTGCCTCGTGTAAAACATGGTGCCACTGCTGTTCAACTGTCCTAACCAATACAGCAAATATTGCCAAGGTCTGGGCTCATTGCACACCAGGGATCAGCATGCCAAGTCTCAGATTTTATTTCTATAGCTCAGGGCTATTTTTGGGCAGGAACGCACAGGAACGGAGTTCCGGCTGACTTCCAAGTTGGCCACGCCCAGCAGGAACATATTAGCATAATAGGCCACACCCAACAGCAGAAACTCATTAGGATTGGCTACATTAGGGGTGTGTGGCCTAACATGCAAAAAAGTTCCTGCTACAAAAAAGCCCTGGGTTTGGACAACAAACAAGGTAAACAGAATAAGAAGCAAAAGGTGGGTGTGGCTGGATGAGCACACATTTGGTAACATGGGGGTGTGGCCTAATATGCCAATGAGCTGTGCTGTCAGGGGTGTGGCCTAATATGCTAATGAGTTTCTGCTGTTGGGTGTGGCCTATTATGCTAATAAGTTCCTGCTGGGCTTTTTCTACAAAAAAAGCCCTGCACCACATAAGGCATATGTGAAGCCCCTCTAAGCACAGAAAGGGCAGTCTGAGCCACTGGGCAACTGTGACAGCTACCCTGGGCTGATGGAAGGCTGCTTGTGCATGTCCTATTTGTGTTTTTTTGGAGAGAGAGTGTGTGTGTGTACATGCTTGCCTTGCGAGCCTGGAAGTCACGATGACTTCTTCCGACCCCTAATGGGGCTAGGATGTTTCAGAGAGGTGGCTTCGATATTACCTGCCTCCGCGATCCTCCCAGCCCTGATATTCCTTGGAGGTTGCCCTTCCAAGTACTTGCCAGGGTTGGCCTTGTTTAGCTTCTGAGATCTTATGAGATCGGTCTTGCTTGGTCTATACAGGTCAAGGCTGTGCATGTCCCATTTGGAGCTTGGGCCACCTACCTGCTGTGATGGCTGCTTGCACCTGCCCATCTAGGACTTGGGCAGCTGGCTCCTGGCAGCATCTCCTGCCTACTTAGCACAGGGCAAGGGCACCCCTTGCTTGGGCCTGGAGGGGGGAGCTGGGGTGGTGGCGGCCATGATTCTGGACTTTTGCCCAGGGCCCAACAATCACTAAGATTGCCCCTGAAGCATGGGCAGAATGCTTAACAGCAAGAATTGTCTCTGAATAATAGTAGACAACTATCTCAGTTACAAAAAGAAGGTATAGGGCTAGGCTATGTCTAAACACTATCAAGCAATGCTTCCCGTTCACCCAAAGCATTCAGTTTAGGGTGAAAAGAGGCGCACACACCACCATACACAAACAGCGCCATTATATACATATATGATATCATGTGATGTTGGAATTCCATGAATGGATATGACTAGATCTTCAAACATGATTTTCTTTTTAAGGCCCAGAACAGCAACCATGGACAGCTAATAGGAATCTACTCCGTGACACTGGGAAGGGGAGTTCAACTCTTCCTCCCTTACCCAGGCTCTGTGTTTGAAAATGTCCTCCCTATCTACTGCTAGCTCCAAGTACAGAAAAAAGGAACAAGAAGTAGATGGAAGGATTTTTTTTTGTATTTTTGTGTGTGTGTATCTGCACCTGAAAGTCATGATAACCTCTGGTGACTGACTCCTACTGGGAGCCTGGAAGATATTCAGAGAGGTGGCTGAATAAAGCCTGCTTCCACCTCCCAACTGCTGGTATTTCAAGGAGGTCTCCCATCCAAGTACTTGCCAGAATCGACCGTGCTTAGCTTCCAAGATTTGACAAGACCAGGTTTGCCTGGGCTATCCAGGTCAGGGCAACAGAAGGATTTTTTTGATTGGAGAAATGGCATGGGGGGAAAGAGATAACCTCCCAGTGCCAAAGCCCAAAGTCACATCAGATGGACCCCCCCACAGTGCAGTTGAATTTTTTAGACCAAAATACATATCCATTCATGGAACCACTGTCACACAATCTGGTGTGGCGACAGTGGTTGAAAATATGAACTTACAAGGGGCGGGACCGGCGATACTCGCGGGGGGGGGACCTCCACACATGAGGCAGAGGAGGAAGAAGGAGGAGGAGGTAAGTTCCCCCCCATCCCACCGGTTCCTCCCCTGTCTCCTCCACCCCCCTGCTCGATCTCCCCCCTTGCCTTCCCCCGGCTCCGAAGCGCGAGGCCCGAGTGGCTTGCCGCTCGGGCCTCGCTGCTCTCTTTCCCCCCCCTGAAGCGGCGGCGGCGGCAAGGGAGTTCGCAGAGCGTCCCCTGCGCATGCACAGGGGACGCTCTGTCACTTTTGGGGGGATTTAAGTACCCCCCCGATATTTTTTCCAAGTTTTTAGATTTTTGTGCACACCTGGGGACTGCCCTAAGTGTGCACAAAAATCTCCCTCCCCCCCCCAGGTGCCCCCGATGCGCGGATTTAGGTATCACGCACGGGGGCGACTTCGCTATTAGTATATAGATGAAACTGTCTTATACTGAATCAACCCATTGATCCATCAAGGTCAGTATTGTCTACTCAGACTGGCAACGGCTGTCCGGGTGTTTCTGGTAGAAGTCTTTCACATCACCCGCTACCTGTTCCTTTCAACTGGAGATGCTGGGGATTGAGCCTGGCCCCTTCTGCATGCAAAGCAAATGCTCTACCAATGAGCTACCATTGAACATTGCTTTAAGCCAACATTTTCTTCTTTGAAAACAAATGCAGTAAATATATATTGAAACCATGTCTACCAACCACGCTACTGAATTTTGTCTTCTTCCACCATTATATCAGAAAGGCCTTCATCCCAGAGATGCCAGCCTCCCGGTGGGAGCTGGGGCTCCCCCAGAATTACAGCTTATCTCTAGACTACAGAGATCGGTTCCCCTGGAGAAAATGGATGCTTTGGAGGGTGGACTCTGTGGCATTAAACCCAATGATGTAGTAAAAGCTTCAAAGAAACATCCAGCTCTTCAGCCTTTTCCTTGTATGTGTTCACTGCAGTACTGCGGACTGCTTGAAAGCCCACTATGGGCTGTAGTAGGCCTACTATTTACAAATAAACCCCATGCATTTAAAGATTTTCAAACACTAAGTAAATTAAAGGCAAACATACTATGTGTATGTATCCCTTCACAAACATCTTCAACTAAACAGAATGTCAAATAGAACAAACCGGATCAAGTAACAGAGTAAAGACCAAAAACTAAAGGAAAGAAAGGAAGATAATTATCTTAGCCAGGGTACTACATCCTGTTTGCATTTATAGTTGGGTTTAAATGTATCTTATTGTGTCGCTGTAGAAAATGCTGTGATACTAGAGACTGAAATACTGTTTCATTTGCTGTTTATGACTCTGGTTGCAAAAACAGTAAGAACAAACAAACAAACAAACAAATAAATAAATTCTATTTCACAGCCAAATTCACCCATTGCATGAACTCATCAAGCCTCTTACTTCAATGTTTTCAACTGAATATGTTCTTTTTTGTCAACATGGCACCAAGCATATTTTTTGCTGTCAGGTTGCAGCCCATTTATGGCAACCCCTTAGGGTTTTCAAGGCAAGAGAAGTTCATATAATTGCCCTCCTCTGCGTAGTATGACCTGGGTATTCCTTGGTGGTCTCCCATCCAAATACTGAGCTGGGCTGACCCTTCTTAGCTTCTGAGATCTGATGAAATCGGGCTAGCCTGTGCTATCCAGGTATATATATAAAAGATCTCATTTTAAGCCACTTTTTTCTATTGTATGAGCAGGATTTTTAAAAATTGAGCTTATGTTTCCTTTAATTAGTATTACAGTATTAATACTCCTGGTTATCTTTTATATGCCATATGGATTGAGTTCCCAATCCTTTTGATCTTAATACTTTAAAAATATGTAGATCAGCAGACACCCTCTTTAAAGCAGGAGCTGCTTACCACGTCTATTATTGCCTTGGGCTTCTAAGAAAATATTTGAATTGTTCTAATTCCCAAAATTCACAGAAAACTTGGAGGCTCAAGTGTTCAAACGCTCTATCTCCATACATTAATAACAACCAAATACAATATATCCATTCATATCTAGACCTAAAATATGGCTGTTGGCTGATCTGAGATACAAAGGATGAGTATAATGAGACCCTCATTTACAAATCAGTTTCTTCTGATACTCTAAATGGAAACCTAAAACTTGGTGTGCTTTAGAATAGGAAATATTACACCAGTAAGATGTCACAAATGGGTCATGCCATCTGCTCCAACTGCTCCTGTTTACCACAGTCTCTATTTTCTGGCACTTGTCCCTAGTAAATAATATTCCCTACGTTATCTTTGGCAAACTTGTTAAAGTTGCTCATGTCCACAGATGCATTGTTGGGAACTTAAGTACAGCCTTGGGTTTAGGAATGTCCACCATTCTGTCCCTTTCTGCACTCTCCTTTTAATCCATGTTCACCACTGTGTCCTCCAAGTAATTCTGCACTAAAATTGAATTCAACCTTTTTATTCTGGTTCCCCCCCCCTTCTGCATTATGTTACCTCCCTTCCGTGGTCAGCCTGGTTTCAACCCACTGTTGCCCTGGGCAATGTTCCCTCTAAGCTGTGGAGTCCTGTGAGCAAAAATTCTACTTGGTGAGCTATTGGTATTAAAGTTGTGAGCGAGCGATTTGGCTACTGCATAAATCAGTTTGCTCTGGAGCCCTCTTTCCTGAGCGAAGACAAGAATGTGTGAGCTGGAGGCTAAAAAATGGTGAGCTAGCTCACGCTAACTCAGCTTAGAGGGAACCCTGGCCCTGGGTTTTTTGTATGCTGTTTTGCCATGGACTTAAACTAACTAGAAAAAGAAATTATGCTTGGATTGGTTATCAGCAAAAGGAAACTGGACAACCAAAGAACACAGTGGCTAGACACCATAAAAGTCTACATCAGCCTGAGCATGGAACGACTCAAAGAACCTGTACAAGATTGAAAACATGGAGAGAGCTGGCCCATAGAGTCACCAAGAGTCAGGCACAACTGAATGACTAAAAACAACAATGTGAAAAATGACCTCCAAAATGTCCTGTCATCAACAGCCTCGCTCAGGTCTTGCAAACTGAGAACTGTGGCTTCCTTGATTCAGACAATCCACCACCTGTTGGGTCTTCCTCTTTTCCTGCTGCCTTCAGCTTTTCCTAAAATTATTGCCTTTTCCAGTGACTCCAGCTGTTTGCTCCATCTTAAACTGACCCAGGGTGCTGCTGTTGGCTCAGATGCAAAACTTATGTGCAGCCATGTAAGTAACATGATTTTGCAAGTGCTAAGTATCTCACGGTGCCAGCTGTTAAAGCTACAATCATCTCCCAGCAGTGAAGAGTGAAGTCTTCCTTAGTGTGCCATTCTTTTTTTAAAAATGAAAAATAATATGCCAATGGGAAAATGCGTATACTGGGTTGGTTTCAATTACTTCTTTCCAGTGTGAGGAATCTTCCATTGAAAAAAAGTGTCCTTCCATCAGAGGAATAACTCCTTAGCTGAAGGGAACTGCTTAATCTGACCCATTACCAATAAATAATAGGATACTGTGATTTATTAGCCAGGCCTCGGTATTGTTGTTACAAGGAATTTGTACATCATTGTAATCCCGTTATTTGCCAAGAGATACCAACAACAAGGGAATGATAATCAGAAACATGTGAACTGCACCCTTCATTCTGCCAGATGATTCCATCAATTAGCGGCCATAGTAAGAAGGAGATTCCAAGTATTATTTTTCTGCTTGGACATTTTATGGGAACAGCGGACATTTTCTCTCAACCAAACCAAGGAGAAGAAGGAAAGCAGGCTGCTACCATGTTGTTTCAGGATACAGGGAATGACACAGTGAGCGTATGTCTGTTCTCCAGTACTTAACAATCTCTGCTCAACCATAATAACACATGAATCAACATGCCTGTGATCCACAGAGAAACAGTGCTTTCCTTGCAACAGCTGGCTTATGGAAAACTTTTTCAGAGCGCTGCACTTTCAGACAGTTGTATTAGCAAAATGCTTCAGTGATGCATACTGCACACCTATGCAGTGAAGCGATAGACCGATGGAAATATTGGTTGAAAGTGACTACAGGGTTTTTTTTGCACATGCGCTGAAGTTTGAGCATTTCAGCAGCCTCATTTGCTCTGCCTATCTTCCTTACACGAGAGTAGCCTCATTTTCTCTTGTGTAAAGCACAGTAGGTTCTCAAACAGCAACTCTGAAGCACAAAAGATAATTTATTAACGCCATCACTTGGCCCCTGACATTTTAAAACTGAAAACATTATAAGGATGTAACAAAAAGAAGGATTTTTCCCACTGGGGAGAAAGGTGTGAAGGGTCAAGAAAAGATCTGGTGGATTTTACACGAGCGTAGCACCACTGGCTTCAGTATGACTACTCTCATGTAAAGCAAGAGGGGAACATGATCCCAGTTTTCTCAGGCTGGAGAGAGAGGCAGAGAGAGGAGACCAAGCCAGACAAACACACATGCTGACAACGCAGAGTAAAGAGGAAGGTGCCCCCAATGGAAATGACTGCTTGTTTCCATTGGGATGCAATTTTTAAAAAACAACAACACCCAAACCACCTGCCCTTTCTGGACTGGTTTTGTTGGGCGGGTTGTGCTGGAAGTCATCAATGCGAAAAACTTAGCTCAGATTATGAGCAGAGGCTTTGTTGCGAATACATTTTGGTTTGGAAAAAATGTGTGAGAAACCAGTTTTATTAGAAATGGGGGGGGGGAAGGGGAAGATATGAGACAGCAGTGAGATGTTTCCAAAGTTGTCTGAACACAAGAAAAAAACATGCTAACATTGGGTAATGCAAGTAGATTTTTAAGACAATGTGAAATTCTCAAGCAGCATAATTAGTGAAGAGCTGTGCAATATGGTACTTCTGAATGAACAAAAATGGTTCTAAGTTTAGTGAAACAAATAGATGACGGCTTAAATCTGCAATCACCACCACATGCTATGGGACTTGCAGTGCGTGTGTAGAATGAAACTTGTTAGGTCACTGAAAAAAATGGAACAAAATGGAAAGAAGAAATGAGAAGCATCAAAAATAATTTATTTTGCATTAGACCTTCACAGAATATGTGATTTACAATTTAACTAAGTTTATAAATTAGTACAGAATAAAAATTGCTAAGGTGAAATGGTGGTCCTTTTTAACAAAACCTTTCACCCATTGCAAAGAAGAGGCCCTGCATCTCTGCCTGTGTTCTAACTGTATATTTGTCAATAAACCAAATCCCACTAAACCTCCGGAAGTCTCCAGTGCTTTCTCGTACAAAGGAAAACAACCCAGGCAAGTAGTTAAAGACTAATTAATGCCAGTATTGTACCAAACCTATGATATCACCTGATATAAGATAAAACACATTTCAAATAGACTAGATGCGTTTTCTGAGGGGGAAAGTGCCTGAAAAATGCATCAAGAGGTATTTTCAAATAACAGTCAAGAAACAGCTATATTTTGGGCACGGTGATTCTGAAAATGTTGGTTCCCAACCTGAAATTTGAATTCTCAATTTCCTTCTAATTTGAGGGGGGAAATCTCACCAATGACGAGAATCAATTATTAAAGTTGGAAGTGTATAATTTCTTGGTCATTTATATGTAACCTGGAAAACAGTCAGTGTTACATTGGTAAAGCAATTGGAATTTATGATGATTTTTTAAAATTAACATATGCAACAGAATCAGGATGTCTATGGTCCCTGCCACACGGGGAAAAAGGATGGGCAGGGACCATAGATGTTAGATCGCGCTAACAAAGGACTCGTAGAGTGATTCAGCAAGTGATTCAGCTTTATTGGAAGTAACGAACAAGCACTAAACTCAGTAAGAAACCAGAACAGAACACAGTGGGAGCTTATGCTCCTTTTAAACATAACCGGGCTAATGTAGCCACGCCTATTTACAAATAACAACCAATGAGATTGCTTAGTTAAGGACCAATGAAAGTCTTTCCCTCGCAGGGAAAAGGCACAGTTCTGATTGGTCGCTGTTGCAGAGCGACCAATAGGAAGTTCATTCAGTGGAGCCCTGGTTTGGCTCGAAGCTTAACATGTAAGTCCTATGAGGTGATTCATGTAAACGTTTCAATACATCACAATTCCTCCCCCCTAAGTTAAGTCATCATCCCAAGTGTTTTATTATTTACATACGGACACATCAAACTTTTGTACATGAGTTATCCCAACATTAATTACACTCATAGTCCTTCAGATAAGTCGGCATTTGCCGCGAACGCTGGGACCTGCGGAGCGGTGCAGGCTCCATGGGCATACAGGGTTGTGGGTCAGAGTGGGGTTCACTGCAGCTTGGTTCAGGCACAAACTCTACTGGGGTTTCAGCCCCGCACACAGGGGTCTGCCCTGACTCGGGGACAGTACCGGGCCCTTCGGTACTCACCGCCTGCTCTGGGGGTCTCCACTCAACATCAGGGAATTCAGCCGTCGGAGAGTCAGCGCTGTCCTTAGCCCAACGTCTCCTTAGCTGATCTATGTGGCGCCGCCATACTCGACCGTCAGCCAACTGTACCACATACATGCGAGTACCCACAGAGTCGGATATTACCCCAGGAAGCCATAAGTGACCATTAGCATAATTCCGTGCAAAAACCTTGTCCCCTTTTTCAAACATGCGCACCTTCGGTTGAGAGTCGGTACGCTCGGATTGATCTTCAGTGAGATCCGGATGCAACCTGTTTAACCGAGTTGTGAGCCTCCGCCCCATTAGCAACCCGGCCGGACTGCGGCCTGTAGTACTGCAGGGGGTGGTGTGCTGCCGCAAAAGAAAGGAGCCCAGCCTCTGGCTCCAGTCACCCTCGTCCATTTTACCCAGGGCCTCTTTGGCCGTTCTGACCATCCGTTCGGCCTGGCCGTTAGATGCCGGATGGAAGGGGGCCGAAGTCATTTGGCGGATGCCATTACTCGTGAGGAAGTATCTGAACTCCTCAGAAACAAATTGAGGCCCGTTGTCACTGACGAGGACGTCAGGCAACCCGTGCGTGGCGAAAAGATGGCGGAGCGCATGGATCACGGCTAGTGAAGTGGTTGTTTTCATGCGCACAACCTCTAACCATTTAGACATTGCATCCACTACTATGAGAAACATGTTCCCCTGGAACGGGCCAGCGAAATCCAGATGCAATCTGGCCCAGGGTTTCCCTGAAGACTCCCACCTCTGAGGCGGAGCTTGTGGGGGTTCCGGCCTGACTTGCTGACACTGGGAACACACGCGAACCCAATCCTCAATCTCTTTATCCAGCCCAGGCCACCAGACATACCCCCTGGCCAACGCTTTGGTGTGCACCATTCCAGGGTGCCCCTCGTGCAGAGATTCTAGAACTCTGTTCCTGAGCTTGTCAGGGACCACCACCCTGTTGCCCCATAAAACACAGCCCTTAGAAATGGACAGTTCACTTTGGCGGCATTTGTAGGGTCCAAATTCAGGTTCAACACTCCCAACTGGCCACCCCCTCCAAACCCAGTTTAAAACACGGGACAGCACGCTATCTTTAGCCGTGTGTGCAGCAATGTCCCTGGACGATACAGGAGCCTGAGGGAGTTCGTCCAGTGCCAAGACCTCACAAGCAGGAGCAGGGTCGGGTCCCGCACAGGGCAATGGGCAGCGGCTGAGGGCGTCCGCATGTCCGATTGCCTTCCCAGGCCGGTGTTCAAGGTCATAATCGTACGCCTGCAAAAAGAGCGCCCATCTAAGCATGCGCGGGGACATGATATTCGGCAGTTGCTTATCGGGTGCAAAAATCCCCAGTAGCGGCTTGTGGTCAGTGACCAGCAAAAATCGCCTGCCAAAAATAAAGTCATGGAACTTTTTGACAGCCGCTACTAAAGCCAGACCCTCCTTGTCAATCTGGGCATAGTTCCTTTCTGCCTCAGAAAGAGATCTTGAGTAAAAAGCGATTGGCGCCTCGCTCCCATCAGGCATCAGGTGGCTCAAAACCGCGCCAATTCCAAACGGTGAAGCGTCCGCAGCTAACACCAGGAGCTTCTGGTCATCATAATGCGTCAGCACGTCATTAGACACCAACAGCTCCTTAACCCCCACGAAAGCCCTTTCTTCGGCCTGTCCCCACTTCCATTTCGCCTCCTTATGCAAAAGTGCGTGCAAAGGGGCCGCCACTGATGCCTTATGCGGTAAAAACGCATGATAAAAATTGAGGAGTCCTAAAAATGATTGGAGCTCCTTCTTACTCACCGGCCTGGGGGCGTCTCGGATTGCAGTCACCTTGTCAGTAGTGGGGTGCACCCCGTCTGCATCAATCCTGAACCCCAAGAACTCTACACTGCTAACTCCCAGTGTACATTTTGAACGTTTTACTCTGAGCCCAGCGTTTTGGAAACGCTTCAAGACCTCCTTCACCCGGTCCATCAACTCATTTTCAGACCTCCCCGCAATTAACACGTCGTCGAAGTAGGGCACCGTTCCTGGTACCCCCCTCAAGAGTTGCTCCATCAGGCCCTGAAAGATGCCGGGCGCCACATTTACCCCGAACTGTAGGCGATTCACCTTAAAAGCCCCCCTATGGGTAACAATAGTCTGAGCCTCTGCAGCCTCAGGAGTGACAGGCAACTGCTGGTATGCCTGTGCCAAGTCTAATTTGGCAAAGATCTTTCCGCCCCCCAATGAAGCCAGGATGTGGCTAATAACCGGGACGGGATAGGAGTGTTGTTGTAACGCCTTGTTAAGGGTGCATTTATAGTCTGCGCATAAGCGTATGGACCCATCAGGCTTAACTGGTGTTACTATAGGCGTCTCCCACTTGCTGTGAGGAACAGGTTCCAAAATTCCTTGTTCCACGAGTTTATCAATTTCCCTCTCTACTTTAGGCCTGAGGGGAATTGGAACCTTCCGATATTTCAGTCTGATCGGCTTTACAGATGGGTCAAGTTCAAAAGCAACCGGGGGCCCTTTGTACCGCCCCAGACCCTCTGCAAACACATCAGGGAACAGGTCATACATCATATCCCATTTATTCTCAAGCAATTTGTTAATCCCTGAAATACCAATGCCCAATGGCTCAAACCAGTCCAACCCCAGCAGGTTGACCCGGTCTCCCTCAGCAATAAGACATGACAGTTTAACACATTTCCCCTTATACTCAACATGTACAGTGTCTCTTCCGGCCAGGGGAATCCGGTTGCCCTGGAAGTCGGACACTCTGGTCTCCGCAGGCTGGAGCCGCCGTCTGCTTCTGGTCGGAAACAGCTGTTGCCAGGATGCTGCAGAAATCACCGTTACAGAAGAGCCGGAGTCCACCTCCATAGTGCATGGTCTGCCGTCGAGGAGTGGGGTCACGGTGATCTTCCCTTGGCAACTGGTGCGGTTTACAGCCGATGCGCTTGTCCGGGTCGTTGTAGTCTGGCAGCTTGCTTCCGATGCCGGGAAACGCTGCTTGCTGCTTCGGGAATTTGCGGGGGTATTCCTTTGTGCCGACCTGCTGGTAGGTGAGGGATCCTTCCGTGCCGATCTGCAGACTCTGGCCAGATGACCACGCCGTCCACAGGCTCTGCAGTCTGTTGTGAGAAAAAAAATAAATGGTTCAGAAAATTTTAACCCATTTATACAATTAATTTCATAAATAAATCATAGTCTTTTTCTCCCCTCTATTCCTGTAACTTTCCAAACAGCTAGCAGTACATGACTCCCAAAAAGAATTTTGCTAGGCCTTTGTCTCTTCTTACACAGGAATTAACATCTGCATTTTCATTGTTCATGAACCTAAAGAATTTGGAAACATTTTAGACCTACTGGCTATGTCGAAGGTCCCCTTCCCGCAGGAACTCAGGAGGCACGCCCGTTTCTTGGCCTCGTCTGTAATGTCGTGTGTCTCCAGATGGAACTCGAACCTGGATAGGTAGGAGTCCCAGTCTTCTGAGGAAGGTTCGAAGCACTCGAACTTCTGGCTTCCAGCCATCGTGGG
The DNA here is from genome assembly GCF_001447785.1 of Gekko japonicus. Taxonomy (NCBI): domain Eukaryota; kingdom Metazoa; phylum Chordata; class Lepidosauria; order Squamata; family Gekkonidae; genus Gekko; species Gekko japonicus. The sequence continues at coordinate 1,931,852 of NW_015163605.1, forward strand.
AGACTTGGGCACCGGAGCTGGTGGCGCCTCCGCCGGATCGGCTGCTGTGCTCTGCTCGCTTTCTTCCGAGTCCGAAGTGTGGATGTCCGCAGGGCTGCCTACCTGCTCTAACATCCCATCCTCGTCGCCAATTGTTAGATCGCACTAACAAAGGACTCTTAGAGTGATTCAGCAAGTGATTCAGCTTTATTGGAAGTAACGAACAAGCACTAACTCAGTAAGAAACCAGAACAGAAAACAGTGGGAGCTTATGCTCCTTTTAAACATAACCGGGCTAATGTAGCCACGCCTATTTACAAATAACAACCAATGAGATTGCTTAGTTAAGGACCAATGAAAGTCTTTCCCTCGCAGGGAAAAGGCACAGTTCTGATTGGTCGCTGTTGCAGAGCGACCAATAGGAAGTTCATTCAGTGGAGCCCTGGTTTGGCTCGAAGCTTAACATGTAAGTCCTATGAGGTGATTCATGTAAACGTTTCAATACATCACAATAGACAGGGGGGGAAAGGATCCCGCAGCGGCGGGATCAAATAGATCCCCCGAGCCGCCGCGCACTTCCTCCCCGGCACGATCAGATGCCGGGGGGAAGCCACAGAACGAAGAGTGCGGCAGCCGAACTGCGCATGTGTGCTCATGCACAGTTCGGCAGGGAGCCGGGATTGATACGCACAACAGGCACGGCGGCGATCCCACGGCCGCGCTTGCTGCGGTGCTGCCGGTAAGTCCTCCTCTGTAGGAGGTTCTTTTTTGCTGCGGGTTTTCGGGGTTAGGGACGGATCGGGGACGGGTGCGCACCGCTTCCCAGATGTTGCAGTGAGATCGCGCCCGTTTGCTGCGCCCCCGATCCGTCCCTCTCCCGGCCCAAAACCTTCCGTGTGACCGGGGCCATTATAAAGCTTTCAAATAGTACTATTCATACCAATTTAAGCAAGAAACTGCATACTGATCCCTTTAACAGTCATTAACTCCCAAAGGCATTTTGATTTAAATTGTATTCAGACATGTATTCAGTAGTATGTCCCTTGCTCCAATTCACTGAAATACACCATAATCCAGATCTGTCACTCATCCATCTCAAAATTGCATTTGATGCAATCAACAGATTTCTTCCAAACATGCAGCTGGAATGGAACTCGGAGACCTGAGAAGAAGCTGAAGACCTGATCTGCAGGGGAGCTTTGGGATTGTACAGTGAGCAATCCCCTGGATACTGGTTTGAGTGTCCCTGGAGCCTGGCTTAAAACTGGAAGCTTGCGTCTCCTTCAGTGGCATCTTTTGCCTTTTATCAGATTGGTGTCAGCTTTTATCAGCCAGCTACAGCCATTCCTTGAGAAGTGTAATCCGGCCATGGCGGTCCATGCTCTAATTACATCCAGGTTAGATTACTGTAAAGTGTTCTATGTCTTTGAGAACTGTGTAGAAACTTCAGCTGGTCCAAAATGTACTGGTACAAAACAACTGTAATGCGCTGTACGTTGGTGTCCCTTCAAATAAACCCAGAAACTTCAACTGGTGCAGAATGCCATGGCTTGGCTATTATCAGGAGCTAGATGGGCCATGCATATTAATCTCATTCTGCAGATACTCCACTGCCTGCCCATTTGTTACTGGGCTCAATTTAAGGTATTAGCTATGACATACAAAGCCTTTCATGGCTTTGGTCCCTCTGATCTCTGGGATGGCCTCTCCCCCTATGCTCTGCCACAACAGTTTTGCTCATCTGAGCATGTGCTTTCTCAGTTGCAACTCCCACCTTATTGAATGACCTACTTGAGGAGGTCAGGAAGGCTCCTACTTTCCTGGCTTTCTGTAAACTATGCAAAACTGAATTACTCAAGAGGGCTTTTTTTGCATAGGCAATAGGGTTGCACTGTACAAAATGGTTTCCAAGCTTCCTTGGATAATTGATTAGGGACTGTGGTCTGTACTGCTGTGTATAGCCTACATAACTCTTGTTATGTAATTTTTGCACCACTTAATGTGTCATGTTAATACTTACACTATGCTTCAGTTCTATCTTATAGATTTCTGGTTGGTTCCAGAGTTCTGCCTTCCTACTGCATTGATTATTGAATGTCCCACTTTGTTGATTGTACTGACTTACTCTGTGTAATCCACGTTTAGTCCTTGTGAGAAAGGCAGAGTATAAATAATGTAAATGAATAAATAAAATAGAAATGCAGGTGCCAGGCTACTATTCATGGGTGAGACACAGAAGACTTTCACATTACCGTTCTAAACCAGATGTTGTTTGTTGTTGGCCTGATTTCGAGTAAAGCGATACAGAGAATTCTCTTCCATTAATGAGCCATCTCTGAAGCACTACAGTCATTTCAAGCAGTGCCGCTTCCCCCCCCCCCATGATCTTTCTCTGAGTTTGGATTTTTTTAAAAAATGTTGTAAGTTGAGTGTTATATCGCTAAACCAATATAGCACTTCATGTGTGAGCATGCGCAGTTCGCCAGCCTCCCCTTCCCACCATCACTTTCTCCCCGGCATCTGATCGTGCCGGGGAGCGACGGCACCGCGGCTCAGGAAATCCGTGGGATCCCGCCACGGCGTCTCAACTTTGGTGCGGCTCACATTAGCCGCACTTCACCCATCGTTTTTCCTGCCGTGTGGCAGGGACCTTAGAACATTTTTTAAAAAGTCAGCAAAGATCAAATGGCGAAAAAGGGCAGGGGAAAAAGCAGCATTGTAGGAAACACTATGGAGATTTTAAACAGCACACCACAGTGATTCAGAAGCGCAATGAAGGGGTAGAAAACAGAAGAAAGCAGTTTCCCCTCAAAAGCAGCTCAACCACACTTTGCTAACCCAATGCAAGTGGGTTTGTATGAACAGGTAAATAAATTCTGGTAGCAGCTGGTTACTAAAATGGGTCTGTCTGAAATGACAGGAAAAAATCCATTAGCAACCAGTTACTAAAATGGAATACAAAGGCAGTTTGAAAATGGCCACAGGGATTGAAATATCTGCATCTACTTCTGTCCATCTATTTCCAAGCACAACTGAAAGTGCTGGTTGTTACCTTTAAGGCCCGAAATGGCTTGTGGCCAGGGTATTTGAACAACATCCTCCTCCTACACTGCCCACCTGCACAGACCTCCCTCCTAATTCCTGCCTTCTGTCCCCCTCCCTTTAGGGGTGAGGCAAATGGCAGCCACAGACATGGTTTTCTCAGGAATCACGCCTTGCCGGAGGAATGCCCTTCTGTTTCTCTTCTATCTAAGCCTTTAATTAAGGGGTTGGTCTTTTAACATATTTTTACAGTCCCCTTTTAGCCTGGGGAACTGTTTTATGAAACTCATTTTAAGCTGCTTAGTGTTTTATTCCAATTTTATGCTCTTGATGGATTTTTAATCGTGGGGTTTTACTCTTAACAACTTTCATGATGTTTAATGTCTTTATGATGTTTTATTATGCATGCTGTGTTCTGCAGCTTCTCTGGGGTGGGTGGCATTGAAAGGTTCTAAATAAATAAAAATCTACTGCTCTGACCTGGATGGCCCAGGCTAGCCCAGTTTCGTTGGATTTGCCCTGGTTAGTGAAAATCCAGGGTTGCTTGCAATGTTCCCTCTAAGCTGAGTTAGTGTGAGCTAGTTCACAGTTTTTTAGCCTCTAGCTGGCACATTTTTGTCTTCTTAGCTCAGGAAGGATGGCTGCAGAGCAAACTAATTTATGCAGTAGCCAAATTGCTCGCTCACAACTTTAATGCCAGTACCTCACAAAGCAGAATTTTTGCTCACAAGTCTCCACAGCTTAGAGGGAGCATTGGTTGCTTGCTACCCGGAGGCAGGTAATGGCAAACCACTTCTGTTTGTCTCTTGCCTTGTGAAAACCGTATGGGGTCACCATAAGTTGGCTGTGACTTGATGGCACTTTCCACCACTGAAAAATGAGTTACTCTGAATACAGAACATGAATATGAAATATTTCTGAATTCAGTACAGCATTCAGTTTGTTTAGGGTTTTTTTTAACCTATTGGCGGTTTTAAAATTGTGATTTTAATTAATGGCCTTTTATTTGTTTTATGTGTTTTTTTGTTTCATGTTCTATTTACATTGTAAGCCACCTTACATTCCATAAGGTAGAAAGGTAGCTAATAAATGTTTTAAATAAATAATTGAATTAAATAAAATAAGACCATTTTGAATGTTTCCCAGGATTAAGATGAGAATTTAGTTTCCACAGCCTATTAAGGCAGGGGAAGGTTGTAGTCCACATGATTTCTATGCTGAATTAAGGAAGTAAAAAACCTGGGTGAGCTAGAGGTCTTCCCAAATGAGTTTCTTAGACCTCCCTTGAACCTCCAGGGACTGTAGCATTTCTGTTGAGAGCTAAGGTTGGGCTTCCTTCCATTAGTGGCACCGAAACTTAAATTTATGCTCATGTATTGGAACTAAACACTCATCAAATAAACTGCCTTTAAAAAGTATGCTTAAAAAAGCTCTTTTTTTGGGGGGGGGGAGATTATGCACGAGGAAATCTGGTATCTGTTTATGCAGTATCTCTGAATAGTCTAGCAAATTTACAACCAGTGCAGTAAAGGAGGATAATTAAAAACAAAACTGATTCTACAGATTATTCAGAATTTCTGTTTTTCTATTTGATATCAGGTGAAGAATGATCATTCCAAACAAACATACTAGCAAAGAGTTAACATTTTATCTGCCCCCCTAAACCTTTCCAAGATTAAAGTTTCAGAGCATATCTTTATCTTACTTAGATGGAAAATACTCTAAAAATTCCAGTAGATCAATGTTTTTATATTTATGACTGAGGGAAATTCTACATCGTATTTTATACCAAACTCTACATAGTGGTCTCAAAGCCAAGTTTTTGAAAGATATCCTTGACAACTCCTATGGATTGAGGTATAAAGATAAGATCTTAGTTTTATTATGTGATCTGGATAAATATATTACTTAACTTTGCTTTCTGATGATGCCGGAGGGGAAGAGGGGAGAGCCATACCCCCCAAAATCTCACCACCTCTGATGGCTGATTATAGAACAAAATATTCATGTTGCAGTTATAAAAACAACCATAACAGATACCTATAGATAAATCATGCAAAAACTTGTATTCAAGAGATGTAAAGAACCAAAAATTAACTGTTTTGCCAACACACTCTGTACCTTTTTAAAATTAAAAGTAGAGCAGCTGCTTATCTAAATTAATTTCCAATTTTATACACCCAAATCCTCTATGTTGTGTTTGGCACAATGACACTGTGATGCTTTTCTCCCAGTAAACAGAGACTTCCAAAGTGATCTCACCCATTTCCCTTTCCCATTGAAGCCACCCAACTCAGCCAGAAAGGGTTCCATGCGGAGGGGAAGGTGGGGAAGATCTTGTGATCCTTGAAACCACAGATCATGGGATCCAATCCCATATCTTACCCTTGACCTGTTATACTGGGGTTCAAGTCATGACAATAATTTTACACTTGTATAAATTATTGATGCTTGTCATATTGTTACTGTTGTCTTCTGGGGCTAGTCCTGTCCTATGAAACCAGCGTTTGATACATCCTGGATTTTTTTTCTTTAAACCCAAAGTTTAGCAAGACTGCTTTACCATGTGCAAATGGCTTGAAAAAGTCAACTCCTGACAAGTTCTTCCAATGGAAACACAAGCCAGCAAATTCTCCTCTCCAACAGTTGAGGCAAGTTATCATTACTACTTAAAAGAGCTTCATCTCATCTTTCCGGGGGTTTAGACAATGTCCACCTTTCATATTCCTTGTTAACTTTATGGATGGCAGTCACACCCCATCTTGCTACTAATATAAACCAGCATTTATGTATAAAAAAACTGTCAGATAACACTGTGGCAGAACTTGCCTGCTCTGGCCTGCAGGCGCTATTCCGCCCTGCCCTCCTAGGTTTTTCTCAACACCTGAAGAGGCTTTTCTTTTCCTCTCGGGTAGCTTGTCAACACCACCTGACCTTGGTACAGAACTGCCCACTGGGAGGGTCAGGACTCCAGCTTCCCTCCCAAGTTCTGAGGCCTAGCCTCTGTGTCACCCGCTGCCCAATGTCTGGTCACCACAGGGACAGTTTAATGCCTTGTGTGCCCCTGGAGGAATAGCCACTTGCCAACTGCCTCCCTCCCACCTGGTGCTCCTTTTAAAATAGTGTGACTGAGACAGTGGAGGTCTATGTGGTACAGAAAACTGCTTCCAGCATCAAAAGTTATAAAGTATTTATTAAAAAGAAAGTGTAGAAAATGTTTACAAGCATACTTTTAGCACAGCACCAGATTGATCAAGAAAGAAATGGTTAAAATGCAAATCCTTTATCCCTCTCTCTATACATGCCTTATTAAATGTTAGAAAATAGAACAGGCTCTTTAGCTTAGGAGTTCTATATCTCTACAGCTTGCTCCAGCTCTCTAGGTGAGCACATGGTCAGAATGGCTGCCTCCCCCAGACCTCAGCTCAGAGAGCTGCCTCCTCTGATGGACCTAGCATGAAAGATACCTCCTTCCTGCTGCAAGGAGTTTTTATCATATCCACTTCTCCTCCCACTGACCAGGTCATGCCAGGTCAAAGAGGCTATTCCTGGAGATCTCCATGAATCTCTTTCCTGAAGACATTCTAACATTCTGTTCCTCCAACTCTCTGGTCCCTACTTTGGGACCAAAGCTTGACCCATCCATTGTCCCTAGCTAGCCCTGTTAGCATTTCTTAAGAGGTAGCTGAGATGAGCCTGGAAAGCCAGTAGGCTTACCAAGTGGTGGCGGGGGATCCGCATGTCTTCACAGGATCCCTGCCACAGGGACGGCGATACGTGGTGCACCCGCCATCGCCAGGATGTGACGCAACGTGTCGCTCTGGCAACGAGGCTGTTTGGAGTCCCGTTGCCAGAGCGACACGTAGCATCACATCCTGGCAACGGCGGGTGCACCACGTATCGCCGTCCCTGCGGCAGGGAACCTGTGAAGACATGCGGATCCCCCGCCGCCACTTGGTAAGCCTAAAAGCCAGTGAATTGACCCCTCCCCCCCATTCTCTGTCCAGAGAAAAAAACCTGTTAAAATGCAAAGTGGAGTTTTTGCCCATTTCAAACCTCCCAGGAGAAGAAGAAGAAGAGAAGAAGAGAAGAAGAGATTGGATTTATACCCCGCCCTTCACTTGGAGTCTCAGAGCGGCTTACAAACTCCTTTCCCTTCCCCTCCCCACAACAGACACCTTGTGAGGTGGGTGGGGCTGAGAGAACTCTGACACAAACTGCTCTTTTTCAAGGACAGCTGTGCCAGAGCTTGTGACTGACCCAAGGTCACATCAGCAGGTGCAAGTGGAGGAGTGGGGAATCAAACCCGGTTCTCCCAGATTAGAGTCCACGCACTTAACCACTACACCAAACTGGCTCTCAAGAAAATGCATTTCTTCACATCTAATTTCAAATTCAGAAGGCCAAGAAATTGGAGAGACAGGGCTTATGGCGTCATTTTATGTTTTATGAATTCTCCAAATTCATTTTAAAATAAACAGAAATCTGGGATAGTAGTTTAAATGAAGTTGTTGCATGTACCAGGTTTTGAAAAAGTATAAGGAGAAATTAATGTATACGTTAAACAAATGTATACTGTGAAACAAATGCAGACCTCTCCTTTTCTTATCTCTAATCATAAAGGAGCCATGATTAAAGGAAGTTCAGATTTAAGGTGATTCGGCAGACAAAGGGAGCACAGAGAAGAAGCAGTTCCTCAATTTTAATAATTCCAACTGAAATACACAAAGCTTAAGCAAGCTGTGAGAGAGAAGTGAAGAGAAATTCATGGGGGAGGGTCAATATTTCGGCACTGGGCGATAACCATTGCCGGAGACATATGGTGCTCTTCTTGGAGGACTTCCAGCAGTGGCTAAGCATCGTAAGAAAAGCTGTCAGGGGGATTCACAGAGGATATTTAAGGAAAACTTTGAGCAATAATAACAGCACAGCAAGGTGGAGTACGATAAAAAGCTTAGCCATCAACAAAGAAGCAGGAAAGAAAAAGAACTACTTAGGCAAAGCTCTGTGTCAGGGATAGAAAATGAAAGAGACAGAAAAACGAAATACTCCAGAGACTGCAGTTAGAAACAAATGGCTAGATACTTCAATTTAATGTGGAAAATGGAACTGTTTCTTTTTTAACGTATTGTGTGTACTATTACTGCATTCCCCCCACTCGAATGTTCTGATTTTTTTTGTTTTTCGTATAAAACCAGTTTATTTTAAATTTATAATACAGGTATAATAATAAATAAAATTTTGGCTTTCCCCGGTATATTCTGAAAAAAAACCAAAAGCAAAACCTTTGCTTCTCCCCAGGTTCAGTTATGTTTCACCTAGTTCCAAGACTGAATCCAATTAATGTAATGTAGACAATGGGCTGGATCCTAAAGAACTACAAACAGAGTTGAGATTGCACAAGATATTTTTGTCATCTTCTTTTCATTGCAGCCCTTGGTGAACCCTAAGAAGTCCAGAAAATGGTTCAGAAAATGGAGGGGGGGGGGGAGTGAGGCCTGAAAGGAGTAGCAGCAGTTGTCTATCTCAACTTTTATTGGCAGTTATAGAACAGCTTATTCAAGAGTTGGGGAGGGATTTCTGCTGAATCCCCCCTCCTTGCTGTGCTCCTACGCCCCCCCATGCCACATCTCAGCCATTCCTAAAGGCCCCCCAATGCTCAAGAGTGGTTTTCGAAGGGGAGCCGGGGGGGGGTTGCGAAGGAAGATAATCAAAAAGCTCCTCTGTGTCACCAATCCCCACTTTCTTCACAGTTCTTTAGGATCCAGCCCTATACTATACACTTACTATGGATATTATAATCCCTGACCCTCCTATGGGAGGGGGGGTCACAGAATCTTCATCCTAAAGATGAAGACAGAAAGTTCTTTTACATGTGTGTGATAGAAGTGGTTTGGGCACATATCATCTGCCCTAAAAACTAATGGGATACATCCAGATGATTTTTTTCATTCAGTTTCATCCTTCCTTGTTACAGCCCCTGTCCCACAAGTCTTCTGTTTGTGCACGTCCCCCGATTGCTAGCATTGCCCTTTCTCAGTGGCAGGGAAGCAGTCTGGATCCAATTTATGTGAAAACCAGTTCTACCCACACTAAGAATACATGTCTGTTTTCACTGGAAGAGCCCTAATTTAATCAACAATCTAAGAAACAACCCAACCTATAACACACCCTCCCCCATGTAATCCAAGCCACAGAGTGCCATAAACCAAGGGCAGGTGCATAGCAGAAAGATGATTACAGAGCAAATTACTCAGTGCTGACTCAATCAAGCGAACCAAGGCAAAGAATGTAGTAAACAGAACACACACACAGTCGTCCACAAAATCTGATCTCAGGAACTATTTCTACCAGACTCCAGAGACATTTATGATCTCTCACAGCAAGCATGTAAGCAAGACTCATTTGCCATGTCATTACTGCATCCCCACAACACGCACTATACCGGCTTGCAGGGCTCTAGTCGGGGGGGAGCTCTCAGGTACGGAGCTCCGGAAGAGAACCTCTAGGGGGCGGGGCGGTCACGTGGTGAAGCCCCGCCCCCTTCTTTACCCCGCCCTCTGCTTCGATCCTCATTCCGTTTGGGAATGAGGATGAAGCAGGAGGGTAAGTAGCCGGGCCTTCTGACACACTTCCGGTGATGTCAGGGGGTGTGGCCTTCTGTCACTTCCGGTGATGTCAGGGGGCGTGGCATATGCAAATAAGTTATGCTAATGAGTTATGCTAATGAGCTCCGGCAGCTCTTTTTCTACAACAAGACCCCTGCCGGCTTGTATACATACATGGAGTGCTAAAAACTTAAAGGTGCTTAGGGGCTCATAATTTTTGGCAATTCTCCCCTCCCACTGCAGATGTCTACTGTGCCCCTATGACATTTATAAAGGTCCACTGATCCTCAAAAACAAAGGGGTTTTTTTTGGGGGGAGCTTGGGCTGCAGCTAAAGGAGGATGCAGCCCACTCTGCAAGGTCTGCTCCACGACTGGATCTCGTTGGCATACCAGCTCCTATCTCTCAGTTGGATCCAGAATAAACTGGCAACTCCCACCTATTTGTCCTTCCCATTGCAGACCTCCCTTGTGTCATTCCCCAGGGTCCCCTTCCTCACAGGAGCAGCATTTCATGGAGATGAATGGGCTGCGGTGGGAAGGGGAGAAGGAAAGTTCCATTCGGACATTGCAAAATCTAGTCTGGCATCACCCCCCCTGGTTTTAATATGGAAGCGGGAAGCCCAGTGAAAGGTGTGAGTAATGTCTTCGTTTTTCTGGAGCACCAGAAAAACCATGACTAGTAATTATATCAGGAAATGCAGAGGATTCTGGGAAAGAGGGGAACCATCTGTGGCAGTCCACAGGTCATTGGGATGTGTGAGTCTTAGATAGAAGCTGGCAGATCTAATTCATATCACTCCACATAAAGTGTTCTTGTATCCTCTTTTTGCTTTCTCATCTTTGAATCCTTCTGAGGGCAGGAAAGAGCTGTCCTCCTTTGAAGAAATCATCACTGTGGCAGTCCGCAATGAAAACCACAGCCTAGTACTAAACACATGTTTTACACACCATAGCTTGTGTGCATTGTTTGTTACTGGTTGCCTCTTTAATCTTGTTCTTCACAACCCGTCAAAGTATTGTGGAACATATTTCTCCCTTTGTTCTGAAAGCCACCTATTTTCTAAATGCAGCTACATGACTAGTGTAGATTAGTTTTGTAACCACTGGCGAGGAAGTTGAGAATTCTCTCCTAGAGATTCCCAGGTTTGCTGTCACATAATTAACAGTTCCCTGAATGACTTATTTTCAAATCCATTTAAGCCTGCAGTGCAGACTTGCCCAGTGATTATAGCTGCATCGCCTCCATACACTGTTGACTGGGAGGTGGTCTTAAATGAAAGGACAGGGGTAGAGGACACCTGTGAAATTGTTCACGAACCCCTTGCCACAAATGAAACAAATAAGTATGAACAAACCCTCCAATGAAAGACTGAAAAGTTCACAAAATGAAAAGCTATAGACATTTTGCATCCAGCACTTTTTAAAGGTAAAGGTTCCCTTGCTCGAAAGCCAGTCGAGTCCGACTCTAGGGTTGTGATGCTCATCTCCGTTCCAAAGCCGAAGAGCCAGCACTGTCCGAAGACGTTTCTGTGGTCATGTGTCTGGCATGACTAAACACCAAGGCGCACGGAATGCTGTTACCTTCCCACCGAAAACTTTTAAAACTGCATTTTAAAAGGTACAAGACTCCTATACTTTTATTATTTCCTATCATTTCAACCATAGGTTAGTAAGATTTTTTTGGGGGAAACAGATCAATAAATCATTAAATACTATGGCTATTTAAAAACATGTGCAAGAAATTTAGCAAACTTTTAAAGTATAAGAAGAAGAGACAAGAGGAAAGGCATATGTCAGCAACAAAAGGGGCTAGCGGCCTCCTTTCTTAGAAATGAAAGCAAGGAGTTAAGAGAACCTGATATATATCATTTTATAACTATATAATGCTTTTCAATTGCTGATGTAAAAAGAGTCCCAGTGGCACAGTGGTTGGGGGAGGATGGATGCTGTTGGTGTTAGGGACAGAGGAAATGTCAGAAAATTTGCCACATGGAAGCCCCACTGCCACTGCGTTGTAGTGGTAGCTGCTGCAGCAGCAGTGGGGAAACTGCACCAGACTGTGTGGAAAGCGCCTAAATTAAGCAGCTCATCATTCTGGTTTACATGACTCTTTAATTTAATATAAATGTGCAGGAGATTGCAGTGCCATTCTCGGAATCACATTAAACCTGTCAGAGTTCATGTATGAGAATAACCCTGTAAATCTGATGAAACATCATCCGGGCTTTGCAATTTCTGTTCATAGCCTTTATATAGTCACATGGTTTTGACTGGCTAATCCAAAACATTGTCACAAAAGTGCTGAGAACTCCCAGCCTATGGCTGCAATCCTACACACACTTACTAGGGAGGAAATCCTACTGAAGGCATAGAGTGCATGTGCTTAGGACTGCACCGTCGGTCCCTTAAACTGGAAAAAACAAACATCAGAAAAAAGGCTGTAGTCCCTTTTGAAAACGTTGCAATTCTAATCTAATATGTCAAATTTAGAATCAATAATACTAATAAACTTAAACATTAGCAAATCTAAACAATAAAGGTCAAATGTTTGTCAGTCATTCTACTGCAGGTGTGCTGTTCTTATATATTTCCCAGTAAAATGGTGAAGGACCTCACTGCTGATCCGATGCATCTGAACATATGAATCTGCCTTACATGGAGTCAGATCGCTGGTTTAGCGAGGCCAGTACTGTCTGTTCTGACTTGCAGCAGTTCTCTCGGGGTCTTTCACATCATCTGCTACCTGATCCTTTGAACTGGAGATGCTGGGGATCAAACCTGGGACCCTCTGCATGCCAAACAGATGTTCTACCACTGAACCCCACTGCTTATATTCTTGTTCCTAAGCATTGTCGGTGGCAATTTAAAATTTTTGAATTTAACAATTTCACATTCAAAATTCTGCTCCAGATTGTTCCTCCAATTTGAATCCAGCCCGTGCTCTAGGTATGAAAAGTCGGAGGAAACACTGGCACATTATGCCGCCTCATGCCAAGTCAGACCATCAGTCCATCAAGCTCAGTACTGTCTGCTCTGACTGGCAGCAATTCTCAAAGGTCTTTGGTAGAGGTCTTTTCACATTGTTGGAAGACAAGCACTTGATGCTGACTTTTTGGCTCTAGCCTCCAGAAGACATGACAAAAGAGCTAGTTAGCTAGATGGGCAGACACTGAGCTTACTTCCCTGTTTACTCTTCTGTCACTGCCCCATTGGTTTATAGACTGATACTTCTAAGGGATCAATTTCCTTTCTGTCTCACAAAGAAAGGAGTATGCTGCTCTTCTCTCTGAACAATGGACGCAGGCCCACTCTTGCCTGAAGCCATAAGCATCCATAGATAGTTAGAAATAGATTCTACAAGGGGTGGACCCGTGATACTCGCGGGGGTGGGGGGGTGGGGAGGAAGGCAGAGCTCCAAACGGAGCTCCAAAGTCAGAAGGCGGAGGAGGAAGCAGCAGGAGGAGGTAAGCCCCCCCCATCCTGCCGGTTCCTCCCCCGTTCCCCCCCGCTTGATCTCGCCCCTCTGGCCTTCCCCCCCGGCTCCGAAGCCTTGCGGCTTTTTCTCCTCCCCCCGGCTCCGAAGCGAGGGCCCCCCTCCCGGCTCGCCGCTCACCTTCCAAGCGGCGGCGGCAGCAGCATCGGTCGCAGAGTGTTCCCTGTGCATGCGTAGGGGACGCTCTGTGAGTTTCGGGGAGATTTAAACATGCCCCCAATGTTTTTTCCCAGATTTAGGATTTTTATGCACACGTGGGGATCGTCCCACGTGCGCACAAACCTCTCCCTCCCCCCCAGGTCCCCCCGATGTGCGGATTTAAGTATCCGCACACCAGGGGGCGACTTGAGAATTAGATATATAGATGCTATCTCTCATCTATCCTGTCTAGAATGAAGTTCACTACTATAATAAAGAACTCTTATTAGCTTTTAAATATGATTACTCGCTCTATGTAACTTGGTAAGCTTGCTAGCACTCTCAGCACCCTGCTTCACTGCGTGGTCAGCTTTTATGCACTCTGTTACCTAAGGTAAAGATTCCTGGCTGTACCAATCCAAAGAATCCAACACACATCACCCTCCTACCTGATCCTTTTAGCTAGAGATGTTGGGGACTGTAGCTGGGACCTTCTGCATGAAAAGTAGATGCCCTACCAATGAGGCACACCTCCTCCCCAAATTTATACCCAGATGAGTGTATATATTCAGAGGACGGCGGAAGACAGGAAGGCCTGGCGTGATCTGGTCCATGGGGTCGCGAAGAGTCGGACTCGACTGTGCGACTGAACAACAACAAGTGTACAGAGCATTTCTGTCTTACTTTTTTTTCCCTTACAGGAAAGCTAAATATTCAGACAAAGGGTCTGGATCTCTTCCAAGAAGATAATGAGAACCTTTTGGAGATGGTGTGGTGCTACTGAGGGGAGGGAAAATGGTTTGGAATGGGTCAGCAGGGGAAGGGTTAAGCATATTCCTCCCTCCCCCTTAGTGACTTTTGCACTTCAGCACTGCTTCCAATCAGGGATTGTGATCTGGGTGGAACACAGCATACCCTTGTGTGTGTGTGTGTGGGGGGGAGAAGCTTCCACATTACATTGTGCTCTTTCCAAGCTAGGGATGCCAACTTCCAGGTGTGGCCTGGAAATCTCCCAGTATTACAATTGATCTCCAGACTACAGAGATCAGTTGCCATGGAGGAAATGGCAGCTTTGGAGGGTGGACTCTATGGCATTCTACCCTACTGAGGTCCCTCCCCTCCCCAAACCCCACCCTCCCCAGACTGCACCCCCCAAATCTCCTGGTATTTCCCAACCTAGAGCTGGCAACCCTATGTGCCCCCCCGGACTTTGTCTTAAAGCAAAACAAGGGAATAAAACCTCCTTTGCACTCATTGAGCTGTGGACAGAGCCTCCTTGTGGAAACTCTGCCAGCAACCCATCTGGGAAGGGGGCGGAGTTAAGCCCCATTAGCTCCCTCAGCCCTTTAAGGGGCTTTATTTGTCCACAAATGAACTGCAGCTCAACTGTGAAGGGAGGAGAGGAGGACTGGGCTATGGGATAGCCTGGCAAGATTCTGATTTCATCAGCACTTTTACCCCAACAAGAGGAAGGAGCAGGGGGGACCACCTGGGTGGGAGATACAGACACTTCCCCCTTGCTCACTGCTGCTACTTAGGGTTGCCAGGTCCAGCTTTGTCCCCAGCGGGGGACTTTGGGGGCATCCCCAACACGATGACATCATGTTGGGGACGTCTGGGTTCCAAGCTCTGCCCTCGCAAGGGACGGTCCCACTGGCTGTGAGCCGCAGCCAGAGGGCCTCACACACCTGATCTCCAAGCAGCAATGCCGCTCGGAGATCAGGCGCAGGGCCCGCAGCTGCCCCTCTCCCCCCTCTCTCTCAAGAGAGAAGGGAGAGGGGTGGCTGCCGGTGTTGAGGCTTGGGGGCGGGGCTTCCCCCACCAGCCAGCTGGCTGGCAGCGGGTTGAACCCCCCCAAAAGCAGGTAACCCCCACCAAACCGAGGGGTCTGGCAACCCTGCTGCTACTGCAGTGGGGCAGTGCCTCCCCACCCAGGTTGGAAACAGCCCACATTGCTCTCTTCAGGAGCTGCTTTTTACGAGGTAAAGAAAGGGCCCACCTGGGGCTTGTCACACCTGTTTGCGGGTAACATCCGTTTTGTCCCTGGTCAAGGTAAACCTGAGGCTGCCATCCTTTTGCACTTATTTGGTACTAAACTGACTGAACTCAGCATGGCTTTTGTTATACACCTGCACAGAGTGATCCTGCACAGCTTGACTGAAACAACGATCCCTTGTATACCCCTATGTGCTGTATGCATTTTAAGAATAAGGCATTATATCTGGCACTTTATTTTTGGCTCAAGCATTGTGCCAGCTATAAACTACACTCCACGCACCGAGAGCAATTCAGACTCGTCGGGGTGTGAAAGCATTTGAATTTCCAACCGAAGCGCTTTGCTTTCAAAAGCACTGGAACAGGCTATTACTCTTCAACAGGTTTATTTCTTTAAAAGTTGCTCATTTGAGAGTGATTGATAATCACTGCCTCTCTTAAGTGCTTTAAATACATTACCTACATTACCGAGAGAGAGTCCTACATCTACAGGGACCCATGCTTCTTCTTCTTCTTTTAACCAACTTGTTTCCTTCATAGATCAAGTCAATGGAGTAGTTATTTCTTCATCAAAACAATTTTTTAATTAGGGCTCCTTTGACACAGGATTTGTTACAAAGCTTCTTTGACTCTGCTTATAATGGAATGCATTATTACCCCCATTTAAAGACGCTGAATTCCGACACTCTCCTTGTCAAGACGAGCAATATTTTATTCTGATAATAAATCTACTGACTCCATTGGATGACTCAGAATATAAGGTATTACTCAATGTGAAAAAGAAACCCAGAAGTATTAATAGATGCATCCCTTACCCAGGCTTGGAGGTAATAGCTTCATTCGGCAGATTTATGGCTTAATGTGGAATCCTTTTAAAGCATTCCACTGTAATGCACACATTTTTAAGAGCCCTCCCATTCCATGAATCCAAGTCTCATGCCAACCCAAAACAAGTAGAGAATGAATTTGTCCACCAAATATGTTTATGGAAGACCCGTACTTTTGCAGTGGGAACTACTAGATAGATGGAATTTGGGCTACAATCCTCTGCATATTCACTTGAGAGTAAGCCATATCAAACAATGGGACTTATTTTTTGTGTAAAAATGTATAGGCCTCTTGGAAGACAGACTGAAGAGCACTTACTAATTTTAGGAGGGCAATTTTTTAAGCATCACATTAGATTGGTCCCAAACAGCAAATATTAAATCAATTAAGTTAACTATGAAGGACTCTTGAAATGAAGTACCTGGTCCAGTGATTCTCTGCACAGGGCGCTAAGTGGAAGACCCCAAATGCAATGGCTGTTGTAGGAAATTACAACAGTATGATCCGCTTGTGCCACCAAAAATATGGCTGAAATATATAGCTACGTTAGTACTGACCTGGATGGCCGATTGAATGCTAAGCAGGATTGGTACTTGGATGGGGGACCACCAAGGAAAACTCTGCAGAGAAAGGCAGCAGCAAACCACCTCAGCTTCTCACCTACCTTGAAAGCCCCTTTTTGGGGTCGCCATTAGTTGGTTGCAACTTGACGGCACATACGTATGTACACATACACTAGTAACATTAGGTGGAGGTTTTAGCCTATTTTATTAGGCTTTTGTCCCTTGAGCAAGAAGAGAAAACTGACAGAGTAACTGGCAGCCCAGTCCAGGGCTGTGTAAGTAAGACCTACTCAATTTCAAGTCCAATGGGACTTACTACAAGATAAGAGTGCCTCTTCCAGGTAAGAGTGCATTGAACTGTAGTCTGAATTCCTGAAGAACTGTGCTGCCCTCCTTTCAAGGGAATGTTATTCATGGAAGAAGAGATCGATCACTGGCCCTAAGTGATGATGGCTACATGGGACCATTATGTTTGGAGGCAGCTTACCTCTGAGCGCTAGTTGATAGGGAGCAAAAATATGTCCTTGTGGGCCTTCCAGTGTACCTGGTCAGGTATTGAAGGAAGCAGATGGACCATTGATTTGATCCAGCAGGGCTCTTCTTAGGTTCTTATAAGACATGGCAAAGAGGTAGGATTTTTCACAAAGACAATGCATTCTGGACATTACAGGACAGATCTTTTTGTGCATTAGAAAACATCTTACCTTGAGTTTCCTGCAGTCTCAATGAACAAGAGAACGTGTGGTCTTCAACTACATGGGCTTGGCTGAGGGGCTGCAGATCCTTTGTTTGGACCAAATTCTGTAAAACAACCAGAGATGCTAAAGTATCACCTGCGTCCTTCTAAAAACAACAACAACTCAGGAATGTTGATTTAGAAATGTAAGTCATTCTTATATCAGCCAGAATGCAACAGAAAGCAATAGAAGTTTATTTTTTGCCAAAATAAAAGTGAAATTTTTGTACAGCTCCATGCACATGTCTAATTTTAAAGGGGGACAATTTAGGATTTGATCCAGTAAGCCGACTTCTATGGAGCCCTGGGGGACTGCTGCGCGCAAGGCACTGTGCCTCCACTCAACTGACTTGTTAAGTGTTGCTATAGTTTTTGCACCTGTATCCCAAACATTTGTTTAGTTTCTGAGTGCCACCCGCTCCATACGCACCCCCGGTTCACATAGAGGCAAATAATAATGGCACACACAGTATGCTGATTTCCTCTCAAAGTTAATTTGTATCTTTAGAAGAAGAAGGAGGAAAAAAAAGCTATAGGAAGGTATTAATCTGCTTAACATTTCTAAGTACATCATCCAAGGGATTTTGTTTTTTTAATCTTACATATGCTCAGCAGAGTTACTGGCAAAAAACTGTACATTTTCTTCATTTCATCCTTTCAACATCAAATGGTAAGCAGCAAAAATTGGATCAGACTTCAAAGACTGCGCTGTGCTCCCAGTCACAGAGCGACTCCTCCATTTCACATATTGAATTCGAGCAGGATATCAAAGTGCTACCAAAGAACCTCGGGTCCTTACTCAAAAAGAGGCTCTAACATCTGTAGAAAGTGAAGTGCGCAGACAAATCACCTCGGGGAACAGCGAGCATTTATTCTCAGCAGCAGACTTCCAGCCTTTTGATTCTCTTATTCACTGTACCTCCCTGCCTTTCGACAGAACTAAAGTTCTTAGCAAGCTGGCTTTTGTCTCAAAGACTTCAAAACACTGCTAACGGTTTCATGTTCTGATGGTTATGCCAAGCAACCATGAACACACTTCAGAACGATGGATACCGGGGATTTGATGTCGTTTTAGAGTCCGAACTTCACAGTACCTTGCTTGGGTGTTTGTTGAGAAAATCTGGCTCCGAGGGAGAAGATGGGGTGCAACTTTGCTTCCTAAAAAAAATAATAATAACATAATAATAATTATTGTTATTTAGCAGTAAGCAGCGGCATCTTGACAGGCAAATGTTCCACTCCTGTTATTGGTTTGTGCCCAACCCACAATTCACACTTCTTGTGTGACAGAATTCTTTGTTACGAAAAGAGAATTATAAGGCCAAAATATATCATTGTAGGCCTTCATAAGGTTACCTATGAGTAGGTTGCAAAATGTCTCCATTTGCTACTAATGTTATCTGGATGGAATGTACTGCCATAAAATGAGAAAATTAAAATTAAAAAGGGACCTGATTTTAAAAGCAGTGGCCAGGATGGAATGTAGTGATATACATACACAGGTGAGAAGAACTCCATATATAACTAGGGTTTAGATTTCTGCTGTTCTTTCTGCTGGTTGAAGAAGCAAGCCATCTTTTAGGCTGAAATCTATTTTTTATTTATTTATGTATTCATTCATTCATTCATTCATTCAATTTGTACCCCACCCTCCCTGCGAGTGGGCTCAGGGCACCTTACACGGCTGGTACAATGCCAATAAAACCACGTAAAATCACTTAAAACAATTTAAATACAAATGAAATCATAAAACCATAGGGTTGTAGTGATCATTCAGTTACTTGCGATGGGGTTCTAACATATTTGTAGGCAGACAGACTGGAAAGCTCAGTAGTCTTCCGGGTCGCTCGATGGTACAAGCCAGATGTTAGGCTGAGGGCCAGGCTCATTGGTGGTAGTAGTGAGGGCGGCTCCCTAGTTGAAAGCTGGGGGAAGAGCTCCGTCTTGCAAGCCCTGCGGAACTGCAAAAGATCCCGCAGGGCCCTGATCTCCTCCGGGAGCTCATTCCATCAGTGAGCCGCCACTGAAAAGGCCCTGGCCCTGGTAGTAGTGAGCCTGGCATCCTTGGGGCCCGGGAGGGTCAGTCAATTCTGCAACCCCAATTGCAGTGCTCTCTGGGGTATATGTGGGGAAAGGCGGTCCCTCAGGTATGTCGGGCCCTGGCCATATAAGGCTTTAAAGGTAAGCACCAGCACCTTGAAGCAAATTCGGTATGCTATTGGCAGCCAGTGCAGTGTCCTCAGCACAGGCTGGATGTGCTCCCATCTGGGGAGGCCCATCAAAAGCCTGGCCGCTGCATTCTGCACTAGCTGCAGCTTCCGAATTTGCGACAAGGGCAACCCCATGTAGAGAGCGTTACAGTAGTCTAGTCTCGAGGTGACCATCGCAAGGATCACTGTGGCCAGGTCGTTGCAGTCGAGGTCTAAGTACACAGTGCTCTGTCCTGGGTCTGCCATGGGTCTCATCAAAACAGATGTGTGTTGGGAGTTCCACATTTTCAAGTGTGTGGGTCCTCAATAGAACTACAATCATGGTATATGGGAAGAGGAGAATTAAGCTTTCTCCTCATGCCATTTCCCAGACCTGAAATGACCCTATTGCCCCACTAGGGAAACTTACAGAGTAGCCCACTGGTACAAGTGCTGCCCATCAGCACGATTCATGTAAGTTTCTCTGGTTGGGTTCCCTGGAGACATTTCAGATCAAGAAAATGGTGCAAAGGGAAACTGCATCCTCCTCTCCCCACGTATACCTGAACAGGGGTCATTTCGTAGAAAAAGAGCTAGGGGAACTCATTAGCATAACTCATTAGCATATGCCACACCCCCTGACATCACCGGAAGTGTGTCATAAGGCCACACCCCCTGACATCACCGGAAGTGTGTCATAAGGCGACACAACCCGCCCCCAACGGTCCCGGCCGCCGCCGGCCTTGCAGCTCCACTGCCGAGCCCCATGAGGGGCCCGGCGGTGGACCTGCAAGGCCGGCGGGAGTGCAAGGAAGCCCCGCGAAGGCCCTCCCTGGCCCCAGGCAGGCAGGGGTGGGGAGAGGCAGGGAGGAAGCAACTTACCCTCCCTCTTCTCCTGCCTCCTCCTGGTTGAATGAGGGCCGGAAGCGGGGCGGCCGGAAGCAGGGGGCGGGGCTTCGTCATGTGCCCCTCCCCCATACCTCACCCGGGGGAACTGTGTTCCCCCGCGTTCCCCCCCCGCCCCGAAATGACCTCTGTGCCTGAACATTAAGTTTCAAAAACTGCTGTAAGTTTCATGCTCATAACTTGATAGGATTTAGGGCAGACACTGAAACCATGTAACACATAGTTAGTCCCTGAGTACCTTACACTGCCATCTCCTCAGACATTTGCTGCCCTGACCTAGGTATCCCAGCTAGCTTAATCTCAGAAGGGTTGCCATGGTTAGTATTTGGATGGGAGACCACCAAGGAAGCTCAGGGTCTCTATGCAGAGGCAGACAATGGCAAACTGCTGCTGAAAAGTCTCTTGCATGAAAATACTACAGGGTCGCCATAAGTCACCCGTGACTTGATGGCACCTTCCATCACCAAAGTTGAGCATGCTGTTCTTTGCAAACATTTCTCCCCCCCTCCCGCCCCGGACTTTACAGTAAGCATTACTTCCCCCTCTCCACTTCCCTGAGCAGAGAGGCAAGTTATAGGATTTCATTTCCTGTGAATAAGACAGCATTGGAGAATTATGCTGTCTTTTATTATTTGCTTTATTAACAAAATACGCAAGCAGAGCACAATTTGAAACAAACAGACTTCCCATGGGAAATCAGCAGGCAGCTTCTTCAGCTCTCCCATCCCCCTGCCCTGGCTGATCTCCCAGTTTACAACAGACTCCTTTTCAAAACTTTCAGCTCGCAATTTATCCACCTCTACCCATTGCTAAAACAGCTCACATGGGCACCTCTGTTGAGTATCCATTCCCAATCCTCACTCTTGCAAGTGAGTTGCTCATTCAGCATTGAGACCCTCTCTTATCTAGAGCTACCAGCTCCGGCTCTGGAAATTTGTGGACTTTTCGGTTATTTATCCTAGTTGTCAGAGTATACCACAAAAGAAATGGAAGTCCTAGTACATTCAGCTCTCCGTAGGCTTTGTGGGGCTTCGGTTTCTCCATGAGTCTACAGTATAGCACAGAGCCCACCGTCTGAAGCTGCCATTTCCTCCTGAGGAACTGATCTCAGTAGTCTGGTGATCAGCTGGAATTCCAAGAGAACTTCAGGCCCCACTTTGAGACTAGTAACCAGGGGTCATTTCCTGCAGGAGCGCACAGGAGCGGAGCTCCGGCAGTAAAGAGCCCAGGAGGCGGGCACATGCAACAAGCCCCACCCCCTGCTCCCAGCAGCCCACAGTCAGAGCAAGAAGCAGCCAGGGAAGTTGCAGAGCCCCCCCCCCCAATAGCAATCCAAAACAGTCCTGTGGCACCTTTAAGACCAGGTTTTATTCAGGTACAAGCTCTCCCTCCTCTGCGAGGACAGATCTGCACGTTCCCCCCCCCCCATACCTAGCAATCCAAAACAGTCCAGTGGAGCCTGAGGGGTGGGTGTTGCCTTCTGACACACTTCGGGTGATGTTAGGGGGTGTGGCATATGCAAATAAGTTATGAGTTATGCTAATGAGCTCCTGCACCTCTTTTTCTGCGAAATGACCCTTGCTGGTAACCCTCATCTCATCAAACAACTGACTCCCACTAAGTGACACTTTAGGTAACACTGTAGTGATGGCTGACTGTGAATGAATCAGGCAATGAAACTATGAATGCTCCAACTGACTTGAGCTGTCAACATGGAGATGAAGATGTACAGACATATCTACATATGTCCACACACAGTGGAAGGAGGGGGAAGAGGATAATTTCAGAATTTGCCAAAAGATCCTGGATATATATGGCCTCACAGAGCCAGTTTGGTGCAGTGGTTAAGAGTGGTGGACTCTAATCTGGAGACCCGGTTTGATTCCCCCACTCCTCCACTTGAAGCCAGCTGGGCGAGCTTGGGTCAGTCACAGTTCTCTTAGCCCCCAAAAATAAACCTAGCTCACCACAAAAAAAGCGCTAAAGTTTCAGGCTGCCAGACAATCTTCAGATCTCCTGGCTATTCTACACCCACTGCCATATAATAATTATAATTAATTATTATATATGACCCCAGTTCAAAAGGGGGCAATGTGGGGAGCAGAGATGGAGCATAAGGCGAGTGAGAAACTGCTAGGAAGTAACCAGACTGAAGGACTTGGCAGGCACTTCCTATAAGGCAGCGACAGAAGTCGTCAATCAACTTCCTGCTTCTCTAGGAATACTGGAAGTGAAACCATGTAGAGGTGGTGGAATTAAGGCCCCTCTCCCCTCTGTATAGCCCAATCCAGGGCTGATGTGCACCTGAAATTTCCTTCAAAAGACAGTGGGAGGTAGGGTTGCCACCCCCCAGGTCTGGGCAGGGGTTCCCCCACTTTTGGGGGCATCAATCCGCCCCCACTGAGCTGGTAGGCGAGGGAAGCCCCACCCCACCCTGCCCCTTGAGAGCGACCACCCGCCCAGCCACCCCTCTCCCTCCCCTGTTGCCCAATTGAAAGGGCTTCAGCTGGTCAGCATGGTCATTTAAATCCATCAGGGGGGAGGGAGGGGGAGGTCACAAGTGCAGGCTCCACTTCTAAAAAAATCCTTTAAAGGGACATCTTGTGAGTGGGGTGGGGCCATGGCATGCGGGGCTGACTCCCCCCCCCCGCTCACAAAAAGATCCTTTAAAGGGTCTTTTTGTGAGTTGAGCCTGTGCCCGTGACCTCCCCCTCCCTCCCTCCTGCTGGATTTAAAGGGCCGTCCAGATGGTCAGCGGGTCATGTAGTCCCCACCGACCAACTGAAGCCCTTTAAATTGGCAGAAGGGGAGGGATAGGGGTGGTCGGGGCATCTTTGGGGGGGCTTGGGGGCATCCCCGCCCACCCCAGAAAACCCCCAAATCTCCCTGCCAGAGCGAGGGGACCTGGCAACCCTAATGGGAGGTCTGTAATCTTCATCTTATTATGACCCAACCCCTACTCACTCCACAGGGGAGGAAATGCACTCAATATTTATTGCAAGCTGGTTTGACTCTAAGAAAAGAGCAGGAGAGAAATATTTCAGATAAATACATGCACTTGTCAAGGGGCTTTTTAATTTATTCTTTCTTCACATTTTCCAGGGTTAAGCCCCGGCATTGTAAACAGATGTTAGGGCTTAACCTCTGGCAGGAATCAAACAAAAGTTGATGCAGAACAAGGGTTTGCTTTCCTTAAAAGCTTGGTTTAATTAAAGACAATGGCAGGAAGAGTCACAAATCAGAAATCACTGAAGAAACCTACTTACCAGTGGTCTGCTTATGTGAATTCTGTATTACAACTACAATATTTCATTCTACCTCTGCCTTCCCTTCATTATTGGTGTATTTAGTTAGTCAAGACCTAATTTTGCTGTAGCTGAAGAAGAAAAGAACCATGCAGGATGGATATTCTTAAGTGAATTGGCCACTTGAATGTCCTTGGAGTACACATAAAACCCTCTGAAGGTTCAGAGCACTGGCACAAGTGGGAAAAGAGGTCAGTGCCCAATAAAAGATAATTAATCAGTCCACTCTCATGTTAGGTTGTCTCCTTTTTGGTTCCAACAGTGAACTACTTATGGCCTCAGAAAGAAGCACACTGCAGGAGGGAACTTTTAGCTCCTTTCCAAGAAGAGTGCTCCCTAAGAGGGGACTACTCACACTGCCAACAAAAGTCCGTATGGTCAAAGCAATGGTATTCCAATAGATCTCATTTATTACAGCAAGAGCCAGTACAATTCTGATATAAAAAGGATTAAAACAGTAATAACATGGGAATAATATAGGAATAGTATTAAAACATTAACAAAGAAAATTAATAAAATGAGTAAAATTAGTAAAAATTAGTAAAATTAGTAAAATAAAATAATGCTAATAAGAGAATCATACATTTTTTTTCAGCTAAAATAAGTTTACGTTACGCTAAGCAACAAAATTTTGCCACCGCGTAAGTCACTGAGCTCTGAGCATTTTCTAAGAGGAATTTACGAAGGACTTCTGGCCTAAAGTCAAGATAAGACTGTAGAGGGCTAAATCTAGACCAAAGGAGTAGTATAAAATGGTCTTGTTCCTCCTGATAGAATCTGCAGAACAGGAGGACATAAGTAATTGATTCCACCATATTAGCCATGCATGGGCATATACGTTCATGCATTGGAACTCAGGTGAATTTACCTTGCAGTACAGCGGAAGGGAGTGCCTCAAAACGGGCTCTGGAAAAGGCCAGTCTATAGGGCTCATATGTTAAATAAATAAGGGGCAGCAGTAAAATTAGGCCAAGATTTTATATTTCTGAAGTTCTTGAGTAGTGAAGCTTCTTCATTTTGTGATTCAATATCACGAAGCCTCTGTGCGACAGCTGTTCTTGCCTTGTATAGGCTTCCATAGAAGAGAGATCTTCTGGGAACAGGCCAATTTGTATGGCTGCGAGAGTTGGACTATAAGGAAGGCTGAGCGCTGAAGAATAGATTCTTTTGAATTATGGCGCTGGAGAAGACTCTTGAGAGTCCCTTGGGCTGCAAGGAGATCAAATCAGTCAATCCTAAAAGAAATCAACCCTGACTGTTCCCTGGAAGGCCAGATACTGAAGCTGAAGCTCAAATACTTTGGCCACCAAATGAGAAGGGAGCACTCACTGGAAAAGACCCTGATGGTGGGAGGGACTGAAGGTAGAAGAAGAAGGGGATGGCAAAGGATGAGATGGTTAGACAGTGTTATCGATGCAATGAACCTGAAATTACGCAAACTCCGGAGCACAGTGGAAGACAGGAGGGCGTGATGTGGTCCATGGGGTCATGAAGAGTCGGACTCGACTGTGCAACTGAACAACAACAACTCTTTTGAAAATCATATGCAGTTAAGCACCACATACAGATAAGTTCTTCAGCCACAGTGGCATGAATTGTTTGCCCCAAATAGGGACAGTATTTGCCCACTATCAGTGAGAAAACTGCCCACCTGAGCTGTCCCATCCCCTGCTCATGCCGACCTGCGTGGTGGGGGGAAATAGGAAGAGGGATTCACATTGATATAGTGATGTCAAGTCTAGGTGGAGATGTGAAAGTGTGTTGAGCAACGCTTTAGGAATCCCCCCCCAAGTGATGTTGCCTCATCAGAATATGTAGAAACTTCTAACTCGTCTGTTTGTGGCCTGGTTTTGTTGCTTCTGTGACTAGCATAAACCACTTACTATATTATTATTAGGTCCAGTAATGGTTTCTTGGAGCTGCGGTGGCTCAAATGGTTAAGACGCTGAACTGCAGGCTGTGGAAGGTTGGTAGTTCAGCAGATCGAGACCCTAGTGTACCGCATGACGGAGAGAGCTCCTGTCTCTAGTTCCAGCTCCTGCCAACCTAGCAGTTTGAAAGCAAGAAATTGCAAGTAGATAAATAGGTACCACTTTGGTGGGAAGGTAACAGCGTTCTGTGTGCCTTGGTGTTTAGTCATGCCGGCCACATGACCACGGAAACATCTTCGGACAGCGCTGGCTCTTCAGCTTTGAAACGGAGATGAGCACCGCAACCCTAGAGTCGGATTTGACTGGCTTTCGAGCAAGGGAACCTTTACCTTTTTAATGGTTTCTTACTAAGTGGTTATGATTTTTTATGGTGTGTGTACAACTTAGCATCAAAAGGGTACTTTATGGAAAGTCAATCCTCTCACTTCTTCCCACAGAAGTTATCTTTACACTATGTGTTTTGCACTGGAAATATTTTTTCCTAGAAGTCTGGTCTGTTTCCCCTAAAACAATTTATACTACAGGTATCCTAGAATTATATTTCAGAGTGGTATTCCCTTTTGTACAGCAGTGTGAATGGAAGAGGGAGGGAGGAGTGATTACACCTTCCCCTTCATCACTGCAGCTCCCCAACTCCCATTACTCCACATGGGTCCACGACTCTGGGAATCAACCCCCCAGGAATTGGAAGGGACTGCTGGGGAGAGGGGAAAATATACACAGTCCTTGTGCAACCAGATCACTGGTTCCATCCCCCAGAGTGGAGTGCTGCAATCCTACACACACTTTCTTGGGAGTAAGTTTCACTGAACTCAGTGAAAATTACTTTGTGGATAAACATGCATAGAACTGGGATGCACCTGTCTTTCCTTTCTACATATGCCGTATCCCTCATCAGCATCTCACGTCTCTGCTTTTACTTGCAAAAGAATGGACATGATTAACCTATGAATCATTTTACTAGATATTATTGTGTGCCTGCTTCAGTTGCTAGAAATGCTGTACAATCCACTGCATCTCTTTAGCTTTTTTTAAAAAAAACCCTCTATTTCCATCAATCCTTTCATGTCTGCCATTGTAAAAATACAAGCGCTGTGGCTTCCTTTGATCTGGTGTGGGAAAGGTTTTGCATGTGTTTAATGTATCATGTTCTTTGAGGCATCTATTAGATCTTGACAGGTACAGTGAGCTGCATTGTAATACTTTGTTTAGAGATATTGTAGAATAAGTCAAAATGATAAATGCTGCCATCATGTGAATGCAAATCATCAGCTCGCCTTTGGAAATGGCCACTTACAGAATAATTGAACCACAGAAGAAAATCTTCTCTTGTGTCTACAAACTACACTCATCAAGGGCAGGAAACCAATCAGTTATCCTGCAACAGAGAAGGCCCCTGATACTGAGAAAAATACCTCAGATAGAGAACTTGGCTATAAAGTAAGGATTCCTACACAGAACATGTAATTTAGTACTGGGGACATACTATCATATTTTTAACACTCATATCCAGTGTTCCCTCTAGGGTTGCCAAGTACTTACCGCGATTCGGCAGGGGACACATGCTCCCCGGCCGGAACATTCCTCCCTGTAACACACCATGCTGTCGCCAGGAAGTGACGCTGGGCAACACTCTGATAATGGGGCTGAAAATTCGATGGTACCATCAAGTTTCCAGCCCCATTGCCAGAGCATCACCCGGCGTCACTTCCTGGTGATGGCATGGTGTGGCGCATCTGTTGTCCACACGGGAATGGTCCTGGGAAGACGTATGTGTCCCCCGCCGAATCACGGTAAGTACTTGGTAAGCCTGGTTCCCTCTAAACTGAGTTAGTGTGAGCTAGCTCACAGTGTTTTAGCTTCCAGCTCACGCATTTTTGTCTTCGCTCAGGAAAGATGGCTCCAGAGCAAACTAATTTATGCAGGAGCCAAATCACTTGCTTACAACTTTAATGCCAGTAGCTCATGAAGTAGAATTTTTGCTCACAAGACTCCACAGC
Source organism: Gekko japonicus (assembly GCF_001447785.1). Taxonomy (NCBI): domain Eukaryota; kingdom Metazoa; phylum Chordata; class Lepidosauria; order Squamata; family Gekkonidae; genus Gekko; species Gekko japonicus. The sequence continues at coordinate 1,959,566 of NW_015163605.1, forward strand.
TTAGAGGGTACAATGAGTATCTTGTCTTTCTGCAGTACAAGATGGCTTACCATAATCAGAAATTTTATATAGAGGACACTCTTGAAAATAATGGCTCTAATCAATAAATCAGCAAAAGATCCAACAAGAATGTCAAAGTATCAAAATGTTCCATGTCACCAATAGGTCAAAAAAGAAATTTGGCACTGAAAGGCTGTGACAGACAGACAGACAGACAGATCATCGTATTTTGCCTTCATGAACATTATCTAAAACACTACAACTCCTTTAGTAATCCTTTCATAATGTTTTGAATTCTTAATTTAAATTTTCCATAATGTTTCCTAGCATGCTACCCCATCCCATGCATGCATACTTGGTAGTATGTCCTATTGGTTTCAATGGGGCTTACTTCCAAGTATTTCAGATGTAGTATGCCACGCCTAGCAATACTCTTCTACTCTTCAGTGGACTCAGAAGGGTGTAACACTGCTTAGGACTTCACTGCAAGTCAAATATAGATAACAAGAAATTCTAAATGGCAAAATCAAAATTAACAAGTCACTAGAGTTATGCCACTGTTGGTCCAACAAGCTAGAGTAACTCTACACAGGACTGCACTGCTAGTCCAGGTAATAAGCACTCAAAAGTGTCAAGAGCTCTAAGGAGAAATTGTAGATTTTCTAACATGCTCTCACAAATAGATGCAGTGTCACTAAAATTGTCCTCTGCTATCATAAGATCATAGAGTTGGAAGATAGCTCCAGGGTCATCTAGTCCATCCCCCTGAACAATGCATGGAATTTACAACTACCTCCTCCCCCACCAGTGACCTCTGCTCCATGCCAGAAGATGGCATAAAAAGCCCTCCAGAATCTCTGGCAAAACTGGCCTGGAGAAAATTACTTCCTGATCCCAAAGTGGCTATTGGCATTTCCCTGGGCATGTAAGAAATAGTCATAGTAGGCATGTAATGGGCATATAAGATCGGCATTTCCCTGGGCATGTAGAGGGGGTTATCCAGTAGATATTATATACTTAGACCCTCTTCCACTGCTCCCCCAAATCAACAAACTATCTCATTAAGGCCTCTTGAGCAAGTACTGAAGTCATGGAATTATTTATGGATTGTTAACGGGCTACAGAATGGGAAACCAATGTTGGGAATACCATAAACAGAGGAAAGTAAGCAGTGGAATTTCCCAACAACCCACATTTAAATTATTCACAAATGATCCATTTTCAGACATAAATACAGAGGAAGTTAAATTTGCAGAGAGTGCCAAATTATTCAGTATGGTGAAGACCAAAGTTAGCTATGTAGAATTTCAAAAGCATCTCTCCAAACTGGATGAATAGGAAACAAAACAGGAAACCAGATTCAATGTAATTAAGTGTAAAGCGATACACATTTTGACCCCTTCCAAAGATCCTAACATCAGATCTATATTGATAGGATTTGAATGAATTGTACCTGCCTGACAGTGGAATAATTCAATTAAAATATCAACTCAGTGTAAAGCAAAATGAAAAAGGCAAACTCCGTTTTAGGACCCATTGGGGAAATGCCTTCATACCAACACCCCATATCATAATGCCTGTATCTAAATTTATGATGTTGCTGCATTCGGAAAAAAATGAGTACAGTTCTGGGTAACTATCTCAAAAAGGATACCTCAGAGCTGTAAAAATTGCAAGAAAGAGGAATCAAAATGATCAGCGGACTAGAGCAGCCTCCATACAAAGGAAATCTAAAGCATTTGGGTTTTTTTTTTTTTTTGAAAAACAATGGGGCATGATAGAGTTTATGAAACAGTGGGGTACGATGGAGGTTTATAATAGGGCCACCTGCTTTGAGGCATCAGTGAGTTTTAGCTTTGATATCTAAATGGAACTTCATTGTCAGAGGCAAGGCACATTCATCCATCTATCACATTTTTATCTTGCCCTTCCTCCACAGGAGCTTGGAGGAGCATACCTGATCCCAAGCAGGTAGCCAGAACATTCTTATATGGAGGGGGCAAATTGGTACAGTGGTGGTCAGCCCAACATAATTTATTTACTTTATTAGTTATACTTTATTAGTTGTTTACCAATTTTCTACTTGAGACTCAAGGTAGATTTCATGGGATATAACATTGTAATCAGCACGAGCGATCTAACAATGCAACTGATCTAGGCTTACAAAAATTACAGAAATGCAAAGAAAGTATCAAACATGCTATGTCAAGCAATGCAGAGAATGGAATTACAAAAATGAAAACAATGCTGTAAGAGCATGATAGAACATACAACAAATCAATAATATATAGCATACACTGTGGCATAGAGTACAGTCCTGTTCTGTATAAGCTTTATAAAAATGTCCTTCCAAGCAACTGTTTTACCATGTTTGCAGAATTAAAGAAGTGTGAGAGCTTTCTTCCAGTTACTGAAACCTGAAACTGTAAATTCTGTAACAGCCAATTGCATAGAAAATCCAACCTTGGAAGATTTATGACAGGATTCACACTTTTTACCTCAACTCCTTCCTTTTTACAAAGCAAATTTACACCTGAAAGACAGGTGACAGATTTCTCACCAACCTGTAATGCTGACTGGAGGGGCATGATGCATGATTGATGGGGCACGACCCTTTCCCCCCACCTTGGCTATGGGCCTGCATCCTCACCTTTTTCATTTTATCATCACAACAACCCTGTGGGGCTGAGTGTGAGGACTGGTCCTCTACCACCACATCATTTCTGGAGTGACCCCAGAAGTGACATCATTGCACTGGGGTGACACTCTAGAACTCCCCCAGTACTCTTTGCTAAAATTCTAGAAAGTTGCTCCAATGTAATGAAGTCACTTACAGGGTCAGGCCAGAAGTAACTTAGTGGTTTCAGAAGGAGACCTACTTTCATGTCCCTATCCCCTAAACCACCCACTGGTTGCCAGCTCTGGGCTGGCCACCCTAGGTCATAATGCCATAGAGCTCAACCTCCAAACCAGCCATTTTCTCCAGGGAATCTAATCTCTATAGTCTAGAGATCAGTCGTAACTCCAGGAGATCTCCAGGCCCTACCTCGAGTTCACATGCCACCCAAGTTCACATACAGTCTTGGTCAGGCAGGACTTTTCTCAGAAGCATCTCAGATGATTTAGAATTCCTTCCCTGTGGAGATTTGCCATTGTTTTTAATTTAATGAGCTTCCCAAAATGTTCCTTGTTAAAATGGCATTCCAGGATTGTGGATCTTAGACCAGCTGTATATGCCAGACGCTTTGTGAATACTCAGTGCCTGCTTTGTGTTCGGGTTTGTTTTTAATGGCTTGTTTTTATTGTGCTGTAACATTTTAGTTGTTAGCTGCCACAGCAAGTCTCTGGAGAAGTGACATAGGCTGTGGTCACAACACACCAAATAATCCACTTTCAATCCACTTTCCAACTGGATTTTGCCAGTTCACACAGTAAAAATCCAGGGGGGAAGTGCAGTGAAAGAGGACTGAAAGTGGATTATTTAGTGTGTGTGACTGCAGCACACTTAACCACTACAGCAAACTGGCTCTCGGAGATAAGAGATCTTATCAGAGATAAGAGATCTCTCTAAGACATAAGAGCCTTGAGGTCGGCTAGGCCGAGAGTGAGAAACTGGCCCAAGGTTACCAAGCCAGCTTCCACGGCAAACTAGGGACTTGAACCTGGGTCTCCCAGATCCTAGTTCAACACTCTAACCACGACACCAGAGTGGCTCTCATCAGGAAAAGAAAAAGAAGAACAAAATCTGGTTCTGAGAAGAAGGCCTTTGAGAAAGGGCTGAAATCCTGACTGGCTTACTTAGAAGCAAGCTGAAGTCAGTGGGAAAGCAAGCAAAAATCAGTGGGACTTGTTTCTGTTTATCATCACATGGCCGAGACTGGGATGTCTGGCTGCAGTCCCACATAAGCAAACACTACTGGAGTCAAGGATTTGGAACTGGGGGCTGTGTGGGATAATAACCCACCCAGTACATTTAAAGGACCCTTCAGTACTAGAATGCATTCCAGAACAGCTCCTCTGATAATGACATCTAAAGAAGTTCGGGCACTTCTAGTGATATTGTGTTGAGCTGTTTCCCATTAAGAAATTTTAATGCAGACAAAATCTCTCTCTTTCTGTGGATAATGGAGCCGAGCCAAAGATTTTGGTTGTACTTAACGCTTAGCAGAACCCTCTTTGTGTTCTGCAAGCCAGAAACTGTGGGAGGTTTTGCCCACTCTGAGCTTTCCGTATCTTCACAAATAATAGCCATAAAAGTCTTTGTCACTGGAGCTGATGGTTTGTTTTTCCACCCCCCCATCATAGTTTTCAATTGTTTAACGTCAATAGCTTTGGTATTCTGCCCATTCACTCAAAATCATAAGCATTTCAGGCCTCATCATTATGACCCAACTTGCACTGGGAGTCCAAAGGATAGCTCTCGATTGTGGTTGCAGGATCAAGCACTTTTGCAGTCAAGATAAGGCTCCCCGGATTTCAATCTAGCTGTTCCACTGCAGACCGACGTGGCTACCCTCTGGGACTATCTAAAGGACTGAATAAGAAGTAAAAATAAAAAGGACTCTAACGCCACCTTAAAGATTAACAATTTTTTTATTCCAGCTTAAATTTTCACAGGTGCATTTGAAAAAAGTAGGCTCTTTTTACTTCATGAAAGCTTACGCTGGGATAAAATTTTGTTTGTCTTCAAGATGCTGTTACATTACTGCTTTTTGCTGCGATGGAAGTCCTTTTCAGACATTACAATCACATATACCAGGGGCCTACCAACTTCATGTAACGGGAATGCCACCATCCATGATCCTCCTGGTACACAGTCATGCACACTTCCTATTACACATACAACCTTGGCACACATAGAAACGAACCCTGAAAAATCCAATGATCAATTCGTGTGTACTACAGGTTGATGTGTATGGTAAATACATACACTGTCCCTCTTCACACAACAGAGTGTGCATGTGTATCAGGAGGATCGTTTGTAGAATGAATACACCACTGTTATGTGTGGGTGGCAGGCTTCTAGTCCATATTATTGTAACCTCTGAAAAGGTCTAGACAACTCAGCTGTCCCTCTGAACAGGAGGCAATCTGATTCAAGGATTCTACTGGACACCGAGCAGCCCAGAAGTCTTTAAAGCATCAAGTTTCCAGAATACCTGGTGCCAGTACAGAAGTTGTTCCATCTGGCAACCTCTTTGCTGGCATTGAGTGTCTCTTGACCGAAGGAGACTGGAAATACAAAACCCTCTGCAAATGCTATGTTTGCATACCATTCACACAGAGCAGGAACCCAGCAGTTATGCATTTTGGGAGTGCAATTTGCACAATCAGTGCATTTGCACAATGTGAAGAATTTCCACACATTGCCCTATTCAGATGGTACAGAGATGATGCCATTGGTGGGCTTCCATGCCATATGAATGGAAAGCCTATGTAACGTCTGCAGTTGTCACGGCAGGACCAGGGGGCGTGACACAAGCAAGCAAAAGTCCAGGAACAGTCCGAGGTCAAGCCGGGCAAATCAGGTAGCAAGGTTCAAGCAGGTTTAAATCACAGTCCAAAAGCAGGGTCAGACATACCAAAGTTTCAAGTCCATAAGTCACAACAATATCAGAGGAGTCAGAGATGAACGCAGGGTCAACAAAGCCAAAGGTCAAAAGCCGAGGATCAAGCCGAGAAGAATTCCACAAGGTCTGGAGCAGAGATGCAAGGATTCAGGTCCTGAACAAACAACGTTGCCAGCAGAAATGACTGCTGGCAACAGACTTGCATATATACAGTGCTAGCTAATCAACTCATTAGCTAGCCAGGAGTGAGGACAGGATCCTGTCAGTAATCAGGGCTAAGAGATCTTCTGGCACGCATGCGTGCATTCTGCCTTCGCTCTCTCAGCTGTTGTCTTCTTACATTCCTGAGCCTGGTTACAGGTGGAGGCGAGTCTGATAATGAATTACTGGGCTGCAGCAGAGACTGATCCCTTGCAGGTGTTCCCTGGGAGGCTCTATCCTCCTCACCACTTAGATAGCTTTCAGCTACAGGATCCAGTCTTTGCCTTTCTGCTGCAGTACTGTCCTCAGGAGCCTGTTCAGGGTCCTCAGGAGCCTGTTCAGGGTCCTCAGGAGCCTGTTCAGGGGCATCAGCAAAGGCAGGCATGACATCAGCAGGGGCAGGCATGACAGCAGTAGGGTTGCCAGCCCCCCGGTCCAGGCAGGGGTTACCCTGTTTTTGCAGGCTCCTCCCTGCAAATGCCTTGGAATGTGACGTGATGTGACATAACCTGGAAGTGACATCATCACCTTGCTAACATTGCATGGTGATATTCTAGTTTTTGGACAAAAGTCTATGGTAAATTTGGGCTCAAATTATAGAGTTTTGCCCCAAAACTAGGGCATTGCCATGTGACACCAGCAGTGTGATGACATCACTTCCGGGTGACCGGCAAGACCTGAAGAACCCCCCATCAGGAACCCCCCACTGGAGTAGGACCTGGCAACCCTGGTCTGCAGAGGGCTTGTGTCACCTCCCTTTCTGTTCCCAGTGTGACTCTACTGCTCTTTGCTTCAAGGACTCTACTGGAGTCCTTGACAGCCTTAGAATAAAGAAAAAGAAGAAACGTCCATGGGATGACCCAACTGAATATGAGAGCGAAACTCTTCAGTCCAAATACATAAACAATAAGCAGCAAACAGCTCAAACAATATAGAGTCCACAATATATAAGTCCATGCGAAAGGTCCAAAAAGATCCACAAAAGGAAGAGTGGACTCAGTAATATTAACCAAACTATAGTGCAATCAAAGATCACTAGAACGGCCCAGATAATGATGCTAAGTTATAAATAAATATACTTAGGGACCAGCATCACGTTAATGACAGTTCACAAGTACCTCCACAGAACAATTTCAGAATAATATGGCAATATTAGGAATCCAATACACTGTCCATTTCCAGAGGGCCAGACTACATATGATGCTGGTGCAGTGCACTGTAGAAAGGATGGGTTAATCCCTCCCCCCTGGGCATGATTTCTCTAATTGGAAATGGCCCACTCTGGGCTGCTTCAAGCTCCAGTCTTTTTCCTTACCAAGGTGTTAAAGCAGCCAGAAGGAAAGCATTTTTTATTGGGGAAACAGTATGAGGACAGAGTTAAACTCATGTTTCCCAGCACTGCAGGTTCAAGAGAAGAAGAAGAAGAGGAAGAGGAAGAGGAAGAGATTGGATTTATACCCTGCCCTTCAGTTGGAGTCTCAGAGTGGCTTACAAACCCCTTTCCCTTCCCCTCCCCACAACAGACACCCTGTGAGGTAGGTGGGGCTGAGAGAGCTCTGAGAGAACTGTCCTTGAGAGAACAGCTCTGACAGAACTATGGCTTGCCCAAGGCCATCCAGCAGCTGCAAGTGGAGGAGTGGGGAATCAAACCCGGTTCTCCCAGATTAGAGTCCGCACACAAACCACTACACCCCAGGCTGTTTTCTAGGGCAAAAGTACACAACTGGAAAAGTTACATTAAAACCATACTGAATGAAGTAGCAAATGAATCTTTTCCAGCTTCTAGTGCTTATAGAAGAAGGGGCCTACCAGAAGCCACACGTTCAATGTTTAACTGTACACATAAAAGCATAAAACCTGGAAGTGTGACTAAAGATGTGTTGGTCCAATTCTTCTACAGCTTCTTATAGGGTGTAGGCTCAATTGGATGTAGTGTCATGGGCCAACCGGCTGCCACTTCTTCGGAGGAGGAATCTGAAGAATCAGGCCCCACACTGACGGAATCCCCACCTGAGTAGACAGATCCAGCAGCAGACCCATTGGGGAAAGCACTGGGAAGTGAGAATGGTTCCCAGTCATGGCCAGACTGCTCAATCTTCCGGGGGAAGAAAGAGAAACCACAAGAGATTGGCTTCCCTTGCAGCCTCTCCTGAACCAGTAGTAGTAGTAGAAGAAGAGAACACTTGGCAGCTCAGGAGAGACAAAGGAGTGCCTGCTTGGCTGCTCAGCAACAGTCAGCGTGAATTTCTGGAGCAGAGTCCTTCAGGACTGACAGGCTGATACGGAAATAGTAAAAGACCTGCACCTGTAGGAAGATGAATGCGACTAAGGAGTGACACCTGACCTTCATGGGATGAGTCAGCAAAAAGTGCCGATAAAAGGAACATGCTGAGCAAGGCTTAGTGTGGGAGCAACCTTGCGCACTACCCCTCTACATGCTGACCTGTTCAGCAAATAGAGCTCTACCCTGACCCTGCTGCCTTGTAGCTTGTCTCTGGTAACCTGTGCTTGCTTCTGAAGCCTGTGACCCAGACCCCTGCATCCTGTGCCTATTCCTAAGCCTTGGAACTGGACCTCTAGACCCTTGACCCTCCTCCCCTGACCCTTGGACTGGACCTTCAGATATCCAACTCTGGACCAATTTGCAGACCTTGCTCCTGTGTATTTCTTTACTTCTTGTTGTATTTGTGTATCCCGGAAACCTCAAGTAGAGCAACAGTGCCAGGCTTAGCCATGAACATGACATGTATGCTCACTGGCACACCTGGTCTTGCTGCCATGTGCAGTGTGAAATGCCCCCAATGAGGCAGCATTTCTATGTTTTTTCTTCCAGCTCTCATTCCACAGGAAAAAAAAAAGCATACTCACCAGTTTTCCTTACAATGCAAATTGAAGGCCAGGTTCATTGACTCTGTATCTCTTGTGTGGTCAATGCTGTTTTTCACCCTTGCATAATTTCTGCGAGCTAAATGTCCCCTGAAAGCTAAGCAGACATGAAAAACAATAAGGAGATGGTATAAGAGCCCTCCCTGAAAACTTTACCAGCAGGAGAACCAGGGGGGCATAGTCCTTGTTCATAGGGTCAGAAATGAAATCCAGTTCTTGGTGAGACTGAAGCTCAGTTTATGAATCCTCACCAATAACCACAACAGAAACCTGCTCTGGGTGTGACTGCAGAGGAACTTTGACTGCAATCTTTACTAGTAAGAATAGAAAACACCATTTATTTTTAGTGGCTATGCTTGTCATTAGAACAGATAAGGAATGAGTTGGGGTGGACCAATATGGTGGTGGAAAGTCACTGCTGACTTAACAGCAACCCCATAGAGTTTTAAATGCAAGAGACATTCAGAGGTAGCTTGTCATTGCCTGCCTCTGCATAGCGACCCTGGACTTGCTTGGAGGGCTCCCATCCAAACACTGACCACGGCCAACCCTGCTTAGCTTTGAAGATCTGATGAGATCAGGCTAGCCTGGGCCAACCAGGCCAGGGGAAGATAGAAGTTCCTTGTTAATGAAACAGGGAGAACCCTGCAAAAGGGTTCATGCATTTCGGCAGTCTCAAGGGAATCTTCACAACAGGGGCAAAAAGGCACTTTTGATGAGAGAGGCAAAGAGCATCAACTTTACAACAAAAAGTAACTGGGATGCTAACCAAACAGTTTGTGTCCTCCCTCATTTTGCAGACAGGCTCTGCAAACTGCAATATAAAGTTGTTTAACATTAATTGGCACAGTAATTTCTGCATGCAGCTGCTGGCACGTGTTTGTCCAGAAAATGTCCATGTGGCAACAGATCCACTGCAAACATGAGCACGTGGGCAAGCTCGTCAATGGTATCAAGATACATTACAAATATCTAGCCAACGCAGGTTTGAGAAAGACACTTCCATTTTGCAAGATGAACTTCATATTAGGAATTAGCAGCTGGTGGACTTGAATCAAATCGTACAGAGCCATCCTAAGCATAATTCCACCTTTCTAAACCCACTGGTCTCAATGTGTTTAGAAGATGAAGACTGTACTGTCCATACCTTTGGAGGATTGATGACTGGGCTGTCTCCTCAGAGGGGAACCCAGAAGCTTCAAGAGACACGTGGAGAGTAACAGAGCAGCCAGGAGACTTGCTAGCAAGATGTTTTACAGAATGGCATTGTGGCTCTAACTGATCACCTTCCATTCCCATCTGAGGGTCTTTTCACATGGAGGTTTTCCTGTGGTTTGTGCACTGACCTGCAACGTTTTATTTGGTGTAGTGGTTAAGTGCACAGACTCTAATCTGGGAGAACCGGGTTTGATTACTGTACAGGATTTGCCCACCCAGGCCAGTCCAGGAATGGGAGGGAATACTGTACTTTTCCAGTACATTAAACAACAACCCAAGAGGTAGTCTATACTCTCTCTGGTTTTCAGAACAATATGCCACCAGAACCTCTACAGTAGTTCCCCCCAACCTGAGATTAGAGGTTCAAACTCTCAGTTGGTATCTGGAACTTAACACATTAGCAACTCATTCCCAGAGATGCACACTTTTTACTCTCCAGTAGTAGCATGTATGGTGAGCGTTTAGGCCACAAGATTTAGCCTTGGAATTCAGGTACAACATCAAAGACAATTTTAACAATCAGAGGAATCTTTATTTAGTACAGAGCTTAGCACAGACTACCAGAGTTTACCAAAATAACAAGCTTAAGGCAATTTGCCTTAACTACACAGTAAAAGATACTTATTTACCAAGTTCAGGAATATCCAAACAGTCCAAGGGATTTTGAAGGAAAAATCCATCTTTGCTCAACCATGTGATCCAATTCACAAAACAGTTCTTTGTCCCTCACGAGATGGCATTTCTAGGTGCCATAAAACAAGCAGAGAGAACAGGAGCAGAGAGCAAGAGCTAAGAGCGAGTCTCTCTCATTGGGGTCAAACAATTATACCCCAATTCCAGTCACAAATTAGATGTGGCTATTAGCCAATTGGAGTGGGCATGGGTGTGCCCAATTGTTGGTTGTCATGGCTATGTGTGGGGATAGGCTAGAAGTTTGGGAACTCCTCCTGCAGTCAGGTGACCCAACTTCCAGCTTCTCCATGATGTACGTGACATGGCCCATGTAGCCTTAAAGCAGGCACCTTGAAGTCTAGCTCTTCCACTTAGAGGTGTGAAAGAATGTGTGGTTATATGGCATGGCTATTGAGGTTGTTCAGGCCATCTGGTCTGCCCTGGACCATTTGGCCAGCACAGGAAACAGAGACATAGAATGTCATCACAGGAGAAGGCATGAGACTTGTAGAAATCAATATTTCTATACAATTCCCCACTCCTCCACTTGCACCTGCTGGATGACCTTGGGCAAGCCACAGTTCTGGCACAGCTGTTCTTGAAAAAGAGCAATTTCTGTCGGAGCTCTCTCAGCCCCACCCACCTCACAGGGTGTCTGTTGTGGGGAGGGGAAGGGAAAGGAGTTTGTAAGCCGCTCTGAGACTCCTTTGGGTAGTGAAGGGCGGGGTATAAATCCAATCTCTTCTCTTCTTCCTTTGAGCTTCCTCACATCTTTGTTTTCTACTGGTTGCCCTTTCATGGTTTCCTTGTTGTTTCTCCATGCTTCCTCTAACTGGATCAAAGGTCGTTTGAGACATTACAGAGAAATGATGTGGAAAACATGGAAAGCCAACAAATAGAAAACAAGGAGGTGAGAAAGCTCAGAGAAAAGCCACTGCAAGTTGGCTCCCAAACTACAGGAAAACCGCCAAGGAAAAAGACCTCAAGTCAGCCCTCTGATTTTTTTGTGCTTCTTGGGCATTTTGCTGAATGGCAGCAGTAAAACAAAGCACATGTACTTAAAGTGTACCATATAGGAACACCAGAAATACTTTACTGGAGTATTTAAGAAGATGTGACGTATACTTCCCCACCACCACCACTATATGCACACAGAATATGCTACTAGCAAAGGAGGGAAAGGAAAGGCTAAAGTCAGTTGGATGATCCATCACAGCTATTTTGTCTTGCTGACTGTTCCTAGTTTTGACACTAAGCACTTGGCTCAAGAAGTGTGAAATTAGCAGGCACACATTGCAAGTGTCCCAGGAACAATCCTCACATCACCAAAAAAGAATGATTACCAGCTGCCACGTTATTTTCACCTTACGCATTCAATAATATCCTCAGACCCACAGTAATAAATGTATCCTGTCCTGGTCTTCACATTGCTAATGACAAGACCCGAAATGGACACTACAGCCATATTATTAGTCATTCTGCTTTAAAATGGTATGTGCTGCTTGCATCCTTGCGACATTGACAATGACATAAAACAAGTCTCTCCTCAGCTTTAACGGACAACAAGTCAAGATTATTGTTACCTACAGAAGCTGGGTGCTCTGCAGTCAAATAAAATGTGCTGAAGCATACAGATTATTCACAAAGTTGCTCAAATTTGGAAGACCAAAAAAAAAAATTATTGGGTCATTTTTCTTCCTATCCTCGGCAGGAGAAAACAATGCTTCAATAAGCTGCAGACCATAATGGAGAAACATTTTTTATGGAGGGAGCAAACCAGAGACGACATATCACTGGGCACCGAAAAACCTGTCCCTTCTTTCCCAGTAATAAATAGACATATAAAACAGAAACAATTACGCAGTTCCAAAGCCTCATCTTGCGTAATGCAGTAAGAAATGTGGAATCCTGGCAGAAACTAAAAAATAGATATTTCAAACTTTCCCTATTTGACTACAAAGTCTTGAGATGATGGGGGGGGGGTTTTCCCCTCATTTTTGTAGGTGATAAAGCAAAGAAGAAAAGCATCTGATGAGGATGAGGATTAAAAAAAAAAAATCCTTAGTGGTGGAGAAATGCAGGAAGAAATTACCAAAATTCAATTCTATACAGGGTGGTCCAAGCTCACTGTTTCCTGTATAAAAACTGGGACGTATAAAGCAATAGAGATGTGCCTGTTTAGTGGCCTGTATGCAATAATCGGTGTCTGGGAGGCACATGGAGTTCTCCTGCATTCCCCTCAATGGAGCTGTGCTTACAAAGGAGGAAACAGCAGTGAGAGGATCCTGGTGTCCTCCCTCACTCCAGCTCCCGTGCACAGATGGTCGCATGTGTGTGTATCAAAGGAGGTCAGTAGGTTCAGTCTTCGGCAAATAACTTTTAGATTCTGCTGCACATATACGTGTTTGCAACCTGTGTCTAATACAGCGATTGGCTGCCACTCCCCAGTCAGTATATACTCAGTGGTACGCCTGGGTTTGCAGCCACATAATGTGTGACGGAGACCCAATGAGGCAACAGTTCCCTTTAGACATTGTTATTAAGGTTGCCACTAATTAAGACTAGGGGTGTAAAAAAAAACCCTTTCCCCCTAATTCAGGTCTATTGGACCCCCCCCCCCCCCAAAATATCAGTATTCCCAAATATTCCAAAATACCAGTATCGATTTTGTATTGGGACTAAGGTAAATATTCGGGAAACCCAAATTTATTCAGCTCCATCTGTCCCCATAGGGCATAAGGGAGAAGGGATTTAAACTCTACATGCTTGCTGATTTCACTCGCTGAGTCGTGCCACCGCCAAGACACAAGTCAGCAAGTGAACTCAGCAAGAATTTAAAGTTTAAATGCCTTCTAGCCGCGCTTGAATAAAAGCTGAATAATATCGGCTTTTATTCATACACAGCTATTTCGGTAGTGAAATACAGATCTCTGATCTACTGCATCTGTATTTGGCTGAATAAATACCCCCCAAATACTGATAAGGTATTTTTGGGGTATTTATTCGGCTCGATATATACTGAGCGCACACCCCTAGTTAAGAAAAAGGAGGTGCATGATCCTATTTACTGGTGTCTTTAATTTGACTTAAAAATCAGATGTAGAGAGCCTTGAATTGGGTTGGGACCTCACCACTGCTGTTTTCCTGATTCAAATCCCCTAGGGGCTATTTGTTCCCTACGCAAAACATAATCACTGACAGAGCAACCCAAATTGAAAAAAAACCCCCAAAACTAAACTAAGGCTGAGGAAAAATCTGATTAAAATACGTCAAGTAAATGAAAAATAACTGACGGACTCAAAACGATTGCAAACTCAAGGCTTCCTCAAACAGAATTCAATAGGCATAAGACAATTTCAATGTGATTAACACAAACCTTATAAGCTGCATTAAAATACACCCTGTTATGCTACAAGCAAGAGTTGTGGAGGTCTTCATTAGTGATATTTCACCATGTTTTACAAATTCTTCTATACAAAACTAGAAAAAACACCTCACAAAAACAATGTCAACAGTATTTCAGCATTTAATTATCTCTTTGAATTGCTGAAATATTATTGATACAATGAAGCCCTCTAGGTTGAAATGTGTTCGATTATAGCATGTTAGGATGGTGTACTTTTACAGCTTGTTATAGGGTTTATGTTAATTATGTTTAGACTGTTATATGCATGTTAAATTTTGTTTGAGGAATTCTTGAGTGTGCAGTAGTTTAATTTATTTGACATATTTTATCTGGATTTCTCCTAAACCTTAGTTGTATTTCTACAACTATCCTGGCCCTAATCCAGCAGAATAATACAACACCTGCTTTTAAATAAAATTAAAGACACCAGGAGACATGATCATGGACCTTTGGTGCCATTCCTAGTTATGCTATAAAACCTATATGCAATAGTTTTACTGTTCAAATGCACGTTCACAAATATGTATATCATACAGGTATGCCCATCAAGAGAGCTATCCATTAAAAAAAAATTGAATGGGACTCTACTGATAGTTCAAGCATGTTTGTGTTTACTTCATTTATACCCCACCTTTCTCCCCAGTGTGAACCCAAAGTGGCTTAGATCATTTGCCCCTTCTCCATTTTATTCTCACAACAGCCCTGTGCAGTAGGTTAGACTGAGAATGTGTGACTGGCCCAATATCACCCAGCAAGCTTCCATGGCCAAGTGAGGATTCAGACTTCTCTCTCTCGCTGCAATTTTATATAAAAGCTGACAAGTTAAAGCTGTGTAGATCCTAAGATAATGTTTTCTTAAGAGAAAGGGAAATTATTAGAATATAGAACGATCCTATCCAAGGGGGGGGGGAAAGGAAGGGAAAGGCACATACTTAATGGGGACCACAACCCTGTTTCCCATCTGCCACATAGTACAGTGCCAGAAGAAATTTGGGCAAAAAAGTGACGTTGCAGTGACTCTGCAATGTCACTTCCTGTCAAGTAACTGGAAGTGATGTTACACATCAATGGGACACTCTAGCAATCCTCCCAAACTGTATGGTAAAATGGTAAAACCACAGAATTTGGACGGATTACTAAAGAATCCCAGTGACGTATGATGTCACTTCCAGATACACAACCAGAAGTGATGTCACAATGCCCAGCCTAGCCCCAGAATCTCCTGGTTGGCAAGTCTATAACCAGCATACTGGCTTTTATTCAACCAGAAATTACCAGGACTTAATATTTCCTTAAGAGGGGGCTTTGATTTCCACACCTATCCCCCCACTGCATATCCCAACTTTTGCCCCCTATGGTGTTTCTGAGGATCTATTGATCCCCAGGAACACAAGGGGGGGGGGGGCTGAGAAGCCTGCAGCAGCAGATGGAATTGGCAGAAATTGCCACCCTTTAAAAAGACAAACAAACCTTAAGGGCCCTTAAAAATTATTTTTCAATTTTATTTACTTTACTTATAGCCCACCTTGAGTTTCAGTGACTCAAGGCAGGTTACAGAATTAGAAAAGTAAAACAATTAAAAAACATTATAAGACACATCAGTTCTTTTTGAACTGTGTGGTTGTATGCAGGATGCTTAAACAAAATAGAATTAAATATTACCCTTTTGAAATATGAACCTTCTGTTTTATTTTCTGCTGAGATTTTATAGATGGCTAATGGACTTGATTCTTGTGACTAATGAGCATATAGATGAGTTCATTATTTTCTTTTTCTACTGTTAAAACATGCAGCTGTTCCATCAGGGGCTGACTGTCTCTCATGTATGCAGCTGTTCCATCAGGGGCTGACTGTCTCTCATATATGCAGATGTTCCATCGGGGATGACTGTCTCTCATGTATGCAGATGTTCCATCTGTGAAAATACCCAGGTAGAGACGTGCCATGGGGAAAGGCCATCA
This sequence comes from Gekko japonicus, assembly GCF_001447785.1. Lineage (NCBI taxonomy): Eukaryota > Metazoa > Chordata > Lepidosauria > Squamata > Gekkonidae > Gekko > Gekko japonicus. Next base: position 1,975,480 of record NW_015163605.1, read on the forward strand.
GGAAGGAAGGGGTTCTAAGAACGATGTTTGAACAGCGCTTCCATCTGAACACTGGAAACGTTCCACCATCAGAAAGGAGTCTGAATCCAAAATACTGAGATATTTTTATAGCGAATCCCAGATGTATGCAACCATCCAGATGGCTGCAACTGTCCCTAATTCCAATGAATCGGATGGCGTAAGTTCTCTGAGTGAAGCACATGCAACTGTTTGGCACTTCATTCAAGAGCTGAAACAAACAGGGGATTCAATCCCTCTTTTAAAACCTTCAGAAGCAGTGATCTCTTTCCATGGAAATACAGATGGGGCAAGGCTGTGGCACAGTGGAAGGGCATCTACATGGCATGCAGAAGGCCCCAGCTTCAATCCCCAGCTGCATGAGCTCTAGCAAAAGGACTGGGTAGCAGGTGATGTAGAAGTCCTCCCCCTCCTGGGACCTTGGAGAGCCACTGCCAGTCAAAGTAGACAACAGAGCAATGGTCTGACTCAGGGCCACAAGGTTCATTATGTTTACGTGAGTTTGACATGGGGACTTGCAGCCATACTGGAGTTGAGAGTCTCTGGTCCAGGGCTCTTTTTGTAGAAAAAGCCCAGCAGGAACTTATTAGCATAATAGGCCACACCCAACAACAGGAACTCATTAGCCTATTGGGCCACACCCCTGACAGCACAGCTCATAAGCACATTAGACCGCACCCCCATGTTACCAGAAGTGTGGTTATCCAGCCACACCCACCTTTTGCTTCTTATTCTGTTTACCTTGTTTGTTGTCAAAACCCAGGGCTTTTTTTGTAGCAGGAACTCCTTTGCATGTTAGGCCACACACCCCTAATGTAGCCAATCCTAATGAGTTCCTGCTGTTGGGTGTGGCCTATTATGCTAATGAGTTCCTGCTGGGCGTGGCCAACTTGGGAGCCAGCCGGAGCTCCGTTCCTGTGCGTTCCTGCCCAAAAATAGCCCTGCTGGTGGCAGCTATGTATGGAAGCACTGCAGGAGCCTGATCTGGAGCTGCAGTGGTGAAAAAGGCAAACTCTATGTTAGGGATTATTATGAAAGGGATAGATAAACCAATCAATATTGTAATGCCCTTGTATATATCTTAATTTGGAATACTGTGTACAGTTCTGCTCACCGTATCTTCAAACGGACATTGCAGAGCCGGGAAAAGTAAAGAGGGGGGTAGCCAAGAGGATTACGGGGTGAAGCACCTTCCCTATGAGGAAAGGCTAACGCGTCTGGGATTTTTCCATTTTTAAAAAAGGACGACTAAGGGTGGACACGATAGAGGTTTATAAAATTATGCATGGGGTGGAGAGAGTTGACAAAGGTTCAGGACGGACAAAAGAAAATGTGGAATTTGCTGCCAGAGGATGTAGTGATGACCACAGGAATAAACAGCTTTAAAAGGGGATTAGATAGATTTATGGAGGATAAGTCTATCAATGGCTACAAGCTGTGGTGACTGTGGGGAACCTCCACAATCAGAGGCACTAATCCTTTGAATCCCAGAGCCAGGAGGCAACATCAGGGGAAGGCCTTGGCCTCTATGCCCCGTTGTTGGTCCTCCAGAGGAACTGGTTGGCCACTGTGTGAGACAGAATGCTGGGCTAGATGGACCATTGGCCTGATCCAGCAGGGCTCTTCTTATATTTGCAATGGAGAGGGGGGAAGGATGGGCTCCTGCATACCCCCACATTCTTTTTCATCACCAAAATGGCCGGGGGGGGGGGTTGCTCGCCCTCTAGGGGGGCTACACATGGACAGGATGCTTGCACTGCAGGCCCCCAATGGGGCAAATAATGCCTCTCATGACCCCCGGCTGTTTCAGCTCTGGAAGATGGTGCAGAGGAAATCCAGGAGCCCCTCCTACCCCCCCCCAAGTACCCAATCTGAATTGGGGCTTCTGCTGTCCTTTTACACGGAGTTGCCACCAGGGACTTGAAACCATATTATGGCTGCCTGTTCCCACTGGAAACTTGCGTAAAACTTAACATGTAGTTTAGTCCTCAATATAAGGTCGTTTCATGAATTTGTGTGAACATTTACAGAGGCGCCACCACTTTTTCAAAAGTCTTTTAGTTTCAGCTTCTCTGTTTTTTCAACACCATGTACAAAAAAATAAGACAAAAGCAACCTATTATGAGGTTTAAAAGACTGAGTCAAATCCACAGGTCCAGCTTCATAGCATCCTAAACACAGTACGTAAGGATTTAAAAAGCGGCTTTATGTTGAGTCGGAGCCAGACCATTGGCTATGAGCATCATTCCAAGCCCATTTGTGGAGGTCCTTGTCTGCCCTGTTGCCTGAGACTGTTAGCGGATATGTTGGGGATTCGACTTGGGGCTTACACATGAAAAGCATGTGCTCTGCTACTGAGCTGTGGAACATCACACAGAGAGAAACAAGATAATCTTGAACCCTCCCCCCGCTTAAAGGTCCCAAACATAAACATCTTAAAACCTACAGATTAAATAAATCTGACAATGTTCCAGAATCTAGAATCAGCCTCTCATCTTCACATCTACAGTGAGTTATTTACTGCAGGTGTATTCTCACATACCTTTGAAGACTGGGGTACTTTCTTTGTTTTAAAACTGCTTTTTCTTTCCCAGATTTCATGAATGGCTACTGTATAGCTTGGTCCCATAGAGGACCCAGCTGCTCAGACTTGGAAAAAACCATGTTTATTTTCCAATTGCAAATGATGCCTACCCTCAAAAGACTTCCTTGCTAGGAAAGGAACAACCTGCAAAAATCTGGAGGGGTTCCCACTCCCACC
>NW_015163605.1:1978485-1981096 GCF_001447785.1 Gekko japonicus
GCCTCCCTCTCCCCCCCCCTCCATAACACCAATCTCATAGTCTTTGGAACAGATTCTGATGAGGGAAGGGTCCAATAAGGTTAATACCCCTACTTTGATCTCTGTCGAGGCAAGAATTAATTTACATTTCAGATGAAAAAGGTTGACAGCATGAAAAGGCATCTTGTTTCTGGTATGTGAATGTGCTGTAATAGATCAGGAATTCTGAAAGGAAGTTCTGAGGAAGCTAAAGGGATAAGCCGCACCGCTGCCTTGACTGGGAAGAAGATGAAAGGCCAACAAAATTTCAGTGTTGGGCTGTGCTGTAGAAACATGTAAGCCAAGGGCTTCCTAAATTTCAAGGCCATCTTTGTCCATCTGTCTCCCCCACCTTTGGGAAGGGGGGGGGGAAGAGAGATGTATATTTTAATTAGGTGGTTCTTTTGAATGCAGGGGAAACAAATGCGACTGCTGCACCTTAGAGAATCAAAATTCCTCACACTCCGATTGTCATGGTGATCCCATTCCATATGAATGACACGGTGCCCCTTCATAGCAGAGCTACTGTAAGCACTGGAGCATTGTGTTTCTATGTCACCAAGTCATGTTAATATAACAGGCTAGGATGTTCCCATGAGACCCAGGGAAATGACCACACATTGTAATAGTTATACATTCAGTCTCAGAAACAGAGATAAATGTGGGCATAATTCAGCCCGTTACTTCCTTTTAAGTTTCTCTGACCACTAAGGGAGACTTCAGTACATACTTAATTCTGTCACTGAAAAAAAAAAGAGTTATTTAAAATTGATAGCTTTGGCTGGACTATCTTATGTTTATAAGGAAGCTACAGTGAGGAGGGACAATTGCATAATATCTTTCTTACTTTATTTAGTGAATTTATACGCCGCCTCTCCAGAGTCCTATTAAATATTATAGAGTGAAGGTTGGTTTTTTTTGATCCCTCTGTGTCAAGATGGCAATAGCACTAAGCCTGTTTGAAAAGTAATGCAAAATATCTCCACAGACATCAGAACAAAGCCTTTGCAAATGAATTTCCCTTAGAAGTAAATTGATCTTCAAAGATGTTTTCACAAGAGATGCTTAATGGCCTTTCAAATTTGAATTTACATTTATCAGCTGTCCCCTGGTTCTGTTGTTTTAAACCACAATGAGACAGCATCCGTGCCATTTGATTGGATCGAGGCGGGACCGGATGACGCAACTGCGGAGCGACGCGGCGCGGCTGGAGCCCAAAGGGACAAGTAGCCGGGAACGCCACAGTCCAGGAGCAGTGCGCATCAACGGAGGGTCCATCTGCAGCCCGCTGATGGTCCCCGCTCGCCGGAATGCCGGAATGCCGTGGAGCCACCGAGTACGGAGAGAAGCCTGTCGTCCGGGTGCTGCTAGGCAACCCCTCCCTGCACAATTGTCGCCCTAGGTAGGATCTGACTACAATAATGTAGGCCACTTGTAAACCGCTCTGAGACCCAGTAGGGGTCATAAGCAGTATAGAAGTCACATGTAAATAAATTAAAAAAAAAAATTGATGGTAGGGGAGATGCCAGGTTTGTATCAGGAGCTGTATCAGGAAATCATAGAGTTTTCCCTCGGATGGTCGTGGCCCCGCCCCCAGCGTGCCCGGCATCGTCACTTCCTGGTGACGTGCATGTGGTGGTGGGGTTCCCCCTGGGGCCCGATCCGCCGGTGGCGGGGAACGGGCCTCTGGGGCGGGGGTTTCCCCGCCCCCCGGGGGGACTTGGCAAGCCTACATGCACGCCTCTCTTGGTTATTCACCACAACAATAAAGGCACAATGCAATACCTACGTCTTATCATCCTTGGGCCTAAATAAACCACCATATACAAAGATATGTAACAAAATGCCTTAAAAGAAAGGAAAGGTGCATTGTGAGGTGCAATTCAAAGGAAGGAAGGGGAGTATTTAACCATTTCTCTCCCTGCTGCTGCTCCGGTCCAAGACACGCCATCACTCCTTTGCCTATTTGTTCTCTGTGGGGTTCCAAACATTTTTTGGTGGCCAGAAACATTCTTGGAACCCCAAGTGGGAAAAATCACCCGAGTCAGAGTGGAAGTGGAGAAACGGTTAAGCACTCCTCTCCACGCTATGCGCAAGAGAGAGCCAGTTTGGTGTAGTGGTTATGTGTGCGGACTCTAATCTGGGAGAACTGGGTTTGATTCCCCACTCCTCCACTTGCACCTGCTGATGTGACCTTGGGTCAGTCACAAGCTCTGACACAGCTGTCCTTGAAAAAGAGCAGTTTCTGTCAAGAGTTCTCTCAGCCCCACCCACCTCACAGGGTGTCTGTTGTGGGGAGGGGAAGGGAAAGGAGTTTGTAAGCCGCTCTGAGACTCCAAGTGAAGGGCGGGGTATAAATCCAATCTCTTCTTCTTCTTCTTTGCCTCTTCTCTGCTCAAAATAATCCCTTACCAAGATGACTTTTCTTTCTGAAAACAAAAGGCCACTGCAGTTTCATTCCATGCACTGAACTTAGCCCCAAATTATACTTGGCACTGGAATTCTGTAACTGAATGTATAATTTAGCCACAAACAGCAGGTATGGGAGTGACAGTGTGGGTCAGGACAATGCAGCTGGTGTGTGTGTGTGTGA
>NW_015163605.1:1981138-2001945 GCF_001447785.1 Gekko japonicus
AGCTGTTTTTATCTCCATTAAATTAAAAAGTCAAGCGTAACAAGAATAGTTGACTTTTCCCCCTATGAGGAGCAATGTCTGTGTGCACGTGTGCGTGTGTGTGTGTGTGATGTTCAGGGAAATGCCACAAGTGGGAAGAGTTCAAATCCCCCTTACCAACTCCAGGTTGGGATGAGAAATTTCTGGAGATTTGGGAGTGGAGCCTGCGGAGGGTTGGCTTTGGGGAGGGACCTCAGTGGGGTATAATGTCATAGAGTCCACCCTCCAATGCAGCCATTTTGTTCAGGGGAACTGATCCCTTGCGTCTAGAGAGCCGTTGTAACTCTGGGAGATCCCCAAGCCCCACCTGGAGATTGGCAACCCTACCCAGCATATATCCCCATTTCACACTGGGACTCCTGCAGTTGTTTTGTGTGGCTAGATTACACATGGGGGATGAAACCACAGATGGCCACCCTCATGTGTAGTGTGGCTCTTAGGACTTTATGTATGGTGAGAGAGCCAGTTTGGTGCAGCGGTCACCGAGTTGAACAAGGGTCTCAGAAATTCAAGTTCAGACTCACCATCTGACATGGGAGTTTGCTGGGTGACCTTGGACCAGTCACATCCTCTTAGCCTAACCTACCTCATGGGGTTGTTGTGAGGATAACAAGGAAGAGAAGAGAGCAATATCATAAGCTGTTTTGGGGCCCCGTTAGAGAGAAAAAAGGGGCAACAAATATCAAAATAAACAAACAAATGTGCATTTCTCAGGCTCCAAGGCAACCTTTTCCGGTGCTCAGCACCCAGCTTTACTCATCAATTTTTTTTTTTAGATTTTAGATTTTGATTCAGCATCCTTGGACCTCCAATCTGGTTGTGGCGATGTGCTTGGGAGTGCCGGGTTTACACACGTACACGTTCAGAGCCCATCCGTATTTAGATAGCAATTCCAAACAGGTAACAACAGTCATCCTTGCAGCCTCTCTCAAGGTAATGAGCGTCTTGGCATGTCGAATCAGCTGGACCTCGTTCAGACAGAGCTTTTTCCCCAGATGTCTGAATGCATCCTGACATATGGCACAGAAACCGAGGATCAGAAGCAGAATATCTAAGAGCCCTTTTTTTGTTTTTGTTTTGGCTGCACGTTATTTCTGTCAGACACAAACACGGACATGGGAAGTTACCCAGAGTTAAATAGGTGTCAGCTGTGAAAATATTGTTTTAATTACCTGCTTGAATATGAATAGCAGCATCCACTCTTCTGTTCTTTATATCCTGGAACTTCCTGCGTGCATCATATCCTCTCCAGGCTAAAAATACAAAGGCATGTGTTGCAAATTACCTTCACTTGAAAAGAAAGGCTACAGAGTCAGAGAAGTGCCATGGTTTTGTTTTTTTTTATCCCTTCAGCGCACCCCTCTCCCTCATCCCACCCAAGTGCCAACTCACTTCGGCACCCTGTTGAACGACAGCTCATGACTCAAGTCTGTCTAAGAGAAGCAACTTCAAAAAGTTTATTGCTTTTTTTAATATATGCAAATTCAAAACTATCATTATTTCAGTACTAAAGCAGAAGGTTATTTAAAAAAAAGAAAAGAAAAGAAAAAGGACAGCAGCAACCCTCTAGAAGATCTATCTTCCTTTACACACACAGGCAGTATTAATGCCAGACAGATGGTAACTAACTAGTCCTTGGTACTCTGAAGTGCCAGGGCCATTCTATGAAGTGGTGAGAATGAGGTCATAGGAATGTAAGAAGAGCCTTGCTGGATCACACCTGTAGTCCATCAAGCCCAGCATCCTGCCTTACACAGTAGCCAACCAGTTCCTCCGGACAACCAACAACAGGTTATAGAGGCCAAGACCTTCCCCTGATGTTGCTTCCTGGCTCTGGGATTCTGAAGTTTACTGTCTCTGCATTGTTCTCCATGAATCTTTCACATGGGTGCTATTTTCAACTTGCTCTTTCAAACCCATCCAGCCTGTGGGATCTGCACTGTCCCATGAACCCAACCCCACGCCTGCTGGTACAAAGGTCCAGATGCAGCGTTGCCACTTAGCTCAGCAAACTTTTGAGGAGGAATGACACTACGTTCCTGTTTAAACAACAGCACTTTGTTCTGAAGCTGTTCCTTCCACCTCAGCTAAAAAACGAATGTGACAAATGTGCTGTGCAAGATAGGGTGGTCACAAGTCTCACCAGGCCCTTGCCACCTCTCCATAGGCTGGAAATGGTGCATGGTGCTTGGAACACAATATAGGAAGCTGCATGACAGTGAGTCATATCAATGGTCTCTTAAAGTCAGTATTATCTGCTGTGGCTGGTGGGGGCAGTCCAGGGTCTTGGGCAGAGGTCTTTACCATCACTTCCTGATCCTTTTAGCTGGAGGTGCCAGGGACTAAACTTGGGACCATCTACAAGCAACATAGATGCTCTACCTGTGATCCAGGCCCATAGCTATGTTGGGGCTATTCGGGGTTCCGCCCTCTTTCTTAAAGGGACAGCCCCACAAGATTTTCCCTTGAAATTCCTTCTTTTAAGAAATTTTTTAACACTGGTCCCTTCATTGCCCTTGCTGATGCCTTCCTTTCTCTTCCATACAATGAAAGGAAGCAAAAATATGTGTATAACACAGAGGGAGGAAAAAAATCTGAGGATGAAGCAAAACTGACAGTGTCAAAATTGACAGGTGGACTGGTGGCGGTGAAAGAGTCATATTTGCTTAAGGCAGGGGGGGGAAGATTTTCCTATTCATTGAGAACGTCAGCCCCACCAGAAAAATTTTAGCCCCACAAGCCGCAAAATCCTGGTTATGGGCCTGCTGTGATCCACAGCCAGCTCCTCCCCCTTTCAATATTCACCCCCTCCCCTCCCACAGATCTATCCCATGTTCTCCTCCCTATCCAGTAGTCCTCTCTGACTCCAGGGAAATTTATCTGTGGGGTCACAGGACCCATGTGGACTCACAGACATGCAGGTCGGGAGGCAGCAAAATTATCCTTTCTGCCTACTCCATTAGTACATTTCCACTGATGGAAGAGGTAAAGAGGTGTGATTTTGCCCCCTTTCTGGCAGCAACTTCCTAACCCACATGGCTATTAGTTTATGTGGGTCCTATGATCCTGTTAATATTTCCTGAGGTTGGAAAGGACTGCTGGGGGTGAGAGGAAAGTGGGAATAATCCACAATCCTTGCATCCATTGATCGCTGGATCCAACTCCAGTGTGACATTTTCAGCCTGAGCTTCAGAACTTGGGCAAATTTACAATAAAAGCCTTCAACAGTGTATTTCTCAGTAGGATACGAAATGATGGCATGGTCCTTTTTTAGCCAGTTTGGTGTAGTGGTTAGGAGTGCTGATTCTAATCTGGGAGAACTGGGTTTGATTCCCCATGTCTCCACATGCAGCTGCTGGTGTGACCTTGGGCCAGTCACAAGTTCTCTCAGAGCTGTTCTCTCAGGAGCAGTTCTCGAAAGAGCTCTCTCAGCCCCACCTACCTTACAGGGTGTCTGTCATGGGGAGGGGAAGGGAAAGGAGATTGTAAGCCACTCTGAGACTCCTTCAGGTGGTGAAGGGCGGGGGTATAAATCCAATCTCTTCTTTTTAATTAATTGTAATTAGAATAATTTTGTCTGCCGTATTCTAGGCCATCGTATGTAGCAGTCTTAATATAAAACAGGGCATTCACACGCCTGCATTACCATGCCAAAACTGCAGCCAGACTTTTCCATGTTAAAAACACATGTAGGGATTAGAGGGAGAAACAGGAGCAAAAATGGAGGGAAAGCCAAGTTTGCATAATGCTTGAGGAATTTCATAAAACTCTGTGGTACCCTGAGAGTTACCTAGAGCATCACTGATGCTGTGATGTTACTTCTGCACATGCAACTGAAAGTGATGTCCCAGTGTTGAATGATGCTAGTTTCCAGAGTCTCCCCCCCCCCCCAATGCACAACCACCATCCTAGTAGGGATCAGATTGAAACTGAGCATTCTATAGCCAAATGGTGATTATTCTGCACTCAAAATTGTATGAATTCAAGGTTCTAGGAAAAAGCCCACCAGACACATGAGCTAGCTGGAATGTGATGCCTTCTTGTTTGTATGTTTCCCCCCCATGCTTGCTTTAAAGGCAGTTTACAATCTTTTTTCTTCTTTCATAGCCTTGGAAAGACATTTAGCAAGAATGGACTGCCTTTGTTTACAGGCAAAGGCTATAAAAATGTTTTAAGCAAAGACATTAACGATTACTAATTTGGTAAGTTAGTAATGAATCACTGTAATATCCGCATCAGTTAATGGGAAGGAAAGAACCCACCGCATGTTATTTTGATTTCACACCGAACAATTAAGAAAATGGATAGGCAAATCTGCATTCAGTTTAAAGTCTTGAAGCTCTGGGATCATCTATGATTATCGGGGAACTCAGAACATTTACCTGACTGAATGGCAACAGCGCTGTTTGCTCTTTTCTCTCTGAGTTTCTTGTACCTTCTCGCTCCAAGCCATCCTTTCGTGTAAGCCTGCATGACGACCACCCTGCCTATAACTTCACGCAGACACAAGTTCAGTTGTTCAACATGGTAATACTTCAAGAAAACCTGAAATGAAAGAATTGGGTCCACATGGCAGACCTTTTTAGACTTACAGTAACATGTACCAGTAGCCCACCAAGTGTGCATAAGGAGAGCACTGCTAGCAATGTATATTGCTGGTGTATATGGTCACCATGTTTAGTGAACAGGGGCAACATGTGTATTTACCATGTGTATACAGCCTTGGTACGTGTAAATTCCAGTGGTCACTTTGCATGTACTAAGACATGGGAAAGACACATGCTGCCCCTATTCACACAAGATGGCGACCGCACACATATAGGGAAGGTCACAACGCATAGTTCCCTCTAAGCTGAGTTGGTGTGAGCTAGCTCACAGATTTTTAGCCTCCGGCTCACACATTTTTGTCTTAGCTCAGGAAGGATGGCTCCAGAGCAGACTAATTTATGCAGCAGCCAAATCGCTCGCTCACAACTTTAATGCCAGTAGCTCACAAAGTAGAATTTTTGCTCACTCCACAGCTTAGAGGGAACATTGGTCACAAGTAGTATCCTCACCCATTACATGCGATTGGTGGGCTCCCTGTATGCATAACTCTAGCATCTGAAAAGCTCTCGCATAACATGGCAACCAAAAGTAAATAATATCTCTTGGAAAGCGGCAACGGAATTGCCCACTGATGCTCTATGTCACAGCTTGTGGACCTTTGTAAAACATGTTTGCACATTGCTGTTTAAATTAATGGACATTGTAGGAGTTCTTTAAAAACTGATCCCCTCTAAAGTATACACAAAAATGCCAGCTAATTTAGCATATTCAGTGGCTACAGACTACCAGTTGTAACTTAATACAGAGGTCATTTTGGGGGGGGAACGCAGTTCCCCCGGGTGAGGTACAGGGGGCGGGGCACATGATGAAGCCCCGCCCCCTGCTTCCGGCCGCCCCGCTTCCGGCCCTCATTCAGCCAGGAGGAGGCAGGAGAAGAGGGAGGGTAAGTTGCTTCCTCCCTGCCTCTCCCCATCCCTGCCTGCCTGGGGCCAGGGAGGGCCTTCGCAGGGCTTCCTTGTACTCCCGCCGGCCTTGCAGGTCCACCACCGGGCCCCTCATGGGGCTCAGCAGTGGAGCTGCAAGGCCGCCGGCAGCGGCCGGGACCGTTGGGGGCGGGGTGTGTGGTCTTATGACACACTTCCGGTGATGTCAGGGTGTGTGGCCTTATGACACACTTCCGGTGATGTCAGGGGGTGTGGCATATGCTAATGAGTTATGCTAATGAGTTCCCCTAGCTCTTTTTCTACGAAACGACCCCTGACTTAATACATTGTACATGCAACTATGTGGCTGGCATAGACCAGGTGGGAGAATTACAAATGTGAATCAGAAATAGCCCTCAGCTCAAAGAATGCTAACAAATTTGCATGAAGGGTTCAGCCCTGCCTTCTTCCTGATCTCTTTAGGATTTTTTTGTGTAAGGAGCATTTTTAAATGGAGAAGCAATCAAACATGAAGCTTTCCAATCTGCATTTTTGCATTCTCAAGGGGGGGGGGGGATACACCACTTGAATTGTTTGCCTGCTGAGACTAACTCTTAGAAGCAATGTAAAAGTTAAGTCAGGCACATGGTACAAACTATATATAATCTCAAAAAGCTATAATCCACCCACCAATATGCTCACACTGTGTATATAGGCAGTTCTTAAATGCTGTGGCTTTCTAAGGCTTTTAAAAGAGTGCATTTTTAATTAGAATATAGGGCCACTAAGGAGGGGATTGGAGGGACAAAATTCCCAGGGCTCAAGTAGGGCTACCAGGTCCCCGGAGGGGGGTTGCCTGCTCTAGGGGCCCCCGACCCAGTGACCCAGATCTGGCCACCGGGGGGAACCCTGCCCCCAAAGTGCCTGAATTGGGCTGACGTGCCTGGCGCGATGATGTCACCCACCAGGCACATTGTCAGGGGACGCTCTTGTGTTCAACCTTAAAACTCTATGGTACCATAGAGTTTTAAGGCCAAATGCTAGAGTGCCCCTCAATGACATGCCTGGCGGGATGATGTCACTTTTGGGTGACATCATTGCTGGGTATGCACGCTATGCGGAAGAGAGAGACTCCCAGACACGGAGCTTCTCCCCCCCACTGGATTGCCAGGTAGGAACCTGGCAACCTTAGGCCCAAGTCAGCTGGAGGGCCCCTGAAACCAGCATTACACTGCATTCAGATGGTATCTGACTTCCCCCCTTTTAATGCAGTTCTGTTAATTGCAGCCACTAGGGATGCAGGTGAGGCAGAGCACAGTAAATAAGGAGTTGCTTTGACTCTGCTAGCCGGGCCTTTTTGCAACATTTACTACAGGGTTGAGGGAGACCCTTGCTCATTAGAACCTGCTAAACCTATCAATAAGGTTGCCAGCTCTGAGGTGGGAAATTCCTGGAGATATGGGTGGTGGTGTTAGCAGTCAGTCCCCTCCTAGAATAACCATAAACACCTTTCTTAAAATATCACCTCCAAATATTAAGTGCAAGACACTGCCTGGCCCAAAATGGATGCTAATAATAATAATAATAATAAAAAGAAACAAGTCTGAACATGAAGTTTAGAAGTGTAAGAGCAACTGTCTGTCTACTACCCTCTCAATGCCCCAGAGAGATGCATAATTTAGGACGATGGGTCTCCCAAAACCTATTGACTCACCCTTGAACTAATTTAATTAAAAGCCAAGCTTCACTTCCCTGTACCCATTTACCCTTAATTAAGCAACACTTGATTCTATTCTCCTAACCCATTAGCCCTTCTTTCCTGGTACTTGTAGGATCATCAAACCTCTCCCTCATCATTGTCTACCTCAAGAAAGCCCATTAAGTTATTGTTTTTCCGGCAAACATATCATACTCACCCGAGGGTACGTTTTGCCCTATATCAGGAGCACCCTGCTTCCCAGCAGTGTATTTGTGTCTTGGATCCTTCCCACACCCCTACTCTTGTGGATCTCCTTCATAAAACACAGGTCATTTTGTTGTTGCTTGCATGGACCTCTGCAAGCATGGTAATTATCACCCTTCGCCAAAAAAGCTTTCTCTCTTTTCCCTCTGTGTAATGTACTGCCGCCATGACCACGTGCGCGACCGTTGGGCCATGCGGTCATGCATAGGTCTGTAGCTTCGATCCCCATGAACAATAGCCGAGCGGATCCTAGCCCGCACCTATCAGAGGGCCAGGTCCGCTGCCGAGAGCCTATGAGACTCTCGGCTACTGTAAATAGCCTATAGCATAGTAGGGGGTGTGTTTTGGTGGTGGGTTTTTCTGGGCATATAAGCCGGCCTGCGAGCCGTCTATCTTCGTCTTGTTCCTGCTAAATAAAAGTACTCTTGCTGAAATCACTCTACGCTCTCAGTACTTTTCACTCTGATTTTCTCTTCGTTAGCTGTTGTGTGTGTGTTTATTGTGTGTTTTTGTTTATTCTTTTCTCACTCTTAATATAAACCTTTCTGGTTGAAGATTCGCCTGGTTTATTTTGAGAGTTCTCTCAAGGGAAAAATCCCTGTATATATAGGTGAGAAATTCCAGTTACCCACCCTCGCTGTGTCTCCTTAAAGCTAATTCCCACAACTAATTAGGAGACTGCCTCTTTGGGTAGCGACTCCCACCTCTCAGCTGTTCTCCCGATCTTTTCTGCAGTTCCTTTAAACCATCCTAGTCTAAATAGACTGCAAAAGAAAAAGGGGGACAGCTAATAGGTGGGGAGCAGTTTCCCAGCCTCTCAACTGTTCCCCTGATCTTTTCTACAGTCCCTTTAAACCATCCTAGTTTAAATGGACTGCAAAAGAAAAAGGAGGACAGCTGATAGGCACAGAGCAGTTTCCCAGCCTCTCAGCTGTTTCCCGATCTCTTCTGGTTTAAAGGGATTGCAGAAGAAAAAGGGGGGGACAGCTGATAGGTGGGAGCAGTTTCCCAGTCTCTCAGCTGTTTCCCTGATTTTTTTTACAGTCTCTTTAAAACAGCCTGGTTTAAATATACTGCAGAAGTAAAAGGGGGGACAGCTGATAGACAAGGAGCAGCCTCCTCGCCTCTCAGTTGTTTTCCCAATCTTCCCAGTTCCTGAAAATATCTGAGATTTTTTCAGGATTTTTTTCATTTTTCTTTAAAATCCTGGATATTTTTGGGATGCTGAAATATACCCCGAAACACTGATACAGTATTTTTTGGGTATATTTTTGGCTAGGGAAGATCTGAATGCAACCCCCTACAGGGGACCCCCCTCCCGGATGCTCCTCTACATGCCCTCTGAGTTCTGCCTCCCCGTTGCTTCGAAATTTGGTAAACATTTAGACTGGGCAGAGACAGTCTGTCTGGAAATGTATCCATTCACCAACTGGCATGAACCTCCACGAACAGCTTAAAACCACAAACTGGGCAAAATTTATCATGAACTTTAGTTTGTGATCCGGTTCATGCCAATCCCTATGCGTGTGTACAAATATAAAATTAGACACATTTCATGAATTGGATCGGGTTGTTTGTTTAAGCTTAGTTCAGGGCTTGAACAGGAGATCTGTTTAGGTTGCCAACCTCCAGGTTCAGCCTGGAGATCTCCCAGAATTGCAGTTCATCTCCAGATTACAGACATTGGGAGAATATGGCTCTTCTGGAGGATGGACTCTATGGCATTATACCCCACTGAGGTCCTTCCTCTCCCCAAATTCTGCCCTTCCCAGGGTTCACTGTCAAATCAGCACGAATTTCCCAAACCAGAGCTGGCAACCCTAAGAACATTGTAACCACTAACCACCAGAGGGCTACAGCTCAAATATATGATTCCTTCACCTGCAGTCCCATGAGAATTGTGTCACATTCTGCCCTTAATATTTGAATCAACTTAAATTGTGGCACAGTGAATATAATAAGACTACCAAATGGCCCTTATTTGAATCACTAGTCCTTGTTCCACATTGCCAACCCCTTACTGGAATGTCCCATATTTCAAAGATCACATCTTTTGATGTCCCCCCCCCCACATTCTCTAGTAAAAGAAGCAGAAGGTAGCATTCCTCAGTGCTGGGACATCCCCAAGAGCTCTAGAGGGCTGCAATATATGTCATTTTTGTGTGAGGCTGTACATTCATTTCTCCTCAAAGGCAGAGCTTTTGGCTAGGGAGAAAATAAAGTTTCACAAGCTATGGAAGTTTAGTGCAAGGACTACAGATAGCTTTCAAACACAGGAAGGCTGTGTAGCTGCTTCTTTCCATTTTACAGCAAGATGTTATAGAGCTATCACATTGACCGTACCTCCTGCTCTAAGAGAAAGGAGACAGAACGTATCCTACCTTTGTTTTCCCAAGTACCCACTTGTCTAACTTGACTTTCTGCAGAATAGCAATGCAGCTCTCTTTGCTGGCAACTGGAGTCTCATGCGCCTTGAAAGCAATATAATAATACCTACAGGAAAAAAAAAGAACAAAGAATAAGTTTGTTGTAGCAGAACTTATGATTCCTAGATTCAGAAATTCCTGTAAATACTGAAGATCATAAGTATTCAGCCAAGAAGTTGGTCAAAGGCAGTATAAATCCACTCTGAGCAATGCTGCATCTACAAGGAGGTTCTTCTCTAGCATAGCTTCCAAACTGGAGTGTTTATTTTTAAGCATCCACATGATATCCTCTAATTGTCCACTTTCCACAGTTTTCTCAGTTCTTAGTATATTCTTTTTCAAACCTGGTTTGACACAATTACGGCTGCCAGGCCTCCTGCTATGGTGAGAATTTTTTTAAAAGTTGGTATTGTGTTTGTTCTCCTGCCAACCTAGCAATTCAAAAGCAAGAAATTGCAAGTAGATAAATAGGTACCACTTCAGTGGGAAGGTAACAGCGTTTCGTGTACCTTGGTGTTTAGTCATGCCAGCCACACGACCACGGAAATGTCTTCGGACAGCGCTGGCTCTTCGGCTTTGAAACGGAGAGGAGCACCGCAACCCTAGAGTCGGATTCGACTGGCTTTCGAGCAAGGGAACCTTTACCTTTACCTTTTGTGAGTGTTGCTATGTCACATCCAGGGAAAACCAGAAGTGATGCAGAGCAGCTCAAGAGTTTCCAGCAATTCCTACAGCCACCCTATGTCACTTCCAGGGTCTCCCTAGAAGTGCTGTAGCAGCGTACATGACGTCATGCTCCACAGGTCCCCACCTTCAAACCTCCCACCAAGCACAGCAAATACCCATAAAGCACATGGCAGCCAATACAAATGACCAGCTTGCTGCAAGTTTAAGTTGATTTGCTTGCAAACTTTAGGGAATATTTTCCACGGTTACCATGCATTCTGCCAGTGGTCCTGAGCACCTACAGACACATCTTCAGCTGTAGTTTCTCTCTTGAAATTACCCACCTAATTCTTATCTGCATACTGGGGAGGAAAGGACACTGGCTAAACTACCCTGCATCCTGGGAATCCCAGAATGTGCTGTGCCTCCTTCCATCAGAATCCTCCTTCCGAAGCAGCCATTTTCTCCAGGGGAACAGATCTCTGTCGGCGGGAAACCAGCTGTAGTTCCAGGAGATCTCCAGCTGCCATCTGGAGAATGGCAACCCTGATGGCATCATGGCTCTGATACGTACATTAGCATGTGGCCTGCGTCTAAGGTTCAGAGTTTTCAATCAGACACCTGCAATTTCAAGTACCGCTTTGGAAATTCATTTTATTTCTTGGTATATTTTAAAGCAACAATGTGTCAGTTTGCTAAATTGGGTGGCATGCAAAGAACCATGAACAAAAACTTCCTCATGCTGTTCCTCCACTGCTTGTGCAAGAGTTCGCCCAGAGCCACGATGAGAGGTGGGCTCCACAGCAGCTATCATTGCACAAAACAAGGACAACCACCTTTCACTTTTCTCCCACAGTGCCTTGGTGGGCATTTTTTCCCATATAAAAAAAGGGCTCCTTAGGATCCAAGGCAATAGTTTTACATCTTCTTTTAAACCCGTAAACTCAACAGCGTTCCTAACTGGAAAATCTGGGGGGGGGGGGGGGGGGGGAATCAGAATATAAGTGTAAACTTTTAAGACCAAATTTGAGAGGGAAGCATTTCCTTAAGCCCCCCCCCCCATTAATTCCATTTGTATCCAGTACTTAAGTGCTAGCTGTCTCTTTATCATAACTGACATTGAGGGATGGTTGAAACAGAGATTCTGTCAAGACTACAATTAGTTTACAACAAAAATGAGCTGCACATCTATCTTCATTACAAAAAAAAAATCACAGGCAAATTCAGGTACCATATCTTCGGCATGGCTGTAAAATTAAGACTCAAGTTAAAGTAAAATCGCTAGGGATGCGCACGCATCAGGAACATGCAGTTCAGTTCATGCCGTGCCCTGTTCATGAACCACAGACCGGCATTAACTTTTAGCCGCCTCACGAACTGGTTCAGTTTGTGAGGTTCGTGACATGGTAGAATGCCCCCCCCCTGCCGGCATGCTAGAGACACCAAACTTGCAGGGGATCTCCAGCTGACTCTCCTCTACCTGCCCTCCATGTTTGGTGAGGATGGGATTTACAGGGTCTGAGTTACATCCCCCCCCCAAGCATTTCCCTGGGGAAATGACCACCAAACTTAAAGGGCAGGTAGACAAGACTCAGCCGAAGATCCCCAGTTATTTTGGTGTCTCTCGTTCACACAGGATCCATTCTATACATTCCTGAAACTCCTGAATCTGCACCTGTCAAAATGAACCCATAATGACAGAAATGTCTAGCAAGAACCCATGTAAGGGCTTCTCAGTAGCGGGTGGGATGTGGGGGGAAGGACCAAGGAGTTTATTATAGCGTATCCATTTCCATAAAACCATAGAGTTTCTGGTCATTCCTAGAGCAATGGCTATTTCTCCCCCTTCCACTGGCTGCCAGACTGCCAGCAGAGGATGGGAGCTGACAACAGGAGATCCCACCCCTAGCAAGCACTGTGGGGCTAACTGTGGGGCTGCACATGCAGAGCCTGACACATGAAGAAACCTAGAGTTGCCAGCAGGGGTCATTTGGGGGGGGGACGCGGGGGACGCCATCCCCCGGGTGAGGTGCGGGAGGGCGGGGCCTGGAGCTCCCTGCTGGTGCCTGCTGGAGGTTGCCGCCGGCTGTGGGGAGGACACACTTCCGGTGATGTCAGGGGGTGTGGCATACGCTAATGAGTTATGCTAATGAGTCCCCCTAGCTCTTTTTCTACGAAATGACCCCTGGTTGCCAGCCTCCAGATGGCACCAGGAGATCTCCTGCTATTACAATCGATCTCCAGATGACCAAGATCAATTCCCCTGGAGTAAATGGCTGCTTTGGAGGGTAGACTCTATGGCATTATACCCTGATGCGGTCCCTCCCTTCCCCAAACCCTCCCCTCCCCAGGCTCCAAATCTCCAGGTATTTCCCAAACCAGACTTGTTAATCGTGTAGTTTGGCCAATACTTTGAGTGTGAATTGGTAGAGATGCAACTTCCTGTTTTCACATAACAAGCTACCTTTCAGGGCTGCCAGGTGAAGAAGAAGAGTTGGTTTTTATACCCACTCTACCCTAAGGAGTCTCAAAGCAGCTTACAATCATAGTCCCCTCCCCTCCCCACAACAGACACCCTGTGAGGTAGGTGGGGCTGAGAGAGTTCTGAGAGAGAACTGCAACCGACCCAAGGTCACCCAGCTGGCTTCATGTGCAGGAGTGGGGAATCAAACCTCATTCTCCAGATTAGAGTCCAAGGCTGTTAACCACTAACCACAAAGTAATTCCAAAACAAAAGCTGGGGAACCATTAAACAAGACTTCAGCTTTTTTTTTTTTTAACCTCTAACCTGATAAACCCCCCTAGTCTCTGTTTCCTCCTGCCTTTGATGGCTTTGTTCTGCCTCTTCAACATAAGAGTTTACAAAACAGCAGCTATTGAACTGGAAGATAAAGAAATGCACCTATTTGTTTAATAATATCAAGGGGAGAAAAAAACTGCTGGCTCATCTGTTTTTGTTGTTAAGTTGCTCAAAAGAATCAAAATACCAATTAACTCGCTGGCTTAGAAAAAAAATCTTTGATATCCTCAGGTTTACTGCCTTTGAAACTCTTGTTCATACCTGCCTAATGGCTTTTTTGATTAGGAACAAAGAAATGCCAGTCTGTTTAGCATTTGACCTGTTTTTCCCCTCAGAGCTTTTTTTATGTTTTCCCACCACTAAGTAACTAAAAATACTTGATTTGTTAGGGCTGAGATTCCCCACTCAATATACAGATTTATAATTTAATTTTATTCCTGTATTTCTATTGCACCATTTTGCCTTCCAAAAGGCCTTCAAGGTGACTTCCGATAAACGCAAGGATATTAAACATGACATTGCCTAAACTCACACTAAAATCAAAACATGAAATCACAACACCAACAAAGCCACATTTTATACAGTGTCAAAACAGCTAAAATAGCAGCTCATGGGGATTACAAGAGAATGAACTGTTGGGAAAGAAATTATTATAGAACTATTCCTGATAAATTAGTTAATTATACCCCACTTTCCTTCCCAATGGGAACCCAAAGCAAGTTACATCATTCTCACAACTACCTGTGAGGTGGGCTACTCTGAGAGCCAGTGATGAGCCCCAGGGTACCCAGAGGAGAACTCCACAGCGGAGCCAGGTTTCAGGCTTGAGTCTCCTAGATCCTTCTCTGACACTACACCATTGCAGTTCAAGAAATGTTACAGACTGGCACAGGCCAGGAAACTCCAGGAAGTGAATAATTATAACAGAACAAACACCACAATTTAAGAAGGATATAGACAAGTTGGAACGTGTCCGGAGGAGAGCAACAAAGATGGTGAGGGGTCTGGAGACCAAGTCCTATGAGGTATGTTTAGCCTGGAGAGGAGACGACTGAGAGGTGATATGATAACCATGTTCAAGTACTTGAAGAGCTGTCATCTAGTGGATGGTGTGGAGTTGTTTTCTGTTGCCCCAGAAGGTTGGGTCAGAACCGACGGGTTGAAATTAAATCAGAAGAGTTTTCTGCTAAACATTAGGAAGAACTTCCTGACAGAGCGGTGCCTCAGTGGAACTGGCTTCCTTGGGAAGTGGTAGGCTCTCCTTCTTTTTTCAAACAGGTTTTCAGACAGACTAGATGGCCATCTGACAGCAATGTGGATTCTGTGAATTCAGGCAGATCATGAGAGGGAGGGCAGGAAGGGTTGCCTCAGTGCTTAGTTCTTGTGGCCCTTTTTTACATGCCCAGGGAAATGTTGATTGCCACTTTGGGGTCAGGAAGCAATCCTGGAGGTTTTTTGTCATCTTCTGGGCATGGAACAGCAGTCACTACAGTGTGGAGGGGAAGGTATTTGTAAATTTCCTGCATTGTGCAGGGGGGTTGGACTAGATGACCCTGGAGGTCCCTTCCAACTCTATGATTCTATGATTCTATAGCTAAACAGCAAAATCCACCAATCTGTGGGTCTTACCTAAAATCAAAATTTATTTCTCTTAACACTGAATTACCGAGAGTCTACACAGATCCCAGGTTAGGGAGAAGCTGCTACTTCCAGACAGAACCTGAGATCAAAATCTCTCCCCCCCCCCCCAACATTTAGTACAGGGCACAGGAAGCTGGAATTAAGATTGCTGGGGAAAAGATCAACAACCTCAGATATGCAGATGATACCACTCTAATGGCAGAAAGTGAAGAGGACCTAAAGAGCCTCCTGCTCAGAGTAAAAGAGGAGAGCGCAAAAGTGGGCTTGAAGCTCAACATCAAAAAAACTAAGATCATGGCATCCGGCCCCATCACTCCTTGGCAAATAGAAGGGGAAGTCGTGGAAGTGGTGACAGACTTCACGTTCCTGGGATCCCAGATCACCGCAGACTGTGACAGCAGCCATGAAATTAAAAGACGCCTGCTCCTTGGGAGGAAAGCGATGGCGAACCTAAACAGCATGATAAAAAGTAGAGACATCACCCTGCCAACAAAAGTCCGCATGGTCAAAGCAATGGTATTCCCAGTAGTCATGTATGGCTGCGAGAGTTGGACGATAAGGAAGGCCGAGCGCCGAAGAATAGATGCTTTTGAACTATGGTGCTGGAGGAGACTCTTGAGAGTCCCTTGGACTGCAAGAAGAACAAATCAGTCAATCCTCAAAGAAATCAACCCTGACTGTTCCCTGGAAGGCCAGATAATGAAACTGAAGCTCAAATACTTTGGCCACCAAATGAGAAGGGAGCACTCACTGGAGAAGACCCTGATGCTGGGAAAGATTGAAGGTCAAAGAAGACGGGGACGGCAAAGGATGAGATGGTTGGACAGTGTTATCGACGCAACGAACATGAAATTGAGCCAACTTCAGAGGACAGCGGAAGACAGGAGGGCCTGGCGGGAGCTTGTCCATGGGGTTGCGAAGAGTCGGACTCGACTGTGCGACTGAACAACAACAACAACAGGAAACCAAAGAGGGGAAAGTATCCACACCTTTGCTTAGCTAGGGAGACTCTTGCAACTACTGTCACGTTTGGGGCTTACAGACCATTGCTGCTTGGGGAGGGTGTATGTGTAAAAAGCTAGAAGTAGAAAAGAGGAGACTGTATGGATGAATAAAGTAGGAATCCTGTGGCACCTTAAAGGCCAATAAAATTTATTCCAGCATATGCTTTTGTGCATCAGAGATAACTTCTTCAGATGCACAGAGGGGTACATCAGTCAGGTCAATTTATAGTCACATCAGAAAGGTTTGGAAGGGAAAATCTTACAAAGAGAGGCTAGTTCAAAATCAAATCCAGTAATCAGTTTATTCAGATGGGGATGCAAGAGTTAACAAAGTGAAGGGTACTTTGCATCACATTCATAATGATGATGATATTACAGGTTGAAGATCTTGAATGTTAAAAAACAAAAACAAACCCCACTAATGTTAACACAACTGTTTGCAAATAGAACAACACCATATCATTGGAAAGACTGTCAGGATCTTTCTTTCTGACATACTACCTTTTAAAATATAAATCATTTTGAGTTTGTTCGGGCTTTTTACACACGGGGAGGTAGTTAAACATGTGATTTCCCATCAGTACCATGAGTTGGCAGAGTTTTAGGAATGACATGATCCCTCTGTATGTATAGATTGGCCGAAGTCCAACTGAATGAAACGCCAAAGGTTAATGTTTATATTACCTAGCAAGACAATGGCTTACCTTTTCACAAACTCCTCAAAGAGAATGCGATGAGAATACCCTTGCCGTCGTATGTTGATGGTCTCTAGAATACCGGTGTAGCGCAGTTGCACTAAAACTCTTGCCTTGGAAAATTTCAGCGCTTCCCGGTCATCATTGGGCTTAATGCAACGAACAAAATGTGGCTGTCCAACCACCATTTTGGATAATAGATCCATCAGAGAATACTAAGAAATTAAAACACAGAATGAAAAGATAAAACAAAAAACCTAAAAAGTGCAAATAATAGCTAAAGAAATGAAATTCTGTGTATGCAGTCTCTTCCGGTCACATCTCCCCTTTCTCATGGAACAAACATAAAAATACACTACAATTTTTTTAAAATGCATGACATCATACCTCATCAGTACAGTCCAATGTGGAGCAGCTCCAGAGTGAACCTATGGGGAACCAGTATGGTTGTAGAGATTATACTGTCAGGCTAGGACTTAGGGTTGCCAACCCCCCCGGTTTGCCAGGGGTCCCCCATTTGGGGGGGGTTTCTACCCACTGCCGGCCAGATGGCCGGCGGGAGAAGCCCCACCCCCAACACCCACAGCCACCCACCTCTCTCCCTTTAAGTGTGTGGAACCCGTGTTTCCTCCCAAGCCCGATCGCCGCAAGCTTGCAAGCTTGCAGGGAAATGTCAACTTCGTGCTCTTAAAAGGGAAATGCGGCTGCTCTTAAAGGGGAAACGCCGGCTCCTGCATTTAAAAGGGAAATGCTGGCTCCTTTAAGTGCAGGGAACTGCTGTTTCTGGAGATCCGGCACACGGGCGGGTGGGGGGGCGGCAGATGTCCCCAACGTGATGTCATCACATCGGGGATGCCCCGCCCCCTCCAGGAACACCCCCAAAGTCCCCCGCTGGGGGTGGAAGATGGACTTGGCAACCCTATTAGGACTGGGAATGCCTGCGTTCAATCCACAGTCTGCAATAAGGTCCACTAGGTAACCTTGGTCTGGCTCTCTCTCAGCCTAACTTAACTCATGAGATTGTTGTGAGGATCAAGGGAACACAGGAGAACCATGTATGCCCCCCTGAGGAAAGGTGGGATAAAAGTGTGATAGATAACTCTGCATAGGATTGCATTGCAAGTGGATGCATGCTAATATTCTGAGACCGATTTCCCACAAGGTGCTGCTCCGCCCTCGCCTCTACTCGATCCTCAAAAAAAAAAAAAAGAGTAGAGGCGGGGGGAATCGGGCGGAGCTGCGGGGCAAAATGCAGCCACGCAGCAAATAGTGGGAAATTGACACATACGACTGGGGGAAAGGGAAGAGTGAGGGCGGAGCAGCGGCTTGTGGGAAATTGGTCTGAGGCTTAATCCTGACAAGATGGGAGTGCTATTGGTGGGTGGAAAGTCTGACCTGGGATTGAAGGTTCTGGATGGGTTTCCATTCCCCTTGGAGGAACAGGTTGGGAATGGGGAAGCAGGTGGCAGCTGAGGCCAGGCATGGCTTTTACCAGCTCTGACTGGATAAACAACTACAGCCTTTCATGGGCAGAAAAGTTCTGGCCACTGTGGGGCATGCCCTGGCAACATCTAGATTAAATTACAGCAGTGAACTCTACATGCGACTGGCCCTTGAAAAGTGTTTGGAAACTTCAACTAGCACAAAATGCTGCAGCCAAGATGTTGACTGGAGTAGGCTGTAGGGACCATGTGACTCCTGTCTTGGCCCATCTACACTCCCAATTTGTTTCCAGGCACAATTCAAGGTGCTGGTGTTGACCTTTGAAGCCCTCCATAGTTTGGCATGAGCATATCTGAAGGGATCGCCTACTCCAATATGAACTTACCTGACTGCTAAGGTCACCTTCCAAGGTTTTGCTTGGGGTGACCCAGCCTTCTGAGGCAGGTGTAAACCTGAGAAAGGGCCCTTTTGGCCATGGGACCAAAACCACGGAACTCTCTCTCCAGGAAGATTTGTCTGTCCCCTTCTGTCACTGTACCTGGCCAGCAGGTGAGGAGCTTTCTTCCCCTTGGTCTGGTGGCCCCTCAGTGGTCCCTCATTCCTGCCCTATATTTTACCTGTTGTTTGTCTGTTACTTTTAAATATGTATTTTAGTTTTGATTTTAATTGTTTTTATGATACGGTTTTAAAATGCTTGTTTTGATTGTTAGCCATCTGGTAGCCCTGATGGGACAGAAAGGTGGGTCATAAATTTTATAAATAAATACGTGTCCCAGATGAATCCCTCTCGCTAAGCAAAAGGTCTTATTTTAAGGCGGTTCTTCTCTGCTTGAGACCATTAATTTAGTAACCATTTACTGAACCTACCTGAGCCCCCACCCCTCATCAACTCAACTTACCTTCTCACAGCCGTTTGATTCTTCCCAACTGTAATGATTATCCAACTCTATGATTCTATGTCATTTCCTGACTAGTTCCTCCATCCCTATCTTGTCCATCTCTGGAAATCCTACTAGACAGATATCATACGTGCTGTACACAGCCCCCAGCACACTGCCAACCTTACAAGGACAGTCACAACAGAATAGTAAAATCACAATATAGGTACCCTGAAATAGGAAGCCACCGTTTGTCTCTTCATGTTGGTTGTTTCGCCAGGGTGTCTCATAATTTCCATAGTGTCAACCTGGAAGCATAAAGTCAGAGGTATACGGAAATATGTATTTATTCAGGAGGTTTACATTAGGTGTTCTCAGCCATGTGCCACCTAAGCCAGATAAACAGTGTAATGCTCAGCAGAGTTACACCCTTTTAAGCTCATTGATTTCAAGCCTGTCAGACCTCAGAGGCTAAGCAGGGTCAGGCCTGGTTAGTACTTGGATGAGAGACCGCCAAGGAAGTCAAGAGTTGCTATGCAGAGGAAGGCGATGGCAAGCCACCTCTGTTTGTCTCTTGCCTTGAGAACCCTACAGGCCAGGGTCACCGTAAATCAGCTGCAACTTGATGGCACTTTCCACCACCAACACTGCTTAGGATTGCAATGCTTTGTTGAGACTGTATTATCTATTTAACTATCCATGCTAAGGAGAGAAGCATCCTTATAAGGCCACTGATTTCAGTGAACTTAGAGCTGGGTAACTCTGCTTAGGTTACCACTGTTCCTGCATTATTAAAAAGTCTGCATTCCACTGAGTCCCTACATCAGGAGTGAACGTAAGGACACAACTAGACATGTTGTCAGACCTGGGGCTGCCGCCAACCTTTTATAGCCTAACAGGGCAATTTTAAAATGCTGTGAGCTCAGTGGGACCAGATACTCTTGTTTCCTCCATGGACATACCTTTTCAAGTGCCAGAACTGCTGCGGGGGGGGGGGGGG
This sequence comes from Gekko japonicus, assembly GCF_001447785.1. Lineage (NCBI taxonomy): Eukaryota > Metazoa > Chordata > Lepidosauria > Squamata > Gekkonidae > Gekko > Gekko japonicus. The sequence goes on from NW_015163605.1 coordinate 2,001,165, forward strand.
GCCCCATCTCAGCGCTTGGAAAGTTGCTTGGCAAAGGGGGATGAGGGTGCCTGGTCACACTTGTGGCATTTTTAAATCACCCATTAGGCTCTCAAATGGTGGTGGTCCTGGGTTGGACCCGAGGATGCCATCACATCTAATCATTCCTTAAGCTGGTATAGGTCAATTGGTAGAGTGCCAGCATGGTATGGAAGAGACCAAAGAGGTACCTCCCATCTTCTGCTTTGAGCACCCCATGAGAGACAATTCCAGTAAGAAATTTAACATTGTCATCCTAAACAGAGTTATGCCTTTCTAAGCCCACTTGTGACTCTCTTCAAGACTGGACTATTAAATCATTTTCACCCATGCCCTACATAAAGAGACAAGTCTTTCACTCCAGGAGGGTCTGCCCAGCACTCGCCTAATCTCCATATACCTTATATTGATCTGAGGGATCATAACAAGATACTATGAGATGCTGCATGCATTAGGCTCTGATAGCAAGGATGCAAACAGAGACATTCTCAGTGGTTCCCCTCCCCTCACTCTTAAAAAAACTCTTTCCAAATTCAAAGCCTGAACACTTTTTGGGGCGGTTCTAAGACCTTCTTGTTTGGGTTAGTTTTGTGGCCTCAGGGTTAAGGGTGGGGGCTTATTACAGATTTATTTTTAATGTGATGGAATTTTCTTCTGTTTTGCTGTGGGGTTTATACCTATATTACAGGCCCCAAACATTTGATATAGGGAGGGTTGTAAAACATTTCTAGGTTCTATATGCTGAATGATAAAAGTGGTTACT
>NW_015163605.1:2002005-2008741 GCF_001447785.1 Gekko japonicus
AGACAGCTGTTTATCTTTAACTGATAGCATTGGTATACTATTATTAGATATAAAAATGATAAGCGACAAATATTTTTTAAATTACCAGGCTGAACTGTATCTGCAGCTATCCTTTGGGAGCTCTCGACCACTCCCCTTCCCCTGAAATCTGAAATGGTGTCCCTGAGCAAGATGAAAATAATGGGATCACAGTGTCATTAATACATGAAGTCAGATTTGTGAAGGCCCAGGAGAAAATCCTAGAAAACCAGGAGAGGTGGTGGTGGTTGTTTTCTGAGGATCCCCCCTCCAATTCTACCAATGGAACAACTGGGACATTTTGGAGAGCACTGGGGGGGGAAAACCCTCCTATGAAATCGTTTCTCTTCTGGAATGAGTGAAGATAAGATTTCACTCACTCAAAATGTGTAGCATAATCTAAGACAATCAACAGGAATTGGTAATGAACCAAAATTTGGCATGAACTTAGTGTCTTCCCCGAACATTTACTAGACTTTTGTCCGGTTCGGCTGTTCAGGCCATTTAAACCTGAGTGGCACAGGTGTGCAGCTGACCTGCTAGGTTTAAATGGCTGGCAGCCATTTCAGCCTAACAGCTGACCGGTGGATCCACCCTGCTGTTAGATTGAAATGGCTGTGAGCCATTTCACTTGTCAGTTTCACTTCCACTTGCTTCAAAGCTGTGGGAAAGCAAAACCAACCAGTGAGATGGCTGCCAACCATTTAAACCTAACAGTGGAGTGGGTCCACCTGTCAGCTGTTAGGTTTAAATGGCTGTGAAACCCATCGGTTTTGCTCCCTCTGGTTTGAAGCGGGGGAATGGAATGAAATGAATCCCCCTGCTTTCTCCTGGCCACGTTTGGTTCAGGGTCTTTTGGTTCGGTTTGGGGTTTGGTTTGAGGGCTGCCCCAAATCCTGAAGTGGAATGTTTAGGTTTGTGCCCACCCCTAATAATTTGTATGCATAATGTGGTTAACAGTCAAACCCCTAATGTTGTTAGCAGTCCAAAGTGTAAGAGTGGCTGGCTAGCTAAGGACCTCCTTCTCAGAGAGATACATAATTTAAGACAATGGGTCTCCCAAGAACCTATTGACTCACCTTGGACTAATTTTATCAATCTCCAGCTTCACTTCTCTGCACCTATTTACCCTAATTAAGTAACACTTAACACTATTCACCAAACCTGGTAGCTTTTCTCTTCCTATAGTTACAGGGTCATCAAGCACCATTTGAACCTATAGTCCATCTCAGGTAAACCCATCAAGCTTCTCCACCTCCGAAAAACCCATCAAGTTATTGTTTTGGGGGCAAATATATCAGCTTGCCCCAGGGAGCATTTTGCCCTATAAATTATGGCATCCTGTTCCATAGCAGTGTGCGTGTGTTCTCTGATCTGTACATCACACCCCCAAATCCATTTGGGCCTTCTCTTCTTCTCTCCGTGAAACGCTGATCATTTTGCTGCTGCCTCCATGGATCTCTTTCTTCGAGACTGGTAATTATAGCCTTCCCTGAAATTGCTTTCCCTCTGTCCTCCATGATTTCCTCTTAGCTAGCCTTGTATGTGTTTTCAGTGTGTTTGTATGCATGCTTTATCCTTTTATTCTCTTTTAATAAAAAATCTTTCTGGTTCAACATCTGCCTGGTTTATTTGAAGAGTTCTCTTTAAGGAAAAAATCCTGGTATACATACAAAAATCCCAGTTACCCTCTTTTGCTTTGATTCCTTTAAAGCTAATTTCCCCTAATTAAATAGAAGACTGCCTCTTTGGGTAACAATGTAGACATGTACAATTTTTTTTCAAATATATGTCTATTGTTTAAATATGAACAGTTTCAGCAATAATTAATATGTTACAATATGTTTAAATGATAATACAATATTGAAGCATTCAATGTCTCTAACAGGCTGGCTGTACTGTCGTCTCCAGATGAGACTCTTTCTGTCAAAACAATATACGCTGTTTTGTTTCCTACAAAAGTTGTTTTCTATTTGCAATTTTTATTTTTTCCTGCCTGTCAGACTGCAAGGATTAAGAGATGTGTGCTCCACAAAGAGCAACGGTTCTGGAACTCTCTCACTTTCATTATATTTACGATTTTTCTTATATAAAATGAAGGCATTTCCTTTTTAAAAATTCCACAAATATCCCAAATACTACAATTTTATTCAAAATTATGCATTTTATGTTGTTAATGCAGTAAAATATGTTTAGGTTTGCTAGGGAAGTTGCTACTAAATATATTTCAATTTTCTGAAAACTTCAATTTCCCTCCCCCGAATTCAAAGTTTCCAAAATTTTACATTTCTTCATGGGAGCTCATCATGCATAGCAGACCCTAAATTTGTTTCCCTCATGGTGAACCAAACTACACTGAGGCAAGACAGAACAGCTCGGTTATCAGGTGGGAGGGAGGAGGGAAAGTTACCAATCTCAAGCAGGTTCTAGAGCAGGGGTTTCAAACATGTGGCCTGGGAGCCGGATCAGCCCCCCCCCGAGGGCTTCTATCAGGCCCACAGTGGAACTGGCTGCCTTCTGCTTCTTCTTCCAGTTTTGCTGCTGCTGCGTCATCGTAGGTTTGCAGCTTACAAATACACACCTGAACAGCATACTCAAGATTGCAACAGCACAGACATTTTGATGCAATAATTCAGAGCAAGAGGTGTCAGTTATCAGACACTGTTAAATAAACAAAATATTGCAAGAGTGCTAATGTTTTAAGCATGTTTTTATTTTAAGTAAAAAAAAACCCACCTTTGTGTTTGTGTCCTTTATAAAGTTTATATCTCTGCTACCTGGCATTACATTTTATGAAACACATGGCCTGGCCCAACAAGGTCTCCAGCCCTCATAACAAATGAGTTCGACACCCCTGTTCTAGAGTTCTCCCAGATTTACAACTGATCTCCAGACTACAGAGATTAGTTCCCCTGAGGGAAAGAGCAGCTTTGAAAGGCAGACTCTTAAAGTATCACATCTCCACTGAGCTCCCTCCACTCCTCAAACAGTACCCCAAACCTCCAGGAATTTCTCAAGGCATAGCTGGCAACGCTAGAGATGGGCTTTGGCTACTTATCAGGTGCAGCTATGTGGTAAACTGGCTATCAGTATGGGTACACATTGCCAGAGTTGTCCGTGAGCTGTCATATAAGAAATGCTTTGTACACTTGCTTGCCATGCAATGACACCAACTGAGCCGGTGCGTTGGGAGTGCCAAGAATGATACGAACAGATACTTCATTTGGGAATTGCCCTCCCGATGCAACTGCCAAAATATTTTTATCAATTGACAATCCCAAAACTAAGAAGAGCTTTTACTTTGGCAAGACTGAACGTTCTTCCCTCAGCAGTTTTGGAGGGCAGATATAATAAAGTATCATACTCTAAAAGAACATGCAGAGGCTCATATCATACAATTGAAACCACTGAACATATGATTATGGAATGCCCTATATTCGATGAGTTGAGGGCTAATCTAGTCACCCCCTTACTTAAAGATATGGAGCTGCTAAACGTGCGAGCCCAGGTGTCATGGCTCCTATCGGATACCAATGATCGTGTCACCCTCTCAGTGGCAAAATTCATAGGCGCAATAATCAAATATAAGAGAAATAATACCGAGTAAGGTCTTTTAAAATATTTTCTTTGGTTCTAATTTCTGCTTAAGATGATAGCCGTATGAGCAGTACTAGATAGATAGATAGATAGATAGATAGATAGATAGATAGATAGATAGATAGATAGATAGATAGATAGATAGATAGATAGAGCTAAGAATGCTGGGCAAGGCCTGGGCTGATCCAGGTTCAAAATCCTTGCTTGCCAATTATGGTGGGAGGCTTCCCACCAGCAGCCTGTGTTACTTGCTGCCACACTGAGCAGCACTGGGAGGAAAAAGTATCATATGCCCCATAGCACCAATTTTGGGGGAAACCATGAAGTGACGTCAGGTAGTTCTAAGAATCTCTACAAACTCTTTGGCTTTACCGTAGAGTTTCTGGCAAATCCTACAGCTACCTGATGTAACTTCTGGGTTTTCCCTGAAGTGGCATCATGGCCCACGCAACATGGTGTGCCCTCTCATGTCCCCATCCCCCCAAGTTCCTACCATTTGCAAGGCCTTGCAGCCCTAGATGCCAATGCCATGAAAGTTCCTGGTTGACTTTAGACCAGTCGCTCCCTGTCAGTCTAACCAGAGGTCATTTCGGGGGGGATCGCAGTTCCCCCGGGTGAGGTATGGGGGGCGGGGCACATGACGAAGCCCCGCCCCCTGCTTCCAGCCACCCCGCTTCCGGCCCTCATTCAGCCAGGAGGAAGCAGGAGAAGAGGGAGGGTAAGTTGCTTCCTCCCTGCCTCTCCCCACCCCTGCCTGCCTGGGGCCAGAGAGGGCCTTCGTGGGGCTTCCTTGCACTCCCGCCGGCCTTGCAGGTCCACCGCCGGGCCCCTCATGGGGCTCGGCAGTGGAGCTGCAAGGCCGCCACCGGCGGCCGGGACCATTGGGGGTGGGGTGTGTGGCCTTATGACACACTTCCGGTGATGTCAGGGTGTGTGGCATATGCTAATGAGTTATGCTAATGAGTTCCCTTAGCTCTTTTTCTACGAAACAACCCCTGAGTCTAACATACCTCGCAAGGCTGTTGTAAAGATGAAACAGAGGAGGGGAGAACCATACATACCACCCTCAGCTCCTTGGAGGAGAGGCAGGATAAAAATAAATAGTAGTAAGTATGCAACTCTTAAGACTCTTGAGCGTCCCCTGGATTGCCAGGAGGTCAAATCAGTCAATCCTAAAAGAAATCAACCCTGACTGTTCCCTGGAAAGCCAGATACTGAAGCTGAAGCTCAAATACTTTGGCCACCCAATGAGATGGGAGCACTCACTGGAGAAGACCCTGATGCTGGGAAAGACTGACAGTCAAAGAAGAAGGGGATGGCAAAGGATGAGATGGTTAGACAGTGTCATAGATGCAACGAACATGAAATTAAGCAAACTCCGGAGCACGACGGAAGACAGGAGGGCCTGGCGTGATGTGGTCCATGGGGTCGCAAGGAGTCGGACTCGACTGTGCAACTGAACAACAACAACAACATGCTGTCCCTCTGGCCTACTTCCAAAGAATGTGGGCCCAAGCTTTATAGGACTGCTCTGCGGATTGCACTCACAGTATTGTGAGTGGCTACCCGGCCGGAGCCCCTCGTGACCCCCCTTTTCTATAAGAACCTGTGTTCTTTGTAACTAGTGTGGGCTCTTTGAGTATCTTGACCGAGCTGGGTCAATACTTGAAGCAACCCGCCATAATGCCTTGAAATACTTGGATATACCATCCTAAGGGAAGATGCTGTGTGGACTTTATTCTGTGCCTTGGACTTTGTTTTGCACCTTTGACTCTGAGATGAGCAAAACCTTTTGCCTGCTGCTTGTAAGTAATTAGCTATGCTGGACATGCTTAGATTTTGTTTTGTTTTCCCCACTACCTAAAGTCTCGTGTTTTATAACTTTGCACAATTTTATTTAAATAAAGAAATTATATTTTTACCTTGTCTGAGTTACTGAGCCTCAAGAGTTTTCAAAGCCTTAATCCTGTGTCTTAGACTACTTGGTCTCTTACTACCAATTGTGTTTCTTTGTCAAGCCTTGTAGTGGAAGCTGCAAAGCTTGGTTCTTGGAATTGTGTTCCTGTGAGGACCCTGGAGATTTCTAGTTACTTTACTCCAGGTGGATTGGGAACTACAAAGTGACTTGGTGGCAGATACCTCTTAGTGAATTCCTGTGCTGTGTGTCCCTTGTACTAGCAGCCTTGGGTTCTGGAGAGGACCCTGGTTGTTACATGGTGTACCGACCGCCTAACGCACCGACCAGTGGCCTGCCGTCCCTGCTCGAGGCCGTGTCTGGCTGGGCGCTGGAGCACCCAAGGCTTTTGGTCTTGGGTGACTTCAATGTCCATGCTGATGACGCGGCCTCTGGCCGGGCTACGGACCTAGTGTCATCCATGGAGGCACTGGGGCTCTCCCAGTGTGTATCGGTCCCCACGCACCAGGCCGGGCACACGCTCGATCTGATCTTCTCTGCGGGGATTGCAGTGGACCAGATTACTGCTACGGCAGTTCCATGGTCGGACCACTACGCCCTGAAGGCCCATCTGAACATCCCACCCCGACCCTGTTTAGGCGGCGAGCAGATTTTAGCTCGCCCGCGGAGCCAAATGGACCATGTACGGCTTCAGCTGGCGCTGCGGGATCCGATGCCCCCTGGCGGCTCATTAGATGAGCTTGTGGGGGACTGGCATGGCCGGCTCTCCGCAGCCATCGATGAGATCGCTCCCCGGCGCCCTCTGCGCCCCCGCACTAGGTTGGCCCCCTGGTATACCCAGGGGCTTCGACTTATGAAGCGGGAGCTTAGACGGCTAGAGAGACGGTGGCGGCGAGCTCGTGACGAAGCATCGAGAACATCCTTCAGGACGCTTATGAAATCCTACGAGATGGCGGTCAAAGCTGCTAAGAAGGAATTCTATGCAGCCGCGATTGCGTCCGCTAGCTCTCGCCCGGCCCAATTATTTAGAACAATTCGGTCTTTAACAACTCTGCCACAGGGCAGACAAAATAGTAGGGAATTGGCTATTGGCTGTGAGGCTTTTGCGAGCTATTTTGCGGACAAAGTCTCGGTGCTCCGCCGTGACCTCCCTGCCACAGTTGATACAGTGAGTGAACTTGAGGCCCCTTGCACGTCCCCGCGGGG
>NW_015163605.1:2009143-2082208 GCF_001447785.1 Gekko japonicus
ATAGGGGAACAGCAGTCCCAGAGGCACCCACTGGAATGTGGTGTGCCTCAGGGGGCAGTGCTTTCCCCGATGCTTTTTAACATCTATATGCGCCCTCTCGCCCAGATTGCCAGGAGGTATGGGCTGGGTTGTCATCAGTATGCAGATGACACCCAGCTCTATCTGATGTTGGGCGGCCGGTCAGCCTCTGACCCGGAAGATCTTCACCAGGGCTTACAGGCCGTGGCTGAGTGGCTCAGGCTGAGTCGGTTGAAACTAAATCCAGCGAAGACGGAGGTCCTGGGCCTGAGTCGAAACGGTTCGGGGTTGGGGCTCCCTCTCCCGGCCTTCGGCGGGGTGCCTTTGGTGCCTGCGTCGGAGGTGAGGAGTTTGGGAGTGCTCCTGGACTCCTCCTTAACGATGGAGGCCCAGGTAGCAGCCACTGCCAGATCTGCTTTTTACCATCTGAGGCGGGTTCGGCAGTTGGCCCCCTTCCTCGACCGCGAAGACCTGGCTACAGTGATCCATGCGACGGTCACCTCAAGGCTAGATCACTGTAACGCTCTCTACATGGGGCTGCCTTTGTCGCTGACCCGGAAGCTGCAGCTAGTGCAGAATGCAGCAGCTAGGCTGCTGATGGACCTCCCCAGGTGGGAGCGCATCAAGCCTGGGTTGAAGGCGCTGCACTGGCTGCCTATAGCGTACCGAGTCCGCTTCAAAGTGCTGGTGCTTACCTTTAAAGCCCTATATGGCCTGGGTCCGACCTACCTGAGGGACCGCCTTTCCCCATACATACCCCCAAGAGCACTTCGGTCGGGTACCCGGAACCAGTTAGTAGTTCCGGGCCCCCGAGAGGTGAAATATGCTGCAACAAGGGCCAGATCATTCTCAGTGGCGGCCCCTGCCTGGTGGAATGAGCTCCCGGAGGAGATCAGGGCCCTGCGGGACCTTATGCAGTTCCGCAGGGCCTGCAAGACAGAGCTCTTCCACCAGGCTTTCACATAGGGGCCGCCACTGCTGTTGCCACCACTACCATCAACGGTGGTAAGAACATCGAAGCTGGGAGTGCCCTTAAACGTAGCGCTACTAGAATGCTGCAATGAGTACTGCGGGCGGGCTCGGACCATTTTTGGATGATGATGCCACCATTTTTTAACAACTTAAGACCGCCTGATAAAATGAAGCACTTTACTATTTATTATTGATTGTAATGTTATTGGATTTTATTGGATTTTATGTGATTTTATGTTCGGGCTGTGCCCCTTGTAAGCCGCCCTGAGCCCGCTTGCGGGGAGGGCGGGGTAAAAATACTTAAATAAATAAATAAATAAAGCGGCAGGCATCAGCTTCTTTCCCACTGAATGCAAAAGCTGTTTCCTTTTAAGTATTTGGGATGGTTTTTCGGCTTCCTTTTTACTATTTCGGATGGTTTTTTGGTACTCCATGTTGAGTGTCATGCTGCCAAATTGCAACTACTTTACCCAGAAAAAGCCATTTTAGCATTTCAGCGCAGTATGCAGGGTAGGAACAGTATATTGTTCCTCACACATCCTAATTACACTGTCATTACAGCTGCTCTTGATCAAAAATCAAAGCTGACTTTGTGAATGGAAGGGTGTGTGTGTGTGAAGCCCGATAGCTTATATTCCAAAGCAGCTTTGTATTGTTGCATGACAGTTCGACAAAATGAAAGGAAACAATCTCCCCCCTCCCCCCTGTTCACAAGGCACATTAGTAACATTTTAGCACTCAAGAACACTCTGTGGCAGTTTACCATCTGCTGTGAACAGGTGGCATTTGTGTAAACTATGAACATTTGAACCAGAGAGCGGCGCTTTCGCCACCTGTGCTACCCATCACGGTCTTCGTATTGTGCAACGTTTCCTAAATGTCACCCGATCTAGACTGTGATTTTCAAAAGGCTGCAGGCAGAGGCAGAGGAAGGATCACTGTTCTCTAAACAGTAATTCTATACACCTTACCTTGAGGAGGTACTTGGGAGACTGCAATGCAAAACAAGAAAGGAAAAGAAAGAACCCCTGAAGCAGCGTTAGAGCAGTTATGGAAGGGGCAAAATCAGGAAGCAGAGGAGAAATGGATTTGACGACCAGATTTCATACCATGCAAGGTGAGCCAGTAGAAACAGAAAGGTTTGGTAATAGGAGTATTTTTTTCTGCTGAAAATTGTGCATGCATCTCACATGAAAAGTACAGGCCTCTCTCTCTCTCTCTCTCTCTCTCTCTCTCTCTCTCTCTCTCTCTCTCTCTGTCTCTCTCTCTTGCTGAGATGGTTAAAAGAAACCCCTCTAATATAGCACAGGGAGAAACATGCTGCATCAGCACAGGTAACTTCAAACATTTCAGAAGGTCAAATGACCAAGTAAATATCAATCTTCTGCTTAGAACCGCAGAGATGTCCACAGGGAAGGATAGGGAGGGATTTCAGAACACTTCTTAGGCAGACAATGTTTTGGAACATCCCTTCAGAGGACAGAGGGAGAAAGATTCTTGAATCCTGGTTGTTAGAATCTGAGAGCAAAAACAGTTTGAGAGGCTGGGGGTTATTGACAGAAAAAAGCACATTGCGTGTGCACTTTTTGTTGTTGAAAAAGTTTAGTTTCCTGTGCAGTACCTAAGGGGGAATTGCTAGTGTACGGTATAGTGGCTGGAGTGCACGGGGGAAGGTCCCTGCTTGAAACTTAACTTCTGCCATGAACTCAAGCCCATAGCTGCATTGGAGCCTTTTGAGGCCCTGGCCCCCCCCCCCCCCCCCCCCCCCGCATGCTGCAGAGGGGAGTCCCCCAACTCAGCATTAAAGTGATTTTTGCCTGACACAGCATTGCCTACTTGAGACTTTCATTTGAAAGTGGGTTTTTTTTCCTGCAGAGAAAAGCAGTTTATTTGGGGAGGGGGAGAAAAACAATCCCATGCCGCTCTCTCTGGGCAAGGCAAGCCCTGTGCCCTCAGCCCTCCAATCCCATGCCGCTCTCTCTGGGCAAGGCAAGCCCCGTGCCCTCCCGCCTGTCAATCCCACGCTGCTGCTCTTTCTTGTTTTTTGTTGGCCAGCTAGGCGAGCCCTGCCTCCAATCCCACACTGCTGCTGCTCTCTCTTGCCTATCTTCGGCTGGCAAGTCAAACCCCTTGGGGTATCCCACGCTGCTTCTCTGCTCTCTCCCTCATCGCTCCCTGGCCAGCAAGGCAAACTGCCTTCTTCCCTCCAGTTCCCAAGCCAGCAAAGCAAGCGCCTCACTGCCCAATCCCTCCTTCGGCTTTGGACCCCATGATTTTGCTTCCATTCCTCTTGCCCCTCCCTTTCCCTTTTTATTTTCAGAGCTCAGCTCTGCCTCCCACCTTTGAATGGCGAGGATTCCTCTCCCTCCCTTCCCTTTTTATCTGCAGGGCTCAGCTCTGCCTCCCACCTCTGAACAATTAAATTATTTAAATTAGCCAGTGCCAAGTGCCCCCCAATAACTTTAAATGCCCCCCCACTTAGAAATTCATAACTACGGGCCTGCATGAACTCCTCAAAGGGCCTTTGGCAAGACACACTGTTTGAGGGGCCCCCAACTACAAAATGATAACAACAACACTGGCCTACCATACAGGGCCATTGTAAAGTTTAGGGACATAATGCATGTGAAGAGCTTTGAAGACAGAAAGCACCATATACATGCTAAGGACCAGTGTTACAAATACTGAATCGGAAGTGTCACAATAACACAATAACCAAGTAATGAGTTTGACTGCCATAGGGGTGACAACTGACATGACTGAGATGGAGGATTGTGTCTGATCCATTACCATGGACAGTCTGACCTGCTAAACCTCCAGACTGATTCTGATAAGTTATAGCATCAAGAAAAGCTTTGATCCTTCCCCCCACAACATTATTAGCCCCCAAAGGAAAAAAGACAGGCAAAGAGGGGTGCCTGTCTTTTTCCTAGTCAAGTTTTAAACAAGTGCATAGCAGGCAGTTTCAACTGGGGAAACCATGCAGGAGGGAAAGAAGAATTAAACTTCATCTCTTCCTTCACAATGTCTCTGATCCAATGGGAGACCTTCATGGCTCCTGTTTTCATTTTAAGAACACTGGGAAGATCTGAGCACATGTCTGCCAGCATCTCATCTGGTTTGACCCTCTGTGAATGGGATATAAGAAAAAGAAGAGGTTGCAGAGCTGGACTTGGTGAAGAATCCTTATCCTTAGTGTTGGTCCTAGTTGTGCTCATCTGATCTGCAGGCCTAACTTAGATAGACTTGTCTAGTCCCCCACTTTTCATAACGTCTAATTTGTGACAGGGCTTTGAACAGGGGAAATCCTAAAGACCTTTGTTTGATGACTAAGGAGCTAATGACTCATTCCCAAGAGGAAGATTACACTTTAATCCTCCTGTGTGCAACTAAAAGGGAAAAAAGCTAGGCAAAAATAAGACAGAAAAAGGATTATGATGATCAAAAGAGAAACTCCCCATGCAAATGAGCAACATCTGATCTTTTAAAGAGTTTAGAGCATTTTTTTTACAAATGAATAGTTTCAGGAATTTATAGATAACACACAAAATTTATTTTAAATTTGATCCAAAAGTATAATGTCATTGCTGTAGTAATCAAATACAGGTAGCTGCTAAGTTTGCCATCTCCAGGTTGGGAAATTCCTGCAGATCTGGGGGTAGAGTTTGGGGAAGCTGGGGTTTGGGAAGGAGTGGGACCTCAACAGGGTATAATCCCATAGAGCCCACCCTCTGAAGCCGCCATTTCCTCCAGGGGAACTAATTTTAGTAGTCTGGAGATCAGATGTAATTCCAGGAGATCTCCAGGCTATACCTGGAGGTTGGTAACCCAGGAAGCTACTCTATTGTAAAAAGAATACAAAAGAACCAAGAAACACCCTTATGTAATAGAGCATGGTGGGATTGCATTTCTTCTAGGTCTGGTACATTGCCTCATAGTGGAGAATCCCTTTTCAAAGGACACTAAGCAAAGGCACTAAGTGTAGAGGACTATGACGGACTGCACTTTTAAAGAGCTTAGAAGTGCTGTACAAACAACTAGAGGACTGTGAGGGGTTAATTCTTCACAGAAACAGAGAGCCTTGACTGACAGGCTGCTCCAAGCAATCTGATTGGTTAGCATTAGACTTCTGAACTTGATACTGAGGAGAATTCAGTCTGATTTCAGCCCTAGCTGAGAAGAGTCGCGTACTGACAGTTCCTGAATTTAGCCCTCACTGAGAGCAGTTTTATACAGATGGAGAACTGGGGGAAAGTTGGAAAGGAAGTTTGGGAAGTAGGCAAAGACTCCCATTTGGGCCATAGAAAGGGGGCAGATCTTCTAGTGAGAGGCGAATTTCTCTACCCAGTCAAACAGGGAGTTAGCTCTGAAGAGTGCAGAGTTCTCTAGTCTGGTGTGGTTAGAAACTGCCTTTAGAGACCTTAAGAATCATAGAATCATAGAGTTGGCAGGGACCTCCAGGGTCATCTAGTCCAAGCCCCTGCTCAATGCAGGAAATTCAGTCAGTTAAAAACTCAAGATGAGTACTGGTGTTTCAAGAGAAGGGGTTTGGACACTTGAAAGAGAAAAAAAAAGAGTGTTTCAGCCTTCTGGAAACCAAAAGAGTTAGAGAATACTCAAAGAAAGTGTACTGGAGTGTTTGGGAAAATACTGCAACAAAAGCCACTCAACATAAAGATTTAAGTCACTGTAAAAAACTTAAGAAACTCTCTTTAGCCTGAAGCATAAGAACTAAAGTCTGTGCATGTACTGATCTTATGTCAGAGTTATCTTTACTGAGTTACCTCAGAAATTTTACCCCTGATTTCACCTGACCTCTATGTTAAGTGAAATGTTTTGTCAATTTGGAATATAAAAACATCTCAAGTGCCATTTAAGTTAAAGGGGGCACCCGATCCTTCCCTCAGGTTCCTGGGCTGAGCAAACAGCCAAAATATTGTACTGTGGCAAGGTGGGACAGCCAGAGTTCTTCAGGAAAGAAGAAAACACATTACTAGTCAGGCAGGGAAAGGAAAATGGAGGGAAAATCTTGCCTCTGAGGGAGGGAAGTTGGGGCATCATAAGGACCTACCTTGATGCGGCCGGCACTGAGCTGTGGGGGTAAAGATCTGGATGCTGCTGTCACTCTGGCTCTTGTTTGTGCCAAGTTACCTATTTTTAAAAAGAGAGAAAGAAATGGAAGCAAAATTTTAGGCAATGGGCAAGAAGAATGTGTGAAGTAAAATGTGGAAGACAGGAAACTTGCCTGAGCAGCAGCAGCAGCATGAATGCTACTGGATAGTTTCTCATTGCTTCCGGATAATTGGGAGAGAAATGTTAGGGTGACAAGGCAAGAAAAGGAAGTCACTGCATTTTGTGTTAGCAGATCTAGAAAGAATACCACTACCTAGTTCCTCCCCCTCCCCCAATTACAATCATATCCTACTACAGGTTCAGAATGTCAAGGACTGAAAAGCTTGGAGCAGAAACTCACAGTGCCATACTAAGTCCATGGACTTCAATGAACTTAAGGTAAAGGTTTCCGATGCTCGAAAGCCAGTTGAATCTGACTCTAGGATGCAGTGCTCATCTCTGTTTTCAAGTCGAAGTGCCAGGGCTGTCCGAAGACGTTTCCGCGGTCATGTGGCCAGCATGACTAGACACCGAGGCGCACGGAATGCTGTTACCTTTCCACCGAAGCGGTACCTATTTATCTACTTGCAATTTCTTGCTTTCAAAATGCTAGGTTGGTAGGAGCTGGGACCAGAGACAGGAGCCCACTCCATCATGAGACACTTGGGTCTCGAACTGCTGAACTACCGACCTTCCGGTCTGCAGTTCAGTGTCTTAACCACTGAGCCACTGCAGCCTCCCCAGCAATGAATTTACAAGGGTTTTAATCCTTCTTATGATGTCACTGTGGCTGTGGTCATGCACACTAAATAATCCACTTTCAATTCACTTTCAGTGCACTTTCCAACTGGATTTTACTGTGTGAACTGGCAACATCCAGTTGGAAAGTGCACTGAAAGTGGATTATTTAGTGTGTGTGACCACAGCCAGAAAGTAAGAAAGGCTGCTGCCACACACGCTAAATAATCCACTTTCAATCCACTTTCAGTGCACTTTCCAACTGGAGTTTTACTGTGTGAACTGGCAAAATCCACTTTGAAAGTGCACTGAAAGTGGATTGAAAGTGGATTACTTAGCGTGTGTGGCAGCAGCCAAACTTAACCAGTGAGCTACTTAATAGGACAGGCTATGACATCAGGTTCCAGAGCTCCTTCTAGGCAAAGAAGGGATGAGATGTAGAACAAGATAAGGAAAGGATTTTCTTCAGCTTACACACACACACACACACACACATTTACACACCTTACTTTACACACCTTAATTTACTGATAAATAATAAATAGGAACATTTTAAGGAAGGGCCTTTTTCCACAGTGCCAGCATGATGTTTTAAAATGTGCATCTTGTTTTGTGAAGGGTCTTTCATGTATGGGAATGTGATCCCCATTGGGGTGACCATGGATGCCATGATGCCCATGAGTGGGTTTCCTGGTGCCTGCATTCTTCTTCCCCCAGACATCTTATTTATTAGACTTTTATACCACCCTCCCCACAAGCGGGCTCAGGGTGGTTCACAACACAACTATAAAAACATATAAATCAAAATAAATAGTCTAAAATACAGATCTAATTAAACTTGACCATGACATGGCGCCATAATACAGTTCAAGCCCTCTGATTTGTAATTTAAAATTAACAGTTAACAATGGGAGGAGGGGAGTGGAAGCAGTTTGCTAGGCAGATAGTTGTTAATACTAGCCATTAAAACGGCTAAAAACCATTGCTGTCCTCAACCAAATGCTTGGCAGAACATCTCTGCTTTGCAGGACCTGTGGAATTCTGATAGATCCTGCAGGGTCCTGATGTTAGTAGGCAGAGAGTTCCACCAAGCCGGAGCCAGGGCTGAAAAGGCCCTGGTTCCGGTCGAGGACAGCCAGATGCTCTTTGGGCCAGGGACTTCCAGTAGATGTTAGTCACTGGAGCATAAGCTTTTGGGGGGACACACCAAGAGAGGCAGTCCCACAGGTATGTTGGTCCCTGACTGTTTAGGGCTTTAAAGGTCACCAAAACCTTGAACCTGACCCAGTACTTGACATGGAGCCAATGTAGCTGGTGAAGCACAGATTCTATACATGTAGTTCTTGGTGTCCCTGTGAGGACCTGCACTGCTGCATTCTGGACAAGCTGTAACTTCTGGGTCAGCCTCAAGGGCAGTCCAGTGTAGAGTGAGTTACAGTAATCAAGCCTAGAGGTGACCGTTGCATGGATTACTATGGTTAGGTCAGGGTGAGACAGGTATGGGCCCAGCTGCCTGGCTTGGGATAGTTGGAAGAACACCAGCTTGGCCACATTTGTAACCTGGGTTTCCATTGACAGGGAGTCATCCAGGACCACACTCAAGCTCTCGACTGTCTGCACCAGTGTTAAGTGTACATGGTCAAGGGCCGGGAGCTGGCACCCCAAATCCTGGTCTCCCTGACCCAGCCAGAGAACCTCCATCTTTGGCAGATTCAGTCTCAATTGGCCCTGCTTCAGCCATCCCACCATGGCCTCCAAACCCTCAGCCCAATTTCCTGGGGCGGCATCTGGCTGGCTATCCATCAGCAGTCCAGCCCAGCCCAAACCTTCATGCTAGCTGGACGAGGGGGCGCATGTAGATGTTAAACAATACTGGGGAGAGGATAGGCAACAAGGGACCCTGCATGTCATGGGGTATTGAGAAGACACCTTCCCACCCAGCACCATCCTCTGTCCCCAACGATGGAAGAACAAGGCAACCCACTTCAGGGCTATCCCATGTACTCCAAGGTCGGTGAGATGGTGGACCAGCAGATCGTGATCTACTGTGTCGATGTCAGACTCGGGTTCACCCTATCATGTATGTCTACACCTGTATTGTTCACAACCTGCTTCCATGTAACCAGCACCCCATCCCTCTCCTTCCTTCCTGGCTTTCCCAGCTGCAGCAGATGTATCTTGTTATTGCTTATCACTCACCCTTGCTGACGGGGTGGGGGGAGAGTATGCGTGAATGATTGTAGCTAGGGAGGCAATGCCGTAACCATTTTCTCAAGCTGTACCTCAGGAGTATTCTCATATGAATGTCCTTGAAGATGATAAGACTTTGAATGGCTAGTTGAACCATTGTATCTGTTCAGTTCTTAGAGTGGCTTATACGTGTGCCTGTGTGACGTATGATTGGAATGTGAGTTTTAGTTATATCCTGGGTCCCCGCTTTCCCCCTCCATTCCTGACAAAGGGTTCATATCTACAGTATCTCAAATCTCTTCAATAAACTTTCCTCAAGAAGGTCTGTGTCTGAGAGTGAGCTGCCTGAGAGCCTGACAGTTGAACGCTGCCATCAGGTTGAGCAGTAACAGTAGCACCAACCCACCTTGATCCAACTGCCTATGGAGGTCATCTGTGAGGGCGACCAGCACAGTCTCTGTCCTGTGGCCAGGGCAGAAGCCAGACTGGAGGGGGTCTAGTGCCAATGTGTCCTCCAGGAAACTCTGAAGTTGCTCAGCAGTCGCTCTCTCAACTACCTGACCCAGAAACGAGAGATTTGAAACTGGGTCAGAGGGAACTAGTGATGGTTACTTGAGAAGTGGTATCACCATTGCCTCTTTTAAGCCTCTGGGTAGACCCCTGAGCTCAGGGACAGATTGATAATGTCCATCAGAAGGCCCTGTATGCCCTTGCTGCCAGCTCGCACCTGCCACGAAGGACACGGGTACAAGAGGCAAGTGGCTGGCTTCACAAACTTCAGGATCCTGTTGACACTGGCCTCAGAGAGCCGGTTGAAGATGTCAAATACTGAATCCAAAGACAGCCAAGAGGCCTCTAGTTCCTTTACTGTATTAAGATTGGCCAGCAGGTCATGGCGGAGCGACACAACTTTCTCCGTGGAAAAGCTCAGAAATGCCTCGCAGCTTATGTCCAAATTACTAATTACAGACTCCTTACTGGAGCAGGATGTTTTCAGAAGAACCCAGGAGGACCTTTATGTCTGCAGGGGCCACCTTTTCAGAAACAATTGCCTGCCTCCATTGTAGGAGGCTGCTTGGCTTGCAACCTCCCAACATGTTGTGACTGGCCTCAGCATCCCATGGCAGCCATTTTGTGGTGTCCCCTCAACTCCTCATTCTCAAAGTTCCAAAAGTGGACATTTGCTCAACAAAACTAACTAGTTTCTTTTCTTTTAGATGAGTACCCTGCTAAAGCCACATACAAATGGGCCTGCCCCCATGATATGCACACAGAATATTTTACTCATGGGCTGCCTCTTGTACAAATGAATCATAAAGGGTGTTGAATAAGATGGTAGAATTCTTGGACTATACTACTTTAGACAGCAGGTGGAGGCATTTTTGAATGCTCCAGCATGTAGAAATCTTCCAGTATGTAGTAAACTACAACAATCAGGGGAAAGGTTTTGCACAGGGAACACATGCAGGGAACTTTCAAAATCTTTAAAAGTTTTCTCTAAATAAACATGCAGAGGAGTCTGAACACTAATGGCCCAGTTTCTGCCTGATTAATCTACCATCTCATTTTGTGTGATGCGTAAAAAGGTGATGCGCATTGGGACAAAAAATATCACAGCTTCAAGTATAGGCTAATGGGGTCTGAACTTGTTGACACTGAGAGGGAGTCAGATGTTGGGGTCATAGTGGACAGCTCAATGAAAGTGTCAGCCCAGTGTGCTGCAGCAGTGAAAAAGGCAAACTCTATGTTAGGGATTATTAGGAAAGGGATTGAGAATAAAACGACCAGTATTGT
This sequence comes from Gekko japonicus, assembly GCF_001447785.1. Classification (NCBI taxonomy): domain Eukaryota; kingdom Metazoa; phylum Chordata; class Lepidosauria; order Squamata; family Gekkonidae; genus Gekko; species Gekko japonicus. The sequence continues at coordinate 2,019,968 of NW_015163605.1, forward strand.
AATGCCCCTCTATAGATCTATGGTGCGGCCTCATTTGGAATACTGTGTACAGTTCTGGCCACGAAATCTCAAAAAGGACATTGCAGAGCTGGAAAAAGTACAGAGGAGGGCAACCAAGAGGATTAGGGAGTTGGAGCAGCTTCCCCATGATGAAAGGCTGAAGAGTCCGGGACTTTTCAGTTTAAAAAAGAGATGACTAAGGGGGGGACATGATAGAGGTTCATAAAATTATGCATGGGGTGGCGAGAGTTGACAAAGAGAGTTTTGTCTCCCTTTCCCCAAAATACTAGAACTTGAGGGCATCCAATGAAACTAATGGGCAGTAGGTTCAGGATGGACAAAAGGAGATACTACACAGAGTCACACACACTAAATAATGCACTTTCAATGCACTTTCTAATTGGATTTTGCCAGTTCACACAGTAAAATATTGATGGAAAGTGCACTGAAAGTAGATTGAAAGTGGATTATTTACTGTGTGTGACCGCAGCCAGAAAGTGATTAAAATATGGAATTTGCTACCAGAGGATGTTGTGATGGCCACAGAAATAAATTAACAGCTTTAAAAGAGGATTAAACAGATGCATGGAGGGTAGGTCTATCAGTGGTTACTAGCTGTGGTGTGAATCCCAGAGAAAGGCAACATAGGTGAAGGCCTCGGCCTCTATGCCCTGTTATTAGCTCTCCAGATGAACTGGGTAGCCACTGTGTGAAAGAGGATGCTGGACTAGATGGACCATTGGTCTGATCCAGCAGGGCTCTTCTTATGTTCTCTATACTACATCAAGAAACTGTGTGAACAAAGCTAGAGAACTTGAGTTCAGGGAGTAGCACAAAAGTCTAGATAACAGATCACTGATCATTAACATTTACAAGCACTTTTCAAAGCATCACTTCGTGGGTGAGAAGAGGAATAAAGCTACTAAGTATGATTTCTTACGAACTCTTATTCATCCTCTGTGGCTTAAAGATGATGAGAATGTGGTTTTGAGCGATTCTGCATCTAGCATTCGCTCCACATTTTCTCAACTGGGAGGCAAAAGTGCAGCTCAAAACCACATTCAAATACGTAAGAGCAATGCCGTACTGACTGCAAAGTCGTCATCCCTGAACGGCCATAAATCTATGCAGAAGGTACCATAAAACCCAATGATCAAAGAAAGCGAAAGCAGCATGCAGGGAGTGTACCATAAAAATCCGATGATCAAAGAAATTGAAAGCAGCATGCAATGCAGGGGGGAATTTCTGTTCCAATGTGGGTATTGTAAAACAATGGAGGGAAAGGCCAATGCAGAATCGCCCAGAGATTAATGTGTGCAAATTGGCAACTGGAGTTTTACATGGCAGGCAGGTAAATAACATACCCTGCTAAATAACATTCCAATAAGCTTCTGTTAATGGGGCAAGACCCTTTTTCCCCTCCAGTTTGCTGGTGACCATCCTATTCCACTGAAATCCAGAGGAGGCCTGCACTGCACTCATCTTTGGTAGGATTCTGCCCATTGTGTGAAATGTTGAGACTCCGTTACGCAACTGGTTGACATGTTTAAAGAATTATCATTTCCAACATTTTGGAGTAGAGCTTTTTTTTTTTTGGGTAAAAAGTTTTTTTTAAAAAAATGGTGCGGAGAAGCTTTAAAAAAAGAAAAGCTTTGAAAAGAGAGAGAGGAAATGATGAGGATGATGCATGTGCAAGCCATTCCAGATATATTTCAAAGTTTTAAGTAGAGAGTGGAGCACAAGATGTCCAAATGTTTTCTCTGGCTACATATCTTCAGAGGCTAAACAGTGATTAATAGCATTGAAAGAACCCTTTGAAGCGGGATTGGTGACATCAAAGTCCTAATCCATGGGTGGCAGGATTTTTATAATGAGTGGGAAGCATTTTAACACATTTCAAAGGATTTACAGCATGAATAAACAATAGGCTTCTGCAGATGTGCCACACACCTTTCAGAAACATAACACATAAATAAGTTTCCATTTTAATTTAAATGTAAATAAAGTGTTAACACTTCTTTCAGATGTTAAAAAAGTGCCTTGTTTGCAGTCACTTTGCTGTTTGGCTCCTCGCTTTTACAGAAACCATGTTAATTCCCAACAACCTTCTCTGTATTCCAAAGTTATAGCCCAGGCTAAATATCCGGAAAGAGTCAGCATTAAATAAACAGAACTCTCCTTTTAAAAAATGCATTCATCTAATAGGAAAGCAAAAATTCAATAAGCATAGCAGTCATATTACACCCAAAAGACCTTTGACATTCTGCCTTCCAATCTGAATTTATAACACACAAGTTTGCAGATCTTACGGGAAACACTTTGGAAACTGGCTTGGGGGGTGGGGTGCCATAGAGTCACAGCTGATTTATGGCAATCCTGTAGGGTTTTCAAGGCAAGAGATATTCAGAGGTGCTTTGCCATTCCCTGCCTCTGTGTAGGGACCCTGGACTTACTTCATGGTCATCCATCCAAATAATGACCGGGGCCAACCCTGCTTCACTCCTGAGGTTTGATGAGATCAAGCTAACCTGGGATGTCCAGGTTAGGGCAAACTGGCAGTATGGATTATGAAAGTTACATAAATCAGCACAAAAGGGCAATCGCTTTGGGGTTCAGGTTTGTCTTCAACAGGCTATCTCACAAATAGGAAAAATGTCAGAAAGGGGGCTTTGTTCCATCATCTGGGAATTACTTAGGTAGCCAACAGGCCCACTGCCCTTGAGCTAACAGCTGTCCTTGAAAATCTCCTCCTCTTTATTGTCAAACATGTTCTATGGAACAGATTTAAGACTGACTTTTGAAACTTGTCGGTTTAGGAATCTGTGATCACAGCTTTCATAACTGTTGCCTCACTTGGGAGTAAGAAGGCTCAAAGTGATTGGCAAAGATTCATAATAGGATGGAAGTATTAATAACGCATCATGCCAAAAAACGAAGAACACATGATGTACAAAATGTATACCATATCAAGAAGAAATACACTGTTTTTCTGATTTTGTTTGCAGTTAAAGTTGTTCTTGGAGCACAGAGTTTCGATTCAAACTTGGAGCACAGAGTTTCAGTTCAAAATTGTAAGCCGCCCTGAGTCCGTTTGCAGGGAGGGCGGAGTAAAAATGTTAAAAACAAACAAACAAAGAAATAAATAAATCTGCTGCGTATGATACATAAAAACATTTCCCCATTTTTCCTGCTCTCAGATGTGCAATTATCGGTCACACCTCTGGAGAAAAACGCACCCACACATAAACACACCATGTCCAGCTGAGCTATCATGCAAATATATATGTATTCCTCATACATACTACTCATCACTGATATATGTACCTTATTTTAATCCCATAAAAATAGATAGTAAGTTTATTCACAAGCATTTGCAATCGTTTATTTTAAAATAATGATCTGCATGTGTTTTCACAGGGAAATAAGTGTCATTTGGCTTAGGGGCAATGTTACAGAGAAATAGCATATACAAAACTTATCCATACAAAAATGGCTAATGTGACATGTTTTCATGACAAAACAGAAACACAGGGAAGCTAACTCTCTAAAAGAAGAATGACAAAGCTTATATATGTGTTATTTAATTCACTTATACCCCACCTTTCTCCTCAATGGGGATCCAAGGTGGCTTAAATCATTCTCCATTCTGTCATCACAACAACACTATGTGGTAGGTTAGGTTGAGAGACTGTGACTGGTCCCACGTCACTTGGTCAGCTTCTATGGCACAAGGTGTGAGTTCAAACCCAGGTCTTCCAGATACTGATCCAGGTCTTCCATATACTTCCAGACACTCTTAACCACTACACCACACTGGTTTCTGCTGCTTCAAATATTGAAGAGTTACTATTAGAGTTATGCATTGCATTTTTTTAAGGGGTTAGTTCGGAGTTCTCTGTCTGATTTGCAGAACATCAGGTACATGAAACTATTCTAGGGACTGTATGACATGTGGCTGGTGGTTTGTAAGTCAGGCCAGGGATGGAGGAAGTCACAAAGAGTGATTAGTTCATGCGTATGAGACACTCCCAACTGTTTGGTAGATTGGTAAAATGTAAAACCTAGTAAAAGATGAAATAAGTAGATTCAGTAGGACAGGGTCCCCAACTTTTTAAAGGCTGCAGGCATCTTTGAAATTCTGACACAGGGTGGTAGGCACAACTACAAAATGGCTGCTGCAGGAGGTGAACCCAACCACAAAATGGCTGCCACAAGAGGCAGAGACAACCAAAAAATGGCAGGGAGTGTGTCTATGCATTCGTCTAACAGCAACTCTTCAACATTTCAAGCAGAAACACTGTTTACCAGGATACCTTTAAAAGTGAACTTATTGTTTAAAAAGAAACATTTTGTGGCATACACACAGCTTACTTTCAGTCATGCAGTGAAAATCCTTGTGCTGCCGAAGCACGTTTTTAAAAATCTTCACAATCAGCTCTCCAACAGTCAATCAGAAGCCCTGCTGGGTGAAAGCTCCACTTAGCCCTGCCCACTTTCTAAAAACATTTAGTGGGCATCAGAAAAGGTGTTGGCGAGGGCTATGGCTCACATGGGTGCCATGTTGGAGATCCCTGCAGTTTAGGGTTGCGAGGTCTTACCTGTCTGCCGGTGGGGGGCTCCTGACTTGATCTTTGAGTCTTCTGGTGCACACGCCACAATGACGTCACCCAGAAGTGACGTCATCAGGCTGGGTACATTGTACAGGGGATGCTCTAGCATTTGGCTAAAATCTCTATGGTCACAGTAGAGTTTTGAGCCAAATGCTAGAGCATCCCCATGCAGCATGCCTAGCACAATGACTTCACTGCCTGGTGACACCATCACGCCAGACATGTTGGGTGCGGTGGGGCTTTTCAGGGGCGGGGCTCCCCTCACCAGCCAACTGACTGGAGCTGGATTGGGGGCCCCAAAATCAGGGGAAACCCCACCCCCATTGGGGCGTAGGTGACTCTACTGCAGTTGTACCCTTTCAGCCTCACAGCGTTGTTTGGAGAATAAAATGGAGGAGAGAATAATGTTGTAAGCCACTTTAAGTCCACATTGGGTAGAAAAGTATACATGAAGTAAATAAAATAAAATAAAACAAAATAAAATAAAAACCCTTGCTTGTAGGCTTGCAAGCCTCTATCTTTCCATGCACAGTATAAGGATGTTTTCTGAAGTGCCTCTCTATTCTCAACTGTCAGAAAAAAGCTCCCCCCCCCCCAGTCACTGAATTACAACTTTCTGCTTCTTTCCAAATATCTTAATAGCCTGGGAAAGACCAGCTGCTTGACAGTACTACTCCCTATTCTTTATGCCGTTAGCAGGATACTGATCTGCGCCAAATCCTTAATGGGTCTATTTATACTTTGCTGCAAGCTAAACCCTGTTTCACAAATTGTGTCTACAGGCTCAACAAATGTTGAAGGAGCATCGTGTAGTTGTGATAAAAGGCCTGCAGCATCAGAGATTATTATATCACTCAACAAGGCAGTTTTACTTCTGGACAGAAAAAAGTAAAAAAGAGTTGATTTCACTGGGATTTGTGACAGAGTACCACAACAGAGGGAGCTGCGGTGGCTCAAGTGGTTAAGACGCTGAACTGCAGGCTGTGGAAGGTCGGTAGTTCAACAGTCTGAGACCCGAGTGTGCCGCATGACGGAGTGAGCTCCCGTCTCGAGTTCCAGCTCCTGCCAACCTAGCAGTTCGAAAGCAAGAAATTGCAAGTAGATAAATAGGTACCGCTTCAGTGGGAAGGTAACAGCGTTCCGTGCGCCTTGGTGTTTAGTCATGCCGGCCATATGACCACGGAAACGTCTTCGGACAGCACTGGCTCTTCGGCTTTGAAACTGAGATGTGCACCGCAACCCTAGAGTCGGATTCGACTGGCTTTTGAGCAAGGGAACCTTTACCTTTACCTTTTACCACAACAGACCTATCAAGCTCCTATGGAACAGCTCCCTAAGAGCAGGAATAGATTCCCCTCAAATGAGCTTTCTTTCTGTGGCCTATTGTAAGTCCTGGCCAAGGATTTCTGGACACACTGCAAAACAGTATATTTTCAGAAATGCACATTGGTTTCATTTTGAATTGAACTAGGGAAGTTTTCAGGTTATGTTTTTTGAGGGGAGAGGGGAAAAATTGCTGAGCAGCAGAAAAGTTGCCGGTTCAAGAATTGCAATTTCATTGCTCAACAGATAGTAAATCATTTACAACTGCATTAATGCCAACACCTGAAAAATACACAGGCCATCTCAAGGCTCCCTGAACATTCATTGATCATGTTTGCAAGGGTAGACAAAATGTTCCGTTATGCAGCGGTACAGTAAAGTCTGGACTTAATGGTCTTATGTAGAACCCCTTTTAGGTTGTAATGGAAAGCTACAGTCTGTTTTTGGCTCCCCCCCCCCATGCTGAGCCCATAAGTGGGAACTGTGGACTTCTGCCCCAAAGTTCTGCCCTTACGATACCAATGGGATTATAGCCCCTTCTCTGTCTAAATTAATGTATTGTCAAAAATCTGTTTGCATACATTTGTAGTTATACCTGCCATTTAACTCACCGCAGGCTACAGCTCATGGTCAGTGTTTCTTCTAAGCTGAGTTAGTATGAGCTAGCTCAGTGTTTTAGCCTCCAGCTCACACATTTTTGTCTTAGCTCAGGAAGCTTGGCTCTAGAGCAAACTAATTTATGCAGTAGCCAAATCGTTCACTCACAACTTTAATGCCAGTAGCTCACAAAGTAGAATTTTTGCTCGCAAGACTCCACAGCTTAGAGGGGGCATTGTGGTGGTGGTAGTAGTGACAGAAAAAAGTGTCAGGTTCAAATCCTCAATTTGTCCTCCCACAAGGGGTGCCTGCTTTGGGGCAGCAGGGTGGTAATCCCCACTCCACTTAGAAATCAAGTCCTTGGCGCACTGCATGAGAATCGCCCGGGGATCGTCAGGATGAAGGCCCTGGCCAGGAGCTATGTGTGGTGGCCAGGGCTGGACAGTGAAATCGAGGACAAAGTTAAGCTCTGCCAGAAGTGTCAGGAATCCAGACCCGAGCCCCTGCAAGCCCCGATGCAGCCATGGGAGTTGTCCCATAAACCCTGGGTGAGGCTACATCTCGATTTTGCCGGGCCCTTCCAGGGACAAATATTCTTTCTGCTGGTCGATGCGTGCACAAAATGGCTAGAGGTAGTACCAGTCCCCTCTACCTCCTCCCGGTCGATCATCCGCACGATGTGGCAGATCTTTAGCTCCCATGGTATTCCTGACTCCCTGGTTATGGACAACGGCATGGCCTTCACCTCAGTGGAGTTTCAGGAGTTCGTGCAATATTACGGCATCAGACACATATGCTCCGCTTTGTTTCACCTTGCCACCAACGGCAAGGCTGAACGCATGGTCAGAACTACAAAAGAGTCCCTGCACCGCATGGATCAGGGGGACTGGGACTACCAGTTAGCCGCTTTTCTCTTTAACCAGCACACAACCCCACACACCACAACTGGCCACAGTCCAGCTGAGCTCCTCATGGGCCGGCGCCTACTGACCCGACTGGACCACTCCACCCAGACAGGGCCCCAGAACACAGTGCAGCCACCAAAGACGAGGAGGCTCCAAAGGGGTTCTTCCCGGGGGACCCCGTGTATGCCTGGAAGTACACCCACTGTCCCACTGGGATTCCGGCTAGAGTCATCTGGTTGACAGGGCTGCTCTGCTATGAAGTCTCCGGCGAAGATGGGCAGCTGTTAAGACGACACATAGACCAACTACGCTGCCTCCTCCTTCCAGCAGATACTGACACTCCTGCCGACAGCGCCTCCGATGGTCCAACTTCCTGGGAACCCGAGGCAACCACACCAGCAGAGCCACGTCTGAGCACTCCACCAGGCGAAAGCAACAGCAGCAACGCAGAGCCAACAGACGGCCAGGAGCTGCCCAGTGGTCCCACACCGGCAGAGGTTCCAGCGACCATGGTCCCTTCACCCGAACCAGCCAGGATGATGCCAAAGAGTACAACCTCAGAGTCAGGCATGCAACGTTCCACTAGGGAGCAGCAGAAACCCGCTTATCTCAGACACTATGTCTGCTAGGGGGCATCTGGACCAAGGTGGGAGTGGTGTTGTGTACCATGATAAGACTATGCGCATGCGGTCAGGCTTGCACATGGCCACAGGAACATGCTGCACTTCGCACCCAAGGACAATAGCAGCTATGGATCCGAGAATTCACCTATCGGTCAGCCCGAATCCTAATAGGGAACCAATAGGGGGAGCTGTGTGTAAATAATCCAATCATGGGTGTGGGTGTGAGTGTTGGGTGTGTTTTGAACGGGAATATAAGCGGGCCATGGGCCACGCTAGTTATCTCATGTTCTCCTATGTACTAATAAAGTATGAGCTGAAATGACTACTCTATGCATCAGTCTCAGTACTTTGTATCTCCCATCCAAGTATCAACACTGATTAGCTTCCGAGATAACCATTCTGCATCCCATTTCCCTACGAATGCTTCCTATTTTAATGCTGTTTTGACATTATGGTTATTGGAATCCAGTTAACTGTTTTCACATGGGTTTTTTAAGGAGGTTTGGTGGATTTTATTTTGCTGTTTCATTCTGTTTTGATATTTAGAAACTGTCTTGGACATTCAACGGTACTGAAAGGCAGAACACACACATATCTGTGAATCACCTTCAGGGATCTGATTCCAGCCCACTTCTGGGAAATACTGCTATGTTTGTTCTTTAAAAGGTAGGTCTGCAGCCCTGCTGCCCTCTTCATGTGGAGAATAGTCAGTGAAGGTGTAGGGCTATCCCTGGGTCCATGCCAGGCAGGTGTTCCCATATCAGACCCTGTCCCAGGAACTGAGAACAAATACAGAAATGGGTAGGCTAGCCAAGTGCCTATTGGTTCCCTCAGGCACTGTGGTCAGAGTATCTACCAGTGAGATATAAACCACTGAGTGTAGGTACTGCTCCTCCCATTAGGATTGCAGGGTTTCAGCTTTGTAACCTATATGGATGTTATGTATTAGACCAGGTAAGGTCCTGGGCCAATGAATGCCCATGCACAAGGAGGGATGCCAGCCTCCTGGTGGGACCTGGGAATCCCCTGGAATTAGAGTTGATCTTCAGATTATGAAGTTCAGTTCCCCTGGAGAAAATGGATGCTTTGGAGGGTGGATTCTATGGCATTGTACCTCACTGAGGTCCCTCTTCTCCCCAGGCTCCATCTCCAAATCTTCAGGAGTTTCCCAACCTGGATCTGGCAACCCTACCCCCCCATCCCCCTCCGGTGGTCAGGGGGGACTTGGCAACTCTGTGCACAAGACAGAGTTGGCCTTGTCTTGCCAAGACCCCCAGTGCAGGAAGACACAACCATCTCATGGCTCCAAGTACACTGAGTTCTCCCTTCCACCAAATCTTCCTCCAACAGAGAAGGAATTCCTTCATCAAAGAAATACTCAAGGAAGCCTTTATCCATTATAAAAGGTCATTCTCTATTGAAGGAATTCTTTTTCCCTTGAAGGCTTAGCAGAAAAGACACATAGTATTCAACCCACTTTGTTCCTATGCACCAGCAGCCCCACATAGCCAGCATCACACCCCTGCTTTTGACATGCTATAAGAAGAGGCAAGATTATCTCTACACTTGATGTAATTTTGATTTCCCTGCAAACAGAGGCTACGATTTGGAGATACCAGCTGGGACAGTATATAAAAATACAATACAGTATGAAATAATCATATAACTCTAAAGGAACTCTGATTTCCATTGGTGAGGAAATGGCAGAATTATTAGAGTTCTTCCTTAATCTTGCACAGATTTCACAACCACAGGGCACCTTTTATCAGATGCACTCATGTCCAAGCCCTGTTTGTTTCCATCCGCTTGCACAGAATAAAATTGCCAAGGTTTTCTACAGCATTATGTTCTATGAGTATCTGCAGCAATTGTTTTATACAGCACAAACACAAGTAAAATAATTATTAAAGCAATGGATAAAGTAACAAGAAGTTGGCACTTTTTCTTCTGTAGTCAGTTCCCTGTTTTTCAGCCTTTTGCTTCAGAAGTAAGATGTATTATTTATTGTGTGTGCTACTTACTGTCTTTGGGAAAGAACGATAGAGTTTTCAAAATAGCTGAGATCCCAGTTTTGCTACATCATGGCAAAGCTGCCTCCAGTAATCCCAGCAAGAGAACATAAGAACATAAGAACATAAGAGACGCCAATGTTGGATCAGGCCAAAGGCCCATCCAGTCCAACACTCTGTGTCACACAGTGGCCAGAAATACCAGTGCCATCAGGAGGTCCAGCAGTGGGGCCAGGACATTAGAAGCCCTCCCACTGTTGACCCCCCCAAGCACCAAGATGACAGAGCATCACTTGCCCCAGAGCCCCTAGCTATACCTTGTGGCTAATAGCCACTGATGGACCTCTGCTCCATATGCTTATCTAATTCCCTTTTGAAGCCGTCCATGCTTGTAGCACCCACCACTTCCTGTGGCAGTGAATTCCAAGTGTTAATCACTCTTTGGGTGAAGAAGTACTTCCTTTTATCCGTTCTAACCCGACCGCTCTGCAGTTTCATGGAGTGCCCACGAGTTCTTGTATTGTGAGAAAGGGAGAAAAGTACCTCTTTCTTTACCTGCTCTTTCCCATGCATAATCTTATAAACCTCGATCATGTCACCCCTCAGTCGTCTTTTCTCCAAGCTAAAGAGCCCTAAGCGCTTTAACCTTTCCTCATAGGGAAAGTGTTCCAACCCTTTTATCATTCGAGTTGCCCTTTTCTGCACTTTTTCCAAAGCTATAATATCCTTTTTAAGGTGTGGTGCCCAGAACTGCACACAGTATTCCAAATGAGGTCTCACCATTGATTTATATAGGGGCATTATTATATTGGCTGATCTGTTTTCAATACCCTTCCTAATAATCCCCAGCATAGCATTGGCCTTCTTTATTGCAGTCACACACTGTCTCGACATTTTCAGTGAGGTATCCACTACAACTCCAAGATCTCTCTCTTGCTCAGTTTCTGCCAGTTCAGACCCCATCAATGTGTATTTATATTTAGGATTTTTGGCTCCAATGTGCATCACCTTGCACTTGGCCACATTGAACCCCATTTGCCATGTTGACGCCCACTCGCCCATCCTTGACAGATCCCCTTGGAGTGCCTCACAATCCTCACTGGTTTTCACCACCCTGAACAACTTTGTATCATCCGCAAATTTAGCCACTTCACTGCTTACTCCCATCTCCAAATCATTAATCAGTTTAACTTCTACAGAAATTAGCATGATTCTTGTTTCATATGGGAGAGGGCCTATACATACAGGAAACACACCAAACTCTGAATCTTTGTAAAGTGCATTAAGAATCACAGGATGAAGATCATGGCCTGAAATATCTTTTTCCCCCTTACTCTCCCCCTGCTTTTTAAAAACATGATGAAGAGTCCCAGAGAACTCAAAAGTTAATCCATAATGTTGTGTTATTTTAGTTGATCTAAATCAAATGTTATGGTATCACCTCCTGTGGGTGAGGAGCACAGTGAATTCCTGTTCCATGATGTCAACATGTTAGGGGATTGACAGAGACATTCTATGATGGATTCATGGTGAATGTTTCCTGGTTTATCTTTCATCTGCCTCTTGCCTTCCTTTTCTTTAGAACCCCCTCTCCCTTTGCTCCTATTCACCATTCCTTCTTTCAGGGCTTTTTTTGGTAGAAAAAGCCCAGCAGGAACTCATTAGCATAATAGGCCAAACCCAAAAGCAGTAACTCATTAGCATACTAGGCCACACCCTGACAGCACAGCTCATTCGCATATTAGGCCACACCCCCATGTTACCAGAAGTGTGGTCATCCAGCCACACCTAGCTTTTGCTTCTTATTCTGTTTACCTTGTTTGTTGTCAAAACCCAGGGCTTTTTTCATGTTAGGCCACACACCCCTAACTGTAGCCAATCCTAATGAGTTTCTGTTGTTGGATGTGGCCTATTATGCTAATGAGTTCCTGCTGGGCGTGACCAACTTGGGAGCCAGCCGGAACTCCGTTCCTGTGCGTTCCTGCCCAAAAATAGCCCTGCCTTCTTTCCTTACCTCTCTCCCCCTTTGGCTTCACTTTGTACTTCCCCAAATGGTGAAAAGTCCAGGGATGGACAACATTACGCACAACAATTAAAAAATGCAGACACAAAATATCAACCAAATAAAACTACTCTGTGCAGCTCTTGTCTAAGGGTGCGTTCAGACGAATCCCACCATTATGTCGGCTCAAATTTGATCCTGATCATTTTAATCCATCCTCACACGACCAGACATCCCCCGGGGGAATTGCCTTACCGTGCACTGCTTCCACTGATTGTCTAGATGGCATCCGCTGAAGGAGGCACACGTGGTGGTTTTTTTTTTAAAAAAACTTTTTGTGCATGCGCATAGGCATGATACCACGACCTTGTTTATCTGCACATGTGCAGACTCAAGAATCAAGATCCCAAACGGGCGCCATTTTTAATAGCGCGCTGGAATGATCAGATGGGGGAAAGTCCGCGAGTGGCCCATTGGAACTGAAAACTGCAGATTTAAAGTAGTATCTTTTTAGTATGGCTCCAAGGCGCGGCAAAACGGGATGCTCACGGAAGACGGGCATTTCCCAGATGTTGATGTCTGGACATTACATTTAAATCCATGAGGCACCTGTCCCTCACGCAGATCTAAAAAGCCGTCTGAATGCACCCTAAATTGCAGAAGCCACACCAGGAAATCACCCAGCCCTTTTGAAACAGGACAACCACATGACAGATATTTGAGGGGAGGGAGGGAGGAAGGAGGAAGGAGGCAGACACCAAGGCTGATAGGCTAACTCTATAAACAGCAGCAGTTTCATGAGAGTCAAGAGCACAGCTGCAGATGCAGGAGGTTTATCCTTTTTGGCCAGTTGCTAAACTGCCCAGACCTGGATAGCCCAGGCTAGCCTGACCCCATCAGATCTCGGAAGCCAAGCACGGTCAGCCTTGGCTAGTATTTGGAAGGGTGAACTCCAAAGGCAACCTCCAAAAAATCCCAAAGCCAAAATGGACATTAGTCTATCAAGGTCAGTATTGTCTACTCAGACTGGCAATGGCTCTCCAGCATCTCTCACATCACCTAGCACTAGCCCAGGCTAACCCGATCCCATCAGATCTCGGAAGCTAAGCAGGGTCAGCCTTGGCTAGTATTTGGAAGGGCAACCTCCAAGGAATACCAGATCTGCAACACAGAGGCAGGCAATGGCCTACCACCTCTGAAATGTCTCTTGCCTTAAAAACAAGCCTAGCTCACCACCTAGTGGTGCATAATGCTAAAAGAACTAGGACTTCTGACTGCCAGACAGTCTTAGGATCTCCTGGCTATTTTACACACAATCAATTAAGTTGCTAAACTTAATTAATTAAATTAATGTATTAAGTAGGTTACTAAACTCAGGCTTATCTTCTCTTTCTTTGATTATATTCAAAACAGGCTTTTCATCCCTTCTCTTATCACTCAAAGTCCCTGAAAGAACACTAGTCTCTGACCTTAGCCTGGCAGATAGGGGGCAGCCTGCATTCAGGATTCGGGAACTCCCAAGTACCACCAATGCTCCCAAGCACCACCTTAGCCAGGAAGCTATACAGGCATCGATGAGCACAGGAACAGGCACTGGGCTTCAGCTTGTACTGGCTCAGCCAGCAAGGAGGAACAAGCAGCACCTCTTGTGTCCCCAGGCCACTCCTCCACCAATGGGGAGCATGGGGGGGCTCATTACCAGGGGTGCTTTGGCATCCTACATAAGAACATAAGAGAAGCCAATGTTGGATCAGGCCAATGGCACATCCAGTCCAACACTCTGTCACACAGTGGCCAAAAATACCAAGTGCCATCAGGAGGTCCAGCAGTGGGGTCAGGACACTAGAAGCCTTCCCACTGTTGACCGACCCCCCCCAAGCACCATAATACAGAGCATCACTTGCCCCGGAGTCCCTATCTATACCTTGTGGCTAATAGTCACCGATGGACCTCTGCTCCATATGCTTATCTAATTCCCTCTTGAAACGGTCCATGTTTGTAGCCGCCGCCACCTCCTGTGGCAGTGAATTCCATGTGTTAATCACTCTTTGGGTGAAGAAGTACTTCCTTCTATCTGTTCTAACCCGACCACTCAGCAATTTCATGGAGTGCCCACAAGTTCTTGTACTGTGAGAAAGGGAGGAAAGTACTTATTTCTCTACCTGCTCTATCCCATGCATAATCTTATAAACCTCGATCATGTCACCCCTCAGCCATCGTTTCTCCAAGCTAAAGAGCCCCAAGCGCTTTAACCTTTCTTCATAGGGAAAGTGTCCCAACCCTTTTATCATTCTAGTTGCCCTTTTCTGTGCTTTTTCCAAAGCTATAATATCCTTTTTAAGGTGTGGTGACCAGAACTGTGCATCCTAGTCTGCCCTTGGAGAGATGGTTATTTTTTTCCTGTTGCACAAGACTATGGTCATCATAAAGATCTGACACTACTTGTGGCCCTTTGGTATGTACAACTATTGTCATGTTGTTATTTAAGGCTGGGGTACCCCCCAACTTTGTAAGCAATACTAATGTCTTTGACTCGTATATAAGACAGCCATGCATGGTATAGAGGTTAGAGTGTCAGACTAGTATCTGGGAGACCCAGGTTCAGATCCCACTCTGCCATGAAAGCTTGTTGGGTGACCTAGGGCCAGTCACTCTCTCTATCAAACTAAGCTACCTCACAGGTTTATTGTCATAAGGATAAAATGGAGGAAAGTTTAGGGTTGCCAGCTCCAGGTTGGGAAATACCTGGAGATTTTGGGGGTGGAGCCTGAGGAGGGTGGCATTTGGGGAGGGGAGGGACCTCAGCAGGATATATTGCCATAGAGCCCACCCACCAAAGCAGCCATTTTCTCCAGGGGAACTGATCTTGGTCATCTGGAGATCAACTGTAATTCTGGGCAATCTCCAGGTGCCACCTAGAGGTTGGCAACCCTAAGGAAAGGAGAATGATGTACTTTGCTTTGGACACCCAATGGGGAGAGAGGCAGGATATAAATGAAGTAAATAACGTAAAATATATGTCCTTCCTCAAAACTTTCCCCAAGGAGGAAGAAGAAGAAGAAGGAGAAGAAGAAGAGGAGGAGGGGGAGGAGGAGATTGAATTTATACCCCGCCCTTCACTCGGAGTCTCAGAGCGGCTTACAGACGCCTTTCCCTTCCCCTCCCCACAACAGACACCCTGTGAGGTAGGCGGGCTGAGAGAGCTCTCTCCAGAACTGTCCTTGAGAGAACAGCGCTGACAGAACTATGGTTTGCCCAAGGTCAGCCAGCAGCTGTAAGTGGAGTAGTAGGGAATCAAACCCGTTTCTTCTAGATTGGAGTCCGCACACTTAACCACTACACCAAACTGGCAAGCCAGACCAGCGTCACTGTTACACCACTACCAGCAGCCCCCTCTTTTTATGTTCTCTGTGGTATAATGCATGCTGTCAGTTGTTACGTCTCCAGAGGTTGCTCTGGGGGAGAACGTTCAAGTCCTGTGAGAAGCAATGGGAAAAGCATACTTCTCTTGGAGCATATACGATGAACATTACCTGAAAAAGCCATTTTGGTTTCAGTTTGAATTTTCCTGCAGCACCACAACTTCTTTATCATTGCCACCACCTTCACAATCTTGGCACAGCCATTTTTGATTTTGAGAGGCAGCACAGTGAAGTGGTTAGTGTGTCAGACTAGGACTTGGAGGACCCAGGTTCAAATCTCTGGGGGCCTCACTTTCTCTCTGCCTAATGTACCTCACAGTGTTGTTGCGAGGACAAAATGGAGGGTGACCGGATAGGCCTCTCTGAGTTTTTGAGACAAGAGCAGGATTTTAAAAAAAAAAGGTGGAAAATGACAGATTGTCTTCTCTGGATGACCTGGTATGTCTGTCATATTCAGGTGAGTTCACAAATCCTTGAATGTCACTTGGCTTCTCTGCATGACAACTGGCAGCTGACTGTGTAAACTGGCTCCACTGAAAACCGTCCTGTGACTGAAGTTACATGAAGAACTATAAAACCAGTGTATTTTATTAATACATTCATTAAATAGCCTTCCCAGCCATTAATGTCTGGAAAAACACCAAAAAACGCAATAATGATGCAATCACACCAGTAAATTTGGCAAGCTCCGGGAAAAGCCTTGGCAAGTAGAATAGGTTTGACTTGCCAACAAAATCTATATAATGAGGGGGCCAATCCAAGCTGTTCTAAGCCAAGAGGAAAGGCAGGATAAAATGTTTTAATAATTATAAAACCTCATAGAATAAAGTTCGATAGGGTAAGTGCCACAGCAGAGAAGAGACTGCTGTGATATCAGGAAACATTACTCCCAGTAGAAATATTTTTGGGCTTTCTCCTTTAATATAGCATGGCTTTTGAATGGAATAAAAAATTGAAATTTTGTGGTTTGCTATAGAAGGGCATACAACTTCCTAAAACATAAGTATCATGTAACACAGGATATAAAGAAAAATATTACTATGAATAAGTCTTCCTCATGGGGTTACAGAACAGTAATTTTCCTATAACCTCAGCCAACTGACAACTGCTGCCTCTTGGGTGAGAACCTCTTAAAAATATTTTAAAAGTCATTCTGTATCGCTCGTAAGTTTGAATATATTTTGCATTTGGTGGTGGAAAGTGCCATCAAGAGGCAGCTGATTTATGATGACCCTCAGGCCCATAGCTCGGAGGGCTCCTGGAGGTGACAGCCCCTCCCAAATGGGCCCTTCCCCTCCCCGCCTCTGCCCCTCCCCTCCTGGTCCCCCCTCCAGCTGGGACAGGGCAGGGCTACAGGGCTGAGCAAGACCCGAAGCTGTGGCTGTCGCGCCTGGGAGGCAGTGTGGGTCAGTGAGGAAAAGTAAGGTATTTAAAGAGACATATATCTCTTTAAATATATGAGTTTTGCACATGCTGCCACTGCAGTGCAATTCAGGGAGGGAAGGGGAGGTATTCAAATGTAATTAGATCAGTAATAATTATATTAGTCACTATTCTAATTGGTGGTGATCTAACTAAGCTCACCCCTCCCAGTGTTTGCACCCACACTGAAGATTTTCTGGCTATGGGTCTGGTGACCCTCCAAGGTTTTCAAGACAAGAGACATTCCTGGATGGTTTGCCACTGCCTGTCTTTGTGTAGTGAGTGACCCTGGTATTTCTCAGAGGTCTCCCATCCAAATACTAACCAAGGCCAGTTCTGCTTAGCTTTCAAGATCTGACAAGATCAGGATAGTCTGGGCCATCCAGGGCAGGGCATTTTGTATTTACCCTTATTTTAACCCCCCCCCCAACCTTTTGTATCAATATGGAGCATTTTCTGCAGCTAATTGAGATCAGTACTATTCTACAGGGAATCACCTAAATGCAGAGAGTTTTATTTAAACATCTGCATGCTTCCTGAAGGAGTTTATGAGTGAATGCAAGTGAGATAGATACGTCTCACCACTAAGCAATAAGTTATTCATTTATACATATTTTCCCCATAATATACTGTGGATTACAGGACCGCACGGTGAAGTTCTGCTGGATGTTAAATGCCATATTCTTGAATGAGATGCCCCACTTCTAATTGATCAAGGTAGGGTTTTTTTTAACTGAGAGATTTTGATCAGATATCCCCCCTTAACCGCTTCAATGCGCTTTCATCCTGTGGTTGATTGATCAGATGCGGCAGCCATGGGGTGGGGCGGTGGGTATTTTTTAAATCATTTGTCTTTTGAGCATGTGCAGAAGCACTTATGGGAAGCAGCGCCTCAAACTCCTGGCAGAATGGCAGCAGCTGGTGGCCAGTGGGAGGAGGCTGCTGGGATATGTAGTCCAGCATGGGGGAAGTGTTTTTGAAACTGTGTGTTTGAAAAGTTCAACGTTTCAAACATTTCATAGCCAGAGGGAGAGAATGGAGAAGCCTCATCCTGTGTCCTGTGTGCTACTGGCGTTTTTATTTAAAAGCTTGAAGCAAAGCCGGAGTCACAGGCATTGTCTTCCCACCCTCTCTGAAAAAACTCAGCTCTTTTCAAGTAACCCTTTTCCCATCCCATTTGCCGCAAAGCACAGAAAAAAGCTGATATACACAGGTGTCTTTCTTTGGAAGTTTTTAAAAAGAAAACACAGTGTTGAGAAGCTCCTGTGCGTGTGTGTGTGAGAGAGAGAGGGAGAGAGAGAGGGAGGGGGGGAGGTGTGAATATGTAGCTATGCATACATCGCTAACTAGTAAAAAAAATGGTGGCCAGGAAAACAAGAGACCATTTAGACCTGCCTGACAGCTTGGGTGCACAACAGAGCAATCAGACAACAGGAAATCTGGTTTGAAACCAGCTCAGCCCAAAAGTACTGGACTTTCACAGGTATCAAAGAAACACTAAGTAAAGGGGGAGGGAACGGGATGCAGATGACTGGGGCATGACAGACTGATGTTGCTGCCTGATCGTGCATTTTAAATCTGGAAGGGAACAACAACAGCAATGGATCAAACTGCTTGTCTGATCACAGCCTTAAGGATGCTACATGAATAACACTTAGTATTTATATAGTACTTTTGAACTTTCAAAGCATCTCCCTTATAAAAGTGGTGGCACTTCTCTAGAACATTCCACACGCTCCAAAATCAGTTTGCTCTCTGATCTGTCATTCAGAGGGTCTCCCTATCCAATGGCTGCTTTGCCTGAGTCCTGAGTCCTGCCTCCAACATTCCTCTCCTTCCCATAGCCAGTCAGAACACAAAGGTTATTTGCATATGCAGCCTCATTGGCCTTTGCCTCGGAACACAGAGGTCGTTTGCATATGCAACTTGATTGGCTTTTGCCTCTAACATTCTAAACAGTTTGCTATTCTGAGGTAAAATGTGTCCAATCTCCAGGGCTGGAGATCACTCAGAATTACAACTGCTTTCCAGATGGCAGAGATCAGTTTCCCTGGAGAAAATGGTGGGCTCTGTATCCTTATATGCTGCTGAGGTGGCCCCCGTATGACAGCCAATGTGACGTAGCAGTCAGGGCTTCAGAGCACGGGAGAGGTTGCAGGTGTGTGGGGGGTGGAAAGCTGAAGAGTGAGGGGAAAATAAAGGTAGGTTGATGATTGGCTGGGAAGGAGATATGGTTGCCAACTCCAGGTGGGAAATTCCTGGAGATGTGAGGGATGGAGCCTGGAGAGGGTGAGGTTTCAGGAGGTGTGGGACCTCAGACAGGTACAAAGCCATAGACTCCACCCTCCAAACCAACCATTCCCTCTGGGGAACCATCGTTGCCAATCTCCAGGTGAGGGCTAAAGATCACTCAAAATTACAACTGTTCTTTGGGTAGCAGAGATCAGTTCCTCTGGAGAAAATGGTGGACTCAGTGTCATTATACCCTGCTGAGGTCGCCACAGCAAATTGACACTGAGTGTCCAAGGCTGGGGCACCTGACCAGAGCCTCTTTCTAGAGGTTGTTGTATTTATTTCCACAACGGGCCTTTTCCCTAGTTTTATATAATTATGTTTTTATAATTCTTACAACAATTCTTGGGCTGGCAAACCAAAGACATGGTAGAGGTGAGACCTGCATCTTCTCAATCATTTTATTAGCCAGCTAAAACAGTTTACACACTTTATTACTGTTCTCTTTAGCTAAATGAACTGTATTTATTTTAAAAAGAAACAAAACAGCAACCAAATGTGGGTTGGATCCAAAGGTGCCATGCCGCCAGTATAACTCTTGTTCTACTGGCAGAATGACAATTCCATTGGCAGAGGAGGGGAGAATAATTTGGACTGATTCTCCTCCCCCCTTTTGATGCAGATCCTCACTTAGTCCCCCTCCTGTTATTGAGGGTCCCTTTACCCTCGGGAGCTGAATTTGGGGAGAGGGGCTGCATGAGAAAGAGAGAGGCAAGGCAGAGAAGTCCCAGTCCATCAGCTTCACTCTGCTAGCCGTGCTTTGTATCCAACCCAATATAATACTCTGGCCTGTGTTGAAATGTTAATTAATTATCACCATAACCATGTCCAACAAATAAGTCACAACCATTAGCTGACTATGACACCACTACTGAACTCAGCAGAGCAATAACTGTACAAGGACACCCTTCAACAGTACATATCCATCTAATTATTATGTGTACAGATTGCTAGTGCAGACTTAACCTCCATTGTTCAGTACAGGTTATCAGCTAATGGCATTTATTTTGCCTGGTCATGCTGCCTTGTCTAGCTAGACCTTACAAGTTTGCCAGGGTCTACTGTAGTCTCAGTTTCCAAATTTCTCAAGAATGAAATATGTTGTAGTTAGAAATTACAATTTCTTCAGCCATTGTACTACTTTTAGATATAATAAAACTCAATTATTCCCTTGTGGATAAACTTTTGGCAATAGTGTAGATTTTATAAACAGGTTACTCTTAAATGTTAGTCAAATATAAAAACTGATCCCACAAACACAAGTATGATAATGCTGCTGCTGCTGCAATGGAATTTGGCCTTGACAAGTATGCAGTATTGGTACTGAATAGAGGAAAGATCGTTGAACAAGAAGAAATCAAGATGCCAAACAACAACATCAAAACACTGGGCCTTAAAGAAAACTACAAATATATTGGAATTTTGGAAGCTGACGACATCAAACACACCCTTGTTAAAGAAAAATACAACCAAGGAGTATTACCAAAGCATTCAAAAGATATTGCAAACAGAATTAAATGGAAGCAGCAGTAAAGGCAATTAACACGTGGGCAGTCCCACTTCTAAGATACACAGCTGGTATTATTGAATGGAAACAAGCAGAATTAGAAGCAGTAGATTGCAAAATTTGCAAGTTAATGACAATGCATCACTCACTACCCCTTACAAATGATGTTGATCATCTTTACTTACCAAAAAAATTAGTTGGAAGAAGTCTGAAAGTTAAGCAAGCAGTTGAAGAAGAAAAATGAGCACCGAATGGCTACACCAAGAAATGCAAAGAGAAGCTTCTAATTGAAGTGTAAAAGGCAGACTTATTTAAGGTTATAGAAACCAAAGAAAATTACAAAAAAATTGCAACCAAAACTCAGTTTTACAACTCAAAAGAAAAGCACTTGCATGGGCAATATTTGAAAAACACAGAGAATAAAGTTGATAATGGAAACACCTGGAAGGGGCTCGAAAATGGGCACTTGAGGAAAGAAATGGAAGGACTCATTCTAGCTGCACAAGAGCAGGCCCTCGAAATGAACAGTTATGAAAGCCAAGATTCAGAAGACCAGTGATAACAACAAACGTTGACTTCTCAAGACAAAGGATAAAACAGTCGACCACATGGTCAGTGCGTGCAGTAAAATTGCTCAAACTGACAACAGAGTTGCAGCTATGTTGCACTGGAATCTTTGCAAGGCTTTACTATCGGCCAAAAATTAATGGAAGCACAAACCAGACAAGATCACGGAGAATGATGAAACAAAGATTCTTTGGGACTTCCAGTTACAAACAGATAAACACCTGGAGCATAACACTCCTGATACCACAATTGCAGAAAAAAAATGAGAAATAGGGTTTGTATCACTGACATTGCAATCCCAGGAGACAGCAGAATAGAAAAGAAAGAACAAGAGAAGATCACAAATATCAAGACCTATGAACAGAGCTGGAGCGCCTCTAGGAAAAGGTTACCATTGTGCTAGTTGTCATTGGAGCCCTTAGAGCAGTGCCTAGAAGTCTCAAGAAATACCTGGCATTGAGCAAATAACACCAGCTCAGCTGGTGTGTGTGTGTGTGTGTGTGTGTGTGTGTGTGTATATATATATATATATACACACACACACACACACATGACTTTACAAGTGACAGTGATCATTTCCCCAGGAGGAAATGGCAGCTTTGGGTAAGATTCTATGATATCACATCTCCAGTGGGCTCCTTCCTCTCCAAACTCCGCCCTCCCCTGGCAACGGCCTCAGATCTCCAGGAATTTCTCTAAGTTGGAAACCATACTTCCAAGGTGCATTGTCATTACATGGTTTTAGTAATGACATCTGAATGCAGCCAAAAAGTTTTTCCTGGGATGCCAAACTTTATAACTCAGTGATCGGGTTGGCAGGCTCCCGATGGGGGCAGGGGATCCCCCACTCCCAGCTACTGTCTCCCACCGCGGCTAGAAAAATTGTGGAAAATAGCCATTGGGCCTATAGTGCAATGTCACTTCCAGAGAAAACCCAGAAGTGACATCACACCTCTCTAGGGATTACCAGAAACTCCATGGTAAAACTGAAGAGATAGCATGCTGTCAGCAACAGTCACCTCCTGTGTTCTCTCCCCCCCCCCCTTACCAGGGCAGGCCTGGCAATCCTACTCAGTTCATAGATCCTACAGTTTTGTTGTAGGTCTGGGTCCGGCTGAGGCTGACTTCTCCTCAGATGAGTAACAGGCAGGGAACAACTCAGCCTCCTCTAGAGACAGCCCAGTGGAAGAACCCTTAGCAGTACCTGAGGAGGAAGACTCCCCAGCAGCTGCACAAGAGGTGCAGCCAGAAGGAGAGACCATTCCTGAGCCGGGGCCAGACTCCCTGCCTAGTTTCCCTGAGTGCCCCAGACGTAGGGCACTGCAGAGGCTGCCTTTGCAGGAACGAAGAAGTGCCAGGCTGCAGCTCCAGCAACGTCAATGAGAGGAGTTGTAAGCCTCTGCAGACTCAACTCCAAAGGGAGGGAGGATCTGTTTAAAACCCCATGGTGCACCTGCTCCAGTGCGGCAACAACTCTGCAAAATCAGACCTGCTTCCAAGTGTGCAGCTGTCACTCCTTGCCTTTGGAAACCTGCATTCTTGAAACAACTTCACGGCTATCAGACCTTTGGCTTTCTCACTGACCTTGATTCTGGCTCATGTCTTCAGCTTCTAGCTTATCGCCTCAGTGGCTACCAGCCAAGTTAAGATAAGTTTGTTGTCAGCACACGCAGCAACTACTGTGCTGCAGAAGGTTGTGTACCCCTTACTAAAATCTACTTTCCCTGTGTCTTGGTTTGAGACATTCAAATCCCCAAAATAAAACATCAGACAATTTCCAGAGTACAGTACATCTTCATTTGTTAAACAGCCTTGGGGCCTTCTAAATATAAGACAACTTGGAAGCACAGGAGTGCAGTTTCATAGACTCACAGCAATGCAACATCACTTTGGGAGAATATTCAGAGTTCAGGATAATGAAATTCTGCCATGTTGACTCTTAAAAGACGATAGTGCTTTATTCGAGTCTCAGTAAATAAGTGACAAAACCTGCTAATAAATGAGTATCAGAGTTTTTATTTTGCTGAGAACTACAGACAGTGTAAAATGCTTCCTCCTTTCTTCTCCAACAACTTTTTCAGTGTACCTGCCCGTACTCCAACAAATCTACTTCTTCCACAGCTGACTGCATCTTCCTCTCCTTTTAGAGCACTGCTAATTCTGCCGTTGTTGCTGTTTTGTTCTGCAATGTTGGACTGGGGGAAGGCACATTTTCCACACAAGGAAGTCCCTTGGCGACATATAGAAGAGGCTTCTTCATTGCCTTGCATTCTATTCTTTGAATTTCCCAGGGACTTCACTTGCAGTGCTCTTATGCCATCCGAAACTGCCAGGGCATAGTTTGTCTAGACCTAGGGTTGGATCCAATCAACTTTTCCACTGGTGATAAATAGAGGAGGAAGTCCCCCTTGACAGCCAAAAAAGCTATGTTGGGATCATGAGATGTAAAAGGACAAAAAGCTATGTGGAATGGGGGCTGTCACAAAGAGAGGGAATTGGGTGACCGAGTGAAAAAGCTGACAGGATCCACCACAATGTGATATCCGAGAAAATCAAGCACCTTAAATAGGGCTGAACGTGCGACTCATATTTGATGCCACAAAAATACTGCAGTGGTGTATAGTTCTTTCTGAAGTGGTATTCAGGTTCAGATGGGTGGGGAGAGGTTCCCCACCTCTCTACATTAGCAAAGAAAAAGGTTAATTAAAGGATATCATCTCTACAGGAATGATTTTATAAACAGCTTCAAAAATACTAAATCTGAAACATTAGGTACCATTTGTTGCTGATGCTGTTCAATTTTGAGCTTTGGCAAAGAGGAATACAAAAAAGTGTTCAAAAGACCACTGACCTTTGGGCCTTGCTGAGTGGTGAAGGGGTGCTGAAGGTGGACGTTTTCAAAACGAAGTAGAGAATCAGAGCAAGACAGAATCCCTACTGTCCCTAGACAGCACACTGAAATGAGCATGTAAATAAAATCTAAACAGACACTACATTTAACATTCCACATAGTATGTTTTACTATTAACTAACTACTGTGAGGAAGTATCTTATGTGCACATACAAACAAAGCCATAGCAACAGCCAAGTTGCCAATGTTTTGCTTGGATTGCCACATGTGCAAAAGAATGACTGGGTAATGCTCATGTAAATTCATGCAATTTTGAAAATGTGGTAATCATACCCATTCCCAGGCTCTGAATGAAGGATACAAAGAAAACCTGTTCCCATTTTACCAATAAATAAAACAATGTAAACTGGCCCTGGGGGACACACTATTCATTGCATGCTCTCAGGAGATAATTATACACTTTTCCCAGGCACCTCCCTAGAGAGATGTGTTCTGAACTTCTGAGTTTCTCACAGAATCAGCAAGAGGGCTTGATTCAGATCAGGACTGTGATGTGCAGAGAGAAGAACCCTAGACCTTCTTTCCCCAGGCCAATTTCCTAGCTGAAACATCTCGGGGTGGGGGTGGGGGGTCTGCAAATGTATTGATAAGCTACATGTTACATTTCCACCACAGGGCAAATAGAGCTTCCAGAACCATTTCAGGTCTGGAAAATGGTACACGGTGAAAGGTCTAAGTTAGGGTTGCCAATCACCAGGTGGTGGCTGGAAATCTCCCGCTATTACAACAGATCTCCAGGTGACAGAGATCACTTCACCTGGAGAAAATGGCCACTATGGTAGGTGGAGTCTATGGCATTTTACCCCATTGAAGCCCCTCCCCTTCCAAACCCCACCCTCCTCAGGCTCTAACCCCCCCCTGCCAATTCTCCAGGTATTTCCCAACCCAGAGCTGGCAACCGTAGCTTAAATCCATGAGCCTGGGAAGTACAGAACTTGAGAAAGGACATCTCCACCCGATCTGAGGATATCTCTAGGGAAAACGAGATGGGTAGTTAGGAACTACAATTCATTTGATGCTTTAGCATCCAGCATTTTTCCTTTCAGACTGGTTCTACTTGTGCTGCTCTAAATGCAGTTAAACTTTCTTTCTTTGAAGATAATTCTTACATTCTAGGACAGTTCTTGTAATGCATTACAATGCATTACGTTCATTACAGAAATGTACATACTATCAAAATATTCCATCGTTTCAACTACAATCTGTGCAATCGAATGTGATCCTCAATCAAATCATTTGTACTAAAACCATTAGCCTTCCTGCTGAGTGCATTTTCCACAATCTGAATGCTAGCTGTAATTTTAATGTGCTCAGTTTAAAATGAATTGTTCGTATGAATTAGTTTGCAATTCTGTCTGATAAAAATGATGAAATATGCAGACATGGGTACAAAAGGTGAATAAAAGCTTAAAATGGGGGAAGCCATGTCTAAGCTGTTTGAGCTATTTAACAATTAAATGGTTTGCTTCGTATCATCACAAGCATGGTCACCTGCCTCCAGTAAAGGGAAGGGCTATGGCTTAGCAGTAAGGCATTTGCTTGGCATGCAGAAGGCCCCAGGTTCAAGCCCTGGCATCTCCGGTTACAGGAGCTAGCATCAGGTGGTGTGAAAGACCTCTGCCTGAGACCTTGGAGAGCTGTTGCTATTTTGAACAGACAATACTGACCTTGATGGACCAATGGTCTGATCCAATATAAGGCAATTTCATGTGTGTTCAGTGCCAGAAATGTATTTCACAGCGTAAGATCATTTGCATAGGCACAATACCGTTTCCAGCACAGAATCCAAGAAGATGCTAGTTTTGCCCTATAAAGGCCTTAACAACTTTGGCCCACAGTCAGCTGTTGGACTACTTTCTTCCTTAGGTGACACCACAGGCAACGACCTGTTTGACTCTATCTGCGGTACACCTATTCAGAAATAACCACAGTTGTACAATAATCTCTAGAGTCAAACCGGTTTTCAGGTCTTTAAAGATCCTGAAGCTGTACTGTGGAAACTGGCCCTTCAAAAGTTCAATAGGCACCACTGCAAAAAGGTCTGTGTGCTTGGGGGGGGGGGGGTCAACAAATGGGGGGGGGTCAACAGTGGGAGGGCTTCTGATGTCCTGGCCCACTGGTGGACCTCCTGATGGCACTGGTATTTCTGGCCACTGTGTGATACAGAGTGTTGGACTGGATGGGCCTTTGGCCTGATCCAACATTGGCATCTCTTATGTTCTTATGTTCTTATGTTCTTATGTCTAGATGTAACTGTTGCAGGCACCAACAAGAGAGTGTCCATGGCAAGTAATACACTCCCTGCCCCATAGTTTAGGGACTATTTTAAATGTTTCTTTTGATTAATTTTTTTTAACAATGAGTGTACTCTGCATTGTGTAACCATACACTTGTGCTGCTTGGTTTAAAGCAAAGTTCTGGCCTCGATTGTGGTTCTCTGGGGTTGCTGGAGATTAATGTTGCCACTTAACTAATACAAGCTGAGGAGAACTGTGGATGCTAGGATCAGGGAGGAAGAAGAAAAAGAGAAGAGATTGGATTTATACCCTGCCCTTCACTACCTGAAGGAGTCTCAGAGCAGTTTACAATCTCCTTCCCCTTCCCCTTCCTGCAACAGACACCCTGTGAGGTAGGTGGGGCTGAGAGATCTCTGAGAGAACTGCTCTTGAGAGAACAGCTCTGAGAGAACTGTGACTGACCCAAGGTCACACCAGCAGCTACATGTGAAGGAGTGGGGAATCAAACCCAGTTCTCCCAGATTAAAGTTCGCACTCCTAACCACTACACCAAACTGGGAAAGGGCAGGGACAGTCTCACCCACCTCACTTCCTATCTGATTGGACCGGAATTCTTCAGGTTGCAACTCAGCAAGCCTAGGCTTCCTCAGATGGCCTTACGTTACATGAAAAAGAGTTTCTTGGTCATGTTCTCCAGGAATTGTTGTTTGAGACCAGCAACACCAAAATGGAAAAAGTGTCTTTCAACAGGATTCAGATAACTGGTTTATTACAAGTGCGGGGTAACTGATGAAGGACACAATCCGTGGAATACCTTTTGTTTGGGCCTACTCAAGCTCACATAAAGGTAAAGGTAAAGGTTCCTTTGCTCGAAAGCCAGTCGAATCCGAATCTAGGGTTACGGTGCTCATCTCTGTTTCAAAGCCAAAGAGCCAGTGCTGTCCGAAGACATTTCTGTAGTCATGTGGCCGGCATGACAGAACGCTGATACCTTCCCACTGAAGTGGTACCTATTTATCTACTTGCAATTTCTTGCTTTCGAACTGCTAGGTTGGCAGGAGCTGGAACTAGAGATGGGAGCTCCCTCCGTCATGAGGCACACTCAGGTCTCGAACTGCTGAACTACTGACCTTCCACAGCCTGTAGTTCAGCGTCTTAACCACTTGAGTCACCGCAGCTCCCAAGCTCACATAATACCACGCAAACTTTCGAGTTCAGTAGAACTCTTCATCAGACTGAATGTTACGTTCATTCATTCTTTATTACAATCAGAGGTCATTTCGGGGGGGATCGCGGGGAATCGCAGTTCCCCCGGGTGAGGTACGGGGGCGGGGCACATGACGAAGCCCCGCCCCCTGCTTTTGGCCGCCCCGCTTCCAGCCCTCATTCAGCCAGGAGGAGGCAGGAGAAGAGGGAGGGTAAGTTGCTTCCTCCCTGCCTCTCCCCACCCCTGCCTGCCTGGGGCCAGGGAGGGCCTTTTCCGGTGATGTCAGGGGGTGTGGCCTTATGACACACTTCCGGTGATGTCAGGGGGTGTGGCATATGCTAATGAGTTATGCTAATGAGTTCCCCTAGCTCTTTTTCTATGAAACGACCCCTGATTACAATCATTTGACCAATCAAACTGAATGTTACAAAACAATGGGGGGGAGGAGATTTTTTTCCAGCTCATGGTTTTAAGATTTTGTCATGCAATTTTAATGGACACTTCCCTGGGTGTAAAGGTAAAGGTAAAGGTTCCCTTGCTTGAAAGCCAGTCGAATCCGACTCTAGGGTTGCGGTGCTCATCTCCGTTTCCAAGCCGAAGAGCCAGCGCTGTCCGAAGACGTTTCCGTGGTCATGTGGCTGGCACGACTAAACACCAAGGCGCACGGAACCCTGTTACCTTCCCACCAAAGTGGTACCTATTTATCTACTTGCAATTTCTTGCTTTCAAACTGCTAGGTTGGCAGGAGTCCCTGGGTGTAAGCCCCTTTAAATAACATGGGACTTATTTCTGAGCAGACCTGCTTAGAATTTCACCCTTAGTTGCTCTAGGGTAAGCCACAAGTGCTCATACAACAATCTAGAGTAATAAAACCCCCTCATATATATCCCTGCTTAATCTATATTTAATCAAATGCACTGATGTCCCAACATCTGCAGGCCAGTAAAGTTCACAGCCATTCTTTTTGCCCATCTATGGTTCAAGACTGTTCTTTGTGCACAAACCATTGGCAACACGGCAAAAAACAATTAGGGGTTTTTACAAGCTTTTATCATAGGGGCCAGTCACGGAAAAAGAAGAAAACCATTTGAGTTCTAACTTAGGCAAGCGCCATAGCCTTTCAATTAACTTGGTTCATTTCTCGGAAAATATACATTTTGATTTATCTATAAATGGAGACGTTATCACTGTAATAGCTTTGTTACTGATCCATTATATCGGAGGGTGGGGGGGGGAGTCTCCACTTATCTGTTAGCAGGGAAAGCGTTATGACTCCAACCCCCCAGTGGATTTTACTAGGAGGGGAATTAATAAACCGTAAATAGCTCTCGAGTCTCCCTCCCCTTATTATTCGTAGAAATCAAAAGGGGCAGGGAGGAGAAACATAAGGTTAAGTGGAAGCATACTGCATTTAAGTGAATAAATATGATCTATATGAAACCAAAGAACAAATTTTGTAATACTTCTCAGCCCAAGTGATATTGTTATTCGAGTCGCATAGGAAGAACGGGTCCCCATTGAGGAGAAAAGCAGGGTATAAATATCTAAAATAAATCCCATTCCATTCTGTTCCCCTGCACATTTGACCCTGTAGGAGCTGTAACTCTGCAAGCAAAGGCTGAAGGGTTGTTTCTTGGTCACTAGGAAGGATCACACACCAGGGCTGGCATCAGTTTACCCTGAGGTGGGCAGTTGGACAGCTGCCAGGGCCCGTGGCTTCTGATGGGGCCCACTGTGGCTCACTCACTGCTCATGCACCTCCTCTGATGTCTGCACTGACACCGGTTCCATGCCCGCTGGTGAGTGCTTTCCTATCTCCGCTCCTAGTTGTGTATGCTGCCCTAGCGCTGCTGGAGAAAGACAGGTGTTTGGTGCACAAAGCATCAGCATTCCTGGTGGCCATGGTGGCGGCACTCCTAGCTGCATCCACACCACTCAGAACCAGTGTTCCCTCTAAGCTGAGTTAGTGTGAGCTAGCTCACAGTTTTTTAGCCTCCAGCTGACACATTTTTGTCTTAGCTCCGGGAGGATGGCTCCAGAACAAACTACTTTATGCAGCAGCCAAATCACTCGCTCACAACTTTAATGCCAGCAGCTCACAAGGTAGAAGTTTTGCTCACAAGACTCCACAGTTTAGAGGGAGCCTTGCTCAGAACCATTGCAGAAAGGTCATGCAGGTAGTGTGAGCAACTGCGAGGGTGGGCGGTGGGAGAGCTTGCAAGTGGGCAGAGGAAGGATGCACAGACAGGTGGGGGCATGCAGATGGGTGGGCAAAAAGGGGGGCCTAGCAGTGGGCATAAGTGGGGGCCCTGGGCACTTTCCACCCAGAGCCCCCCCAAAACTTGAACCAGCCCTATCACACTGTAGGGTTGAAGAAGAAGAAGAGATTTGATTTATACCTTGCCCTTCACTACCCAAAGGGGTCTCAGAGCGGCTTACAAACTCCTTTCCCTTCCCCTCCCCACAACAGGCACCCTGTGAGGTAGGTGGGGCTGAGAGAGCTCTTGACAGAAACTGCTCTTTTTCAAGAACAGCTCTTATCCGAACTACTTGTCCAAGGTCATCCAGCCAGGTGCAAGTGGAGGAGTGGGGAATCAAACCCAGTTCTCCCAGATTAGAGTCCACGCACTTAACCACTACACCAAAGATGTCCTCAAGGGTTACTTACAGGAAAAAAGAAAACATAACCCATAAAGATTGCTGGCTTTAGCACATCCTCTCCTCCTTTGGGAAGCGATGCCTAGCCGAAATCCTCAACATCAGTTGGATTTCCACCAGCTTTTTCACTCAATCTCACAGAATGCCTTTCCTTAACACAGCCCCCAACCCACTTTTGTCCATGAAGGTCCCAAGATCCCCATCAAAGCTTTGTTTGGTAGTCAACAAAGCTTTGTTTGGTAGACTCTTTTTTTCACCAGCAGACAAGCTGGTTGGTCTGACCCTATGTCACCTTTTGCAAACGAGGCTCCATTAAGTAAGACGTAGCTGATGTCAAACATATATTTGTTTTTCACCACACTAATAATTAGCACATTGATTTCTGTCTCTCCAGCATAAGGTGATGCGGGCAGATGCCAGTTCCTCTTCTGAGTAAATCACAACAGAAGACAGCAAGATATAGCTTTTTTGTGTGTGTGTGTGAAAGTACTCTTTAAATTTACAACTTAGATATACTAATTTCTTTGGGTTTCTTAGTGAAGCACAATTATTTACTGAAATAACAAAAAGGTCATCTCAAGTACCTCTAGTGCTTTGTATCATAAAATCGGGAGGGGAAAA
This sequence comes from Gekko japonicus, assembly GCF_001447785.1. Lineage (NCBI taxonomy): Eukaryota > Metazoa > Chordata > Lepidosauria > Squamata > Gekkonidae > Gekko > Gekko japonicus. The sequence continues at coordinate 2,050,881 of NW_015163605.1, forward strand.
AATCACAAAGCAAATGTTAACACCCTAAAATGGCATCTTTTGAAGTCTCCAATTTCCTTTCACTTGGAACGAAATTCTCCCATCACTGTTGCCAAGTCAGAAATTCTTCCATCACATTTCAGATATTTCAGAAGATGCTACATGTCTGATGTGGGCAAGGATCAGCAATAAGGCACACCTGTCTTGGTTCGGGCCCATATTTCCAGACTCTGTAAACATCTGGATTGATCAGTGACTCTGATCCACTAAGAGTCCTGACCTTTGCACATCCTGTACCTGCGGGCATTTTAAAGCTAAGAGTAGCTCGTTAATTATTGTACTATGTAAGCATCCTAAGACATCCTCGCTTCAAGTATCTGTTTTCCCCTGTTTCTGTACGTGCAAGCCCCAGCCTCACCTCACGGTGGGTGAGGGGGGCAGAGTGCATATAAAATAAACTCTTGCTGCCTTGAAAGGCAGACAGATTTCTCGACCCTCAAGAGAGCTGTCTTGTGTGATTCCTTCAGTCTGAGGCTTTGCCAAGTCATCCTGTTTCCTCCTAGTACAAGACTCTTAGGGCCACTTCTTACAATATGGCCACCACGTGGAGGCCCTGGCACTGGCAGACGAGGAGGAAACAGCTGTTCTGGGCCCCTCTCTGCCACACTTCCTGATGGAGAAAGGCCCAGGTTGGGTGAGTCACATCTGGACCATAGCTTGGTTGCGCTGCAGTACCACCAGGCAAGCTGTGCAGTGGAGGTAGCACTGCCATTGTACAGGTGGCACCTGGAGCTCTCCTGCTACTACAATGGATCTCCAAACCAAGATCACTTCCCCTGGAGAAAATGGCTGCTTTGGAGGGTGGGCTCCATGGCCATTATCCCCTGCTGAGGTTCCTCACCTCCCCAAACCCCACCCTCCCCATACTCCACTCCCAAAATCTCCAGGTATTTCCCAACCCAGAGCTGGCAACCCTAAGTGGTGGTCTCCTAGCCTCCCAAGCATAGGTGAGTCATGCAGCAATGCTGAAGCCAAGCTGGGCACCACTGCCTGCCTCAGTAGGCTGGGCAGGCAAGGGAGCAGACACGGAGCAACATGACCAGGCTAGGTGGGTGTGCTTAGCTGGGCAGCGGCAGGCTATTTGTCTCCTGACAGAAACTTGTGTTGGCTAAGAGAGCCTCCTGGCCAGGTGGTGGTGGTGGGGGGGAAGCTCAGGAGAAGCAGGCTCCCAGACTTTTCCTGGTGGCCAGAACAGCCAAGTCACCCCTAGGGGAGGCAGCTGCAAATTGCTTCTCTGGGGCCACTTTGAGAGTGGCCACTCGTGATCCATCTTATGTCTAGCAACTTGCCACATAAAACGGTTCTACCTTTGTCTCTGCAGCATGACAAATTGCTCTCAGGAACGTTTGGCAAAATCATGGAGACAGTTTGTGGGTCAGATCCTATCTAGCGCAAACTCTCCTCGCTTCCACTTCCCCTCTCCTAGTGAAAGTGTATTCTGCCAGCAGGAAACACAATCCAGTTCCAACCCGTTAAGCTCTGACCTGGATAGCCCTGGCAAACCTGATCTCGTCAGATCTCGAAAGCTAAGCAGAGCCAACCCTAGCAAGTACTTGAAATACCAGGGTCAGGAGGTAGAGGCAGACTGTATCAAGCCACCTCTCTGAATGTCCTCCATGCCCCCATAGGGGTCACCAGATGTCAGCCATGACTTCCAGATGTGCGCGCGCGCACACACACACACACACATAAAAAGATCCAACCCATTGTGCTTGGTGCTAATCAACATAGTTAGCCACTACTTCCAAAACTGTTCCCCACGTGGAACACCCACCATGTGCAGGCAGTTTCCTGTCTGACCTGTAGATTGTGGTTACCCAACAGCCAGTTGAAACTGGCCTGGATCCCACCACACCATTCAGCAAAAGCTGAAGGATTCATCCAGCCTAAGGATACTTCCTCTAATCGAAGGGACTCTTCAGGTGGAGGAAGAGCCCCTTAAATTGGAATACGTTTCCTTAGGCTGGAAGCAGGTTTCAAACTGTAATGAATGGGGTGGTAGGATCCAGGCCATTGCCCCCTCATTGGTTTAGCTGGTTTGGTTGTGTTTTTTCATTTGTTTGTTTTATAAATTCTGTTCATCTTTCTCCATAAAAGGTCAGCCAGCATTAGGGGCATTCTTTAATTTGCATGCAGTTTAAATGATTGACATAAATTAATATGTGATAGATTCCTCTTCACCTTCAGGAAAGTGCTCTTCTACCCAGATATTAGCAGGATCTTACCATATATAACAAATTTCTGTTTTTACCATTGCTGTCTTACTGCCTCCTCAGCTCTACCATTTACAAAATGTGCATCACCAGGAAATAAAATGTTTCCTGCCAAGACCTGCGTGCCAGTGGTGATGTATTCTTTTTAAAAAAAATTCCTTCCTGAGCAATAGTTAGAAAATGCACCTTGTAGAGATCGTTATATATGTGCACTGTTTCAAATTCATCCTTTGCTCTGTGGTAGCACCATCTAGTGGAATATGTATACTGTATACAAGGCTATAAACGGCAAACATTCCCCACAAACCTACGTTTTGGGCTAACAGCATTTGTTATAACAATGTACTGGGGTTTTTCTGTTGCACAGAGCAATTAAAGTTGTGTGCGTGGAGACCGCTTTATAGTTTCAAAGCTGCCTACCGTGAACACCAGCAAAATTAAATGGGGTCACATCTCCAGTTTTTATTAATAAGGAAACATCTGCGCAGATTCTTTCCAACAGTCTCATTTAGGTTTTTAGCAGTAAAGGGTCAAAACAAATCTTAGTCCACCCAAAAGCCCAGAAAGCTAGGAACTAACACAGAGAAGAACACGTGAAAGAAAGGACCACAGAGATCAGTTCCCCTGGAGAAAATGGATGCTCTGGAGGGTGGACTCTATGGCATTGTACCCCCCACTGAGGTCCCTCTCCTCCCCAGGCTCCACCCCCAAATCTCCAAGAAATTCTCAACCTGGAGCTGGAAACCTTACCCCTCCCCCATCCCCTACCGGTTCGGGGTGTGTTTGTGTGTGCCTAGCAACCCTAGAGACTATCAGAGGTGCTAAGCAGAGGTGAGCAATGGCAAACCAGCTCAGTTATTGCCTTGAAGACCTTATGAGAGGGGTCGCCATGAGCTGGCTGTGACTTGATGACACACTCTTTATAAACACGCACATAACCAAGCTGCAGGGACACAGAGTCCAAGAGTCCAGCTAACAAAATTACAACACAGATTTTTAATTATAAAAGCATACGATAGTAAGCCTATCACAATTTTATTTTTTAATTACAAATGTAAAAGCACTAAAGATGTAAAACACATAAGAATGAAAAACACAGGGGGTTAACAAATACACAAGAGTAAAAGGAGGCACGGCCAGCTGCTGAAACAAAAGTTATCCTCGAATACAAGGATTCTTTTTTTTTTTAATTCAAGATTTTTATTATTGATTTCCATAAGAAGGGGTAGGGTAGGGTGCTCTTTCTGTCGCAAAATTTATATGGACAATAATTAAATATCAGGGAGATATTATTAAGTAAGACTTTAAGAATTTTGTTTTCTGCTCAGGGCAATAGCTATAAGAGCCGTGACAGACAGACAGATGATAGATAGAAGTTACCCTCCACCAAATGCTCTGTATAATAAAAGTGTCTTGTAAGATACTCTCTCCTGCTTTCTCTTGAAGGAGGAGGAGGAGGAGATTGGATTTATAACCCACCTTTCACTACCCAAAAGAGCCTCAGAGCGGCTTACAATCCCTTTCCCTTCCCCTCCCCACAACAGACACCCGGTGAAATAGTAAGACTGAGAGAGCTCTGAGAGAACTGCTCTTGAGAGAGCCATGGCTGACCCAAGGTCACACCAGCAGCTGCATGTGGAGGAGTGGGGAATCAAACCCAGTTTTCCCAGATTACAGGCCACACTCCTAACCACTACACCAAACTGGCTCATGCACAACAAGGGGTTAGAGATTCTGCTTACTTCACTCCACTTATAAGATGCACCAGTCCTGCTTCAGACAACTTCCTCTACATGTGTGCATAACATCTGAACAAGGTATCTGCTAGGGTTAGCGAGTACCTGGAGAAACAATGTCCTGTAATAGAGGCTTAATGGGCTGTTATTTACCAGGTGATGTTCTTTACCTCCATGCCATGAAGAGCTTCACCTGCATGTTCCCACACATCAAGCTTCTGATAAAGAGACAGGGCATTTCCCCTCAGGCCTGTTGGCAACCCTAGCATCTGCATACACAACAAGCACAGGCCTGGATCACATGGTTAACTCCTGGACTGAGGGAGGGGAACCAACCATATACTTTGGGCTTATATGTATTGGACTTTAAATGCATATTCCCTGTTCAGAGTGCAAAAAACATTAACCCAGTTACCATGCATGTGGTGGAGAAGACAGGCAAGAGTATTGTCTGAGGCCTCAGATTTGTATACAACATTCCGGTTTGCTTTCTTTAACCATCTGCTGCCAAAGGTAAGTGTAGTTATACTATTTTCTGAATAACAATTCTCAGATTTGTTATTAACTCTCCCACACTAGTGCTGGTTGTTCCTTTTAAGTCCTTAAATGGCTTAAGGCCAGGGTACCATCCGGCATGCCAGTGCGGGAGGTCTATCGTGAGAGACCTCCTGGTGATTCCCCCCTCTTTCCATTTGCACCTCAAAAGTCAATAAAAACGGGGCAAGATAGGGATGTGCAGGTGCATTGCTCATCACTTCCCGCGAAAACCAGAAGTGACCAGAAGTGAAATCACAGGGAATGCTCTGGCATTGCCCCGAATTCTACAATTTCAACTAATGCATCTCCTGCACATAGCCGCGGTGGCTCAGAGGTTAAGAGGCTGAGCTGCAGACCAGAAAGTCTGTAGTTTGGCAGTTCGAGACCCCAGTGCCGCGTGATGGAGTGAGCTCCCATCTCCGGTCCCAGCTCCTGCCAACCTGGCAGTTCAAAAGCAAGAGATTGCAAGTAGATAAATAGGCACCACTTCGGTGGGAAGGTAACAGCGTTCCATGTGCCTCGGCGTCTAGTCATGCCGGCCACATGACCAGGGAAAAAGTCTTCAGACAGCGCTGGCTCTTCAGCTTGGAAAGGGAGATGAGCACCGCATCCCTCAAGTCGGATTTGACTGACTTTTGCACAAGGGAAACCTTTACCTTTACTATCCACTGCAACATCATGGAATCAGTTCTGTTTTTTTCTGGAAGTGACATTGCACAGGTGTGACATCAGCATGTTTTCTCCTCACCATCCAAATCTTCCTGGGGGATTGCCGGCTGATGTTGAGATCTGCCTCCCAAGCCCTGTTCTCTGTACCCGGGGGGGGGGGGGTTTATTTTCAATGGTACCACCTTGACTCTGATATGCCCTCCCCTATGAGGCTTGCCTGGTACCTACATTGCTGTTTTTTAGGTGCGAGGCAAAACATTGTTTTTCTACCCAGGCTAATGGGTTTTAGCTGTTTATGCTCTCTGACTCACAAGCAACAGATTCCTGTTGCATGCACACATGCTGGATTGTTCATGACAAGGAAGTTAACAGATAAATTCTTGTTCATATGGGACCTTTGTGTGCATATTTGGAGCTTCTGTGCATGAAGGAAGTGCTGTCTCAGGAAACCAGTAGTTCTATGAGCCATAAGGCACCTGAGGGACATCTAATTCAAACCCCCATGACCAAGAGCAGGGCTATCTTACTAACAAACTCTATCAGTTATCTACACAATTAGAGCATGGGTGTCCTGGCAACAGTGATCCCTAATCTCAAATATGGTGATTGTGTGAGGAATCCATCCAACAATAGAAATTTTACAGAATGCTGCAACTCTATGGCCCACAGTATCCTTTTGTTGGGCTAGTCATTGATATCCTTGAAGAAGAGAGACAAGAATGGGACAATTTCATGTATGGGGGGGGGAGAGACCCTTCCTTACCAGGCAACAAACAAGGCACCACATGTGACATATCAGTATGGCACCAGTTAAAAAAACATGCATTTTATCAATGGACTGAATCCAACTGCGGCCAGTAAAAGGACAGTCCTGGCTCTGGAGAACAATTCATTATTTATCCATTCCACTGCAACCCTCCCAGGGTCTCTAGACCCCTGGGAACAGAATTTCAGAGGGCTGCACCTAGAAGAACAGATATGAGAAAGTCCCACTTGGCAAGCTTTGCTCCATTTGATGTACATTGGATACAACCCCAAAATAAGAGCCTTTGTTTTGGACAAAGAATAAGAGAGAGTTTCTTCATGTATGGAACTATCTCTCCTATATTATAATCCTGTTTTGGGGTGGCAAGATTCAATGCGTGCCAAAATCAGTTGGCTGCCTAAACTGCCACTCAAAAATGGGTCCCTGGTCACTGGCTGCGTTGGGTGGCTGCGTGGCCTGAGTCCTACCCACACAGCCAGCGGCCACCATCTCGCCCTCAGTCTGGAGGGACTTGCCGAAGGGGATGGATGTTCCACCGAAGGGGATGGACGCTCCACGGGGACGCAGGCAATGCAGACACCCAACGCGGCCAGGCGAAGGTCTCACCAAAGTCTTGCATTCCCAGCACCGTGGCCGGCTCTAGGCATGCCGCCAGCCAGGTGCCGCACGCCTCCTTGATGGCCAGAAACTGGAGCAGGTCGGCAGCGTGCAGGGGGTGCTCGGCCAGCTCCAGCTCCAGCCCCAGCCGCACCACGCAGCCCGTAGCTGAAGTCAAGCAGCAGTGCCAGGTACTCGGGCTCCACGCTATGCAGCCGCACCCACTCCGCCTACACCTCCCGCAGAGCCCTGCCGAACAGGGCACAGAAGTAGCCCGAGGCTGCTGCCAGCATGGCCCGGTGGGCCCCAAACTTCCACCCACTGCCCACCACCAGCGTCACATCCAGCAGGCACCACTCCGCCCGCAAGGTGGCCAGGCCCCGCAGGACCACTGTCCCATGCACACAGATCAGTTCCCCAGGGAAAATGGTAGCTTTGTAAAGGTAAGCTCTGCTGTATTATACCCCGCTGAGATCCTTCCCCAAACCCCACCATTCCCCAAATATCCAGTAATTTCCCAACCCAGACCTGGCAACCCAGCAAGTCCTGGTGCTTGCATCCAGAAGTGCCGCCACCTCCTCAGAGCAGCACTATTAAGAGCTTGGCTACCTCGCACTTCCCTCTTTCCAGTGTGCCCCACTTCCCCGACACCAACGTAAGTCTGAGTTATGGTGGACTAAGGGCGCAGCAGCATCACAGCTGTGCACTGGCAGAGCAACAGCACAAACCTCGCCGCCAGAGTAGATGTAGGTATTCCAGGGGGCATGGGGGCAGTTAGGTGGCTTCCAAAGTGTTTTCAGCATGGGAACGCTCCCTCAAGCAGGTGCAAAGACGTGCCGGCAAAAATGGTGTCATAGCCCACTGACAGCCATTGTAACTCCAAATTCACTCCCTCCCGTACACACCAGCACCTGCGCTCACAGAACTCTAAGCAGCTAAGGATACTGACTAACTGCGTACCCAATCAGCACACTTGCTCACTCCGGCTGCACCTCTCCTTGGGACCCAATCACAGCCCCTCCACCCTACAAATGGTTTCAGGAGGATGCCCCGGAATTCCATAGGTAGGGCACGCAGCATGGAAAGCTGTCTGACAGCTCCCTGCCATGCAGACTTAGCGCGACTGAACCCACACCCAGGTGGCAGCCCCAACACAGGGCACCTAGCACTGCGAGATGAGCACTTGGGGGGAATACATCACAGGGAGAGCAAAGTCCAAACTTTGTGGCTGACTGGTGATGCCCTCTCCCCACTGACAGGTGTCTGAGACTGGTGACAGGAGCTGGTCTCTTTCAGGGGGCCCACACGGGAGGAGTGTTGTTCCTGTGGCCCACCCCTCTCCGCCCCCTGCCAGTGACAGAAGCTTGACCTGGCCTCCTTGACCCATGAGTCCCATTGGTCCAGCCCACCCTGTCTACCACACCACCCCTGCTTTGCAACAATGCCAGAACAGAATGCTGCAGCAGGATTGCTATGGACACTGCCATGGCAGTGCAGGACAGCACTGCTGGGGCACCTTTCCCCCCATTCAGCCACAGTGTAACTGTCCCCTTAGGGAGGCAAGTAGCAGCACCGCAGCTGCACCACAGTCGGCCACTGCAGCTGCATCATGGCCAGCTGCAGCATTGTAGCCATAACTCAGGATTGCTCTGCCCAACATGATAGTGGGTTGGATTTGTTGCACTAGCAGGAATACCTTCCTTTGGTGTCTTCCACTGGCTAAGGGGCCTGTTGAATTGGGGGAATACTCCTTGAACTCAAGAAAAACACCGCCACTAGTGCAATAGATACATACCACCTGACCTATTGCTAAAAAGATAAGGGTCTGCCTCATACTGTCACTGGTTTTGGCAAATTCCTGAAGATTTTGGGGTGTAGCCTACAGGGGGTGGTGTTTGGGGAGGGGAGGGACCTCAATAGGCCATAATGCCATAGAGTCTACCCTCTAGAGTACCCATTTTGTCCAGTCAGGACCTGATCACCACAGTCTGGAGATCAGTTCCAATTCCAGCATATCTCCAGGCCCCCCTTGGAAGTCAGAAGCCTTAGATCAGTCTCTTCTAAAAGAAAGGATTGGGTCACTGAGCTTATGTACGTAGGTGTGAAGCTGATGAGGAAAATGAATACATCTGCTTCTCCTGGAGAGACACCCCAGCTTTTAAAAAGGATCAAAAGGTTAAGCATAAAAAGCAGCCCAAAGTATTGGCCGGGAGACATTCAAAGATGTTGTTACATACTGGAGTCATAGAAATGTGGTTGAGTACATGACTCAACATTGTATTCCTTAATGACATCTCTCCGTGTCTCACATGTGAGCTGCCATCACTGAAAAGCATCATGCTATCTAGCTGCAATGGCTGTTTTCACCTGCAGCCATGCCAATGTAAATTCACCTTCAGTAGTAGCCTGTGCTCCTAAAACTTTCCAACTTACATACCAGCACTGTCAGCAAACACTGGTCTTGTTTAACAATTACATTTTTATGTCCTTACAAAATGGGTTTAACAGTATTTTTCTAATTTCCTCACAGAGACATTCATGTATAACTAATGAATCTTCCAAAGTCCAGTAGGAAAGTAGGAGAACCAGAAGAGACTATTTCCTCGCTCCAATGACCTTCTCATTTAGATATGCCTGCCACCCTCCCCAGATCCTCCCACGTACACAGATTATATTTTCTCTCTCTCTTAAAAGGATGTCCAGTGTCAAGTTAGCAAGAGTTGGGAGTGGACGAAGCAGAATTACCACTGAGTGTGTAAGAACAACAGCAAATAAATTATATTGTCATGTCATCTGGCCTGAATCTCAGTATCAGTTAATTAATAACACCAGTAATGTGGAAGTGCTTTTGTGGAACAGCCCTTGAAGACAGTATTATGTAGTGGTTACCATGTTGGATAAGAGTCTGGGAGATCATATTTGAATCTCCACTCTGCCATGGAAACTTTCTGGGTGACTTTGGGCCAGTTACCCATTCTCAACCTAACATAAGCAGGGTAACCTAAACAGGTTTACTTGGATGGGAGATGACCAAGGAAGTCTAGAGCTGCTATGGCAAGCAAACTCCAAACATCTCTTGCCTTGAAAAGCCCACAGGTTCACCATAAGTCAGCTGGCTGGTCACCCAATTTCTATTCTTTTATATACCGATGATGCTGTCTTGCTTTCATTCTGTGCAGCTGGTGTGCATCGAACTTTCAAAATATTTGCCGAATACTGTAAGTCTAAGTCCTTATCTGTTCATTATACATTAAAAAAAATCAAAGATAATGTTTTTTTCTCAGGCCAAATATGTGCGCTCTATGACATGGTTGATTTATGCTCATGCTCTTTATGCTCATGTCTGGCCCCTGCCACACGGGGGGGAAAAGCACGGCCAAAGTGCAGCTTTTTAGAGCCGCACCAAAAGAGACACGTGGCGACGGGATCTGACAGATCCCCTGAGCAGCCGCGCAGTTCCTCCCCGGCTCGATCAGATGGGGGGGGGGAGCTACTGAAGGGAGAGCGAGGCTGCAGAACTGCGCATAGGTGCCCGTGCGCAGTTCAGCCAGGAGCCTGGATTGCTCCGGACGACGGTCGCGGCGGCGATCCCACGGCCACACTTGCTGCAGTGCTTCAGGTAAGTCCTCCTCTGTAGGAGGTTCTTTTTTGCAGCGGCTTTTCCGGGTTTTGGGATGGATCGGGGATGGGTGCGTTGCTTCCCAGACGTTGCGGTGTGATCACGCCCGTTTGCTGCGCCCCCGATCTGTCCCTCTTCCGGGCCTAAACCTCCCGTGTGACCGGGGCCTCTGTTTATTTATGCTCAGGTCTGCTCATTCAAATATCGGAGCTTCCATTTTCATTCTCTTTCCTGGAACCTGCATTGCAAGTGGGCGTCGGCCAGTACCATAATTAACCTTGCAGCTATTCAGAAGGGTTTGTTTGTTTGTTTTGTGGGTGTTACATTTCCTCAGCCTTATATTTAAATCAAGACTGCGGTCACACACACTAAAAAATCCACTTTCAATCCACTTTCAATGCACTTTCTGAGGGGACCGATATTGCCGACCAAAATGGAAGGCCCCTCAGGGCAGGACCTTGGCTGAAATGATGCATTCAGAGCTGATTAATACTGCCTCTGTCAGATTGAGGGCAGCAGAGAACATTGAGTCCTGCCTAGGTGAACATATACTAATACTGGGAGAACTCCAAAAGGTTCTGAGAAGTGTTAATTCTGGTCCTCTGAATTTTAAACATGATCCTTCTAGATCCTGGTTTGACAAAGATTGCAGAAGCATGAAGAAATCTCTTAATGCGAATTATGCCAAATATAGGCTTAATTCAGATGCCGTCGCACTGCAGGACTTAAAACATCAAAAAGCCCAGTACAAGGCTCTTATTAGGAGCAAGAAACAGGAAGCTATTAGACAATCATGGGAAGACCTCAGAAAGGCAGCAAGGGAAAAGAACTCAGCTCTATTCTGGAGATTTGTTGCTACCCTCACAGATAGGCCACATACTACCTTGCGTAACTGTATCTTACCAAGCACTTGGGAAGCCCATTATAAGAGTCTGTATGAGGACATAGTAGTCAGAAATGCAGAGCCTGAGGACATTAACAATCTCCCAACCTGGCCCCCAGTGGATCCCCATGAAGTGAAACAGCTTATTGATACCCTGAAACCAGGAAAAGCCCCAGGCCTAGACCTAATCCCCCCCCCCAGAGTTGATAAAACAGAATATAGATTGGTGGGTCCCAGTCTTGGCCTCATTATTCACACAAATAGATCAAACAGGGGAAATCTCTAAAGACTGGGGAACGGCTGTGATCATCCCCCTCTATAAAAAAGATAACAAAGATGATCCTAACAACTACAGACCTATTAGTTTGCTCAGTATAGTAAGCAAAATGTATGCAAAACATCTTCTGTGGAAACTCAGGGTCTGGATGGAGAACACTTGTTTAGCTGATGAACAGGCTGGATTTAGGGAGGGTCAGTCTACTCTGGATCATTGTGTGGTATTGGACCACCTAATCTCAAAGTACTCCTCTAATTCAAAGGTATCACTTTTTGCTGCTTTCTTGGACCTGAAATCAGCTTTCGACTCAGTTGCCAGAGACATATTATGGAAAAAGTTAAGGGAGACAAATATCGATAGGCAATTACTTTTCCTAATTCAGGCTCTTTACAACCAGACTTACATACAGGTCAGGTGTTCCTCGCAAGGGCACCTCACAGACCCTATCAGGACTAGCAGGGGGGTCAAACAAGGATGCCTCTTAGCGCCTCTACTTTTCAACTTTTACATCAATGACCTGGTAACATATCTAAATAAGCCTGAGTTCCATCCCCCTAAGTTAAGTAATAAACATATAGGGTCCTTTTATATGCAGATTATGCTGTTTTACTCTCAAGGACCCCAATAGGCCTGAGGAAAGCTATGAATACTTTTACCCAATACTGCCGTGAAAATAAATTAGAGGTCAATTACTCTAAAACAAAAGTAACCTTCGCAAAAAATAAATCACCAAAAGTCTATCACTGGTCCTTAAATGCAATCCCGATTGAACAAGTTTCATATTTTAAATACCTGGGAGTCTTCTTCCAGGCAAATGGTTCAAGATCGATGAATATAAATACTGTTGTTTCAGAGGACAAAAGAAGTTCTGGGGCGATCAAAATTTTTTACTGGAATAAAGGGGGTAAATGTCCAGTGGCTGCCCTTAGAAGGCCAAATCTTTGCCTCAGCTCACATATGGAGCCCCCATCAACATTGCAGCAAACCTCAAGAAAGCAGATACAGTTCAGTTGAAATTCTTGAGAGCAATTTTACAAGTCCCCAATGGGGTTCCAAATTCTCTTTTTCATATAGAGACAGATACGGTCACAGTTGAGGCAAAGCTATAGATTGCTGTGACAATGTTTTGGCAAAAGCTAGCTTTCTTACCCAAGGGATTGACAAGTCTAATGATGTTAGATCACTTTGAACCACCTTGGTTTAAGGTGCTAGAGAAGAAATTAGCCTCTTACGACTTGTCTAAACAATATTTGTGCTCTATGGGTTACAAAAAGGCCAAGTCTATGGCAAAACAGAGAATACTGGATATCTCAAGACAACACAATTTAAACATGATAGGGAAATTGTGAGCCCTCTTGGCTCCAGATAACAGAGTAATCCCTGTGCCCTACCTCTCCCATTTACTAAATCAGGACTACAGAAGAACATTTACACTAATGTGCTGGGATGTACTCCCATCTGCAGTCCTGGAAGGAAAATTTAATAAAACTCCTTATGAAGAAAGGATATGTCCTTGTTGTGCAGATAGTATTGAGTCTATAGAACACATAATATTTGATTGTAAGGCATATAACAACATCCGCGAATCTTTTCCTTTCTCTAGGACACTTCCGCTTTCTCGTACGCAAAGAATATGCCTTATCAGATAGACGAGCAGAAGTTACTAATCAGGTGGCTAGGTTTGGATGGCTTGCCCTAAGAATTAGAAAAGCTATAGAAAAAGAGGAGAATTAAGATTTAGTTTTATTAATTTTAATTATTATGGTTTTTATGGGGTTTTCCCCTTTTTAAAAAACCTGCTTTTGAAATTCTGCTTCTATTTTAATGTCATATGTGTCATTTATGTTGCAAGATATGCCATCGGTGTACTATGTGTTGGTCAATGACCGTGAATAAAACTTATACTGATGCTGATGCACTTTCCAACTGGATATTGCCAGTTCACGCAAAGCGTAAAATCCAGTTCGAAAGTGCACTGAAAGTGGATTAAAAGTGGATTATTTAGTGTGTGTGACTGCAGCCTATAAATCATGGCCCAGCTATTATACGGTACCACAATATCAATTCAAGCTCTTGAACCTTCTAATGAACACATCCAAACTGCCTTCCTTCATGTTCTTTTTGGAGCACCTAGGTTCATAGACTTGTTAGCTCTCCAACTAGAGGCAAGTATGGATAAATTTTAACCACAGTCCGGTCTGCAGCAATCAAGTTCCAGCTGTCCCTCACTCTATCTGACTCCCTCTCAACTATGGTGAACTGGCTTCAATCAGACTCCTGTTCCAGCTCTTGGAGCTTGTGGATAGACTTGCTGATCAGGGGTTCCCTATGACCTATTGATCAGAGCTGGGATTAAACAAGTCTTGTGCAGTAGCAACAGAAAGGTTGGAAGAGTTGGTCTGGCAAATGCTCATAGCTGATGCCAAGTGAGTCTGCCCACCTATTTATCTGGGTTCTGTGCCTTCGATTCCATTTTCCTACAATAAACCTTTATCCTGTCTTAAAATTCCTGCTTATTGTAGGTTGTTCTCCTTAGCTTCTTTTAATGTGCTCTTTTTTGGCCCCGGTCACATGGGAGGTTTTGGCCCGGAAGAGGGACGGATCGGGGGCACAGCAAACGGGCGCGAACAAACCGCAACATCTGGGAAGCAGCGTGCACCCGTCCCCGATCTGTCCCTTCAGCCGGAAAATCCGCTGCAAAAAAGAACCTGCAAAAGAGCAGGACTTACCGGAAACAGTGCAGCAAGTGTGGCCGTGAGATTGCCGGCGCGCCCGTCTTCCGGTGCAATTGAGGCTCCCGGCCGAACTGCGCATGCACACACATGCGCAGTTTGGCTGCCTCGCTCTCCCTTCAGTGGCTTCCCCCCGGGCATCTGACCGTGCCAGGGAGGAACTGCACGGCGGCTCAGGGGATCTATCTGATCCCGCCACCACGTGTCTCTTTTGGTGTGGCTCTAAAAAGCCGCACTTTAGCTGTTCTTTTTTTCCCCGTGTGGCAGGGGCCTTTGCAGAGCTAACTGGTAGATACAGGGGAATCCCACATGAGCAGGGGTTACGTCCCCGTGGAGCTCAAGTAATTGAATCCATTATACTTTTTGTTTGTTTGTTTGTTTTCAAGATGTATGCTATGCAATAATGATAGCTCCATTTATGGTTACCTACCCAGCCTGTTCTGTGGATTACCATCAGCTAAACCTTTGTTAGGGGTCTGACAAGAGGATTACAGAAAGAGTGGCAAAATCTATCTCATGAGTGCTAAAGTGTTGTGACCAAGTCTTGAAACTTTCCTGACTGAGTGGGTTAAGAGGACTGATCTAATTCTGACAGTGGTTTAATTCTGATAGCTTTCTGATAACTAGATAGTGATCTAATTCTGATTTTTTTTTTAATGTATTAGTTCCGTCCTTTTATGATGTAAACTTTTGAATCTAAATTGCATGTATCTACTTATTGTATTTTACTGAATGTCTGTATTAGGCCTAGCCTGAGTATGTCCAACAAGCTGTTGCACTTTATGGACTATTTTATTAGAATAAACTGAGAATAAATCAGCTGTGTCTTGAAGGCAGAAAAAAAGTCAATAAAATTTGTATAATTTCCCCCCCTCCACACCATTTTCATTAAAAAGGTTTTAACTGTAACTGTCTACATGTGCTTTACGGTATTCTTTAATTTCCATTGTGGAGGAGCAAGAGTGATAGGAAAATTTAAATACCATAGTTACTCAAAGGGAAGGCAACCAAAAGAGAAGTCTATACATAAAAACAGATGGCCTTGAATTTAAGATTACCTGACCAAAAAAGAGGCCGGCCAGCCAGCCAGCCAGCCTCTATCTTCCAGCCCCCCAACCCCCAAACTGCAAGGCCCCAGTGGCTCCGTTCTCACAGCAATCATGGCCTCTGGCATCCCTGTACTAGTTTGGTTGACCCAGAGCCAGAAAGAAGGGAGGAAGAAGCCCCCACACACAACTCAGTCTCACAGGCTTCTTCCAGCCCCCTCCCTAGCTGATGGAGAGGCTGGCCTTTCTCTCACAAGCCAGAAAGTATGAAGGAAAAGAGGGCACCAGCAGCACTTCCAACTTGTGCGACTGAGGTGCTCACCCTCTTGCCTCTCTCTGCAGGTGCACCCAGAGAGGCAGGGGAGTCCTGATTCAGCTAGGTTATGTTAAGAGCAGCCCCCCTCAGTGGAGCCCACCAATCACAGAAGGGAGATAACTTTACATAAATTTCCACCCAAGTTTAAGGCGATCTTCCCTTTTTAAAAGCCCCCTAAAAGTTTTTTTAAACAATGTGTTCACGTAAATACTGAATAAATAAAAGACAGCAAAAGTCACACTAATTTACTATTTAGTGACATAACCCAAAAAGCTCTGGACTGTGACCTCCATCTATTGTCAGCACAGTCAAGCCCCAGCAAATCCACCTGTATCTGGGAAAAGCCACAAGAGAACAGTTGTCACAACTCTCCACCAGAGTTGCCCAAAGTACCCAGTGAGCCCTGTGACTGGGCAAGGGTCTGGCTGGGAGCCACCCATGCAATTTTATTGTTTTTCTCTCCTCCATTTTACTCTCACAACAACTCTTTGAGGTAGGTTAGACTAAGAGTGTATGACTGGCCCCCAGTCACCCAGCCAGCTTTCATGGCAAAGCGGGGATTCTAACCTCCATCTCCCAGATCTTAATCCAATGCTCTAACCATTACACCACACTGGCATTTACTGGACCTGTGCACAGGGGTCATTTTGTAGAAAAAGAGCTGCAGGAGCTCATTAGCATAAGGTATGCTAATGAGCTACTAGGCTATTAGCACAATCACACTCACCCTGACATCACCAGAGCGGGCCCCAGGAGGCCGGCGATGGGACTCCTCAGGCCTCCCCCGGGCCGCAGCACTCCAGCGTGGGGAGCTGGAGGCGGGGCTTGCCACCACCGCAATTTGTGCCAGCTTCTGGGCTGCCGGAGCAGTGCTCCGGCGTCCTCTGGCCCCAAATGACCCCTGCCTGTGCATATCCCTGCTGTACCAATGGCACTACATTTCTGTTAAGGTGTTGAATAAATCCTTTATTATTATTTTCTAATAATGACGTGTTTCACGCTTCTTCAGGGGGTCTATATTAATCGAGGAGAATACACTCATATAATAAAAAACTTTAATAAAACATATACAATCAACACAATTCATTTAGAATAATTGTTCTAAAAATGGTTAAAAAGTAAAAATCTTAGGAACATACAGCCCGAAAAATCTTTTAGACAAAGTCTTTTAGAAAAAAAAAATGGTTTTGATTATATAAGTGTAGGCTCCTTGATTAATATAGATCCTCTGATGAAGCCACAGGCAACATGCATTGGGATTAGAAAATAATAATAAAGGATTTATTCAACACCTTGATTTCCTCTTTTGCTGCTACTGTTGGTGTGGCCCTGACTTCCTCACTACATTTGTGTTAACATTGGAACTATTCCAGTCCTTCCCCTAACTGTGGGGCCAAAATTATGACTGACCCATTCACTTTTTATGTGCATAAAGCAATACAAAACTTCATGGACTTTATAACTACCAGCACACCTCTAATAGGTGCAGTTCCTGTGGTAAATTCCATATCTGGGGTTTAAAAGCAGAGCATTAAAAAAAACAACTATAGTAACAGGACAGTCAGTACAGTAAGAATTCATTAATATTCCCTTTGTTCTCAATAAACATTATGCATGAGGCGGAAAACAAACAACATGTGATTTATTTGAACAAGTGTGATATTGTATAAAATTCCAGGCCATTTTGTGAGTTCCATGCAGGAAACCTGTTTAGCCACAGCACTGGCCTTCTAAAGGGAGAAGAATACCTGTTTTGGTTAGAGGACTTGAGAAAAGCTGTTGCAGAAGCCTGTTCTCTGAGGTTCTCAGCACCACCACGATGTCAGCAACAGCAGGAAGGGTGTCTCTGTTCTTCTCCAAGAAACCATACGCATCATATTGCACCTATACACCATGGGAGATAAAAAGTAAACATGTATGAAGAAACCTTATACTGAGTCAGGTCATTGGTCCATCAAGGTCTGTATTGTCAACTCAGACTGGCAGCAGCTCCCCAGTATCCCATATGGAGGTCTTTCACATCATTTACCATCTGATCCTTTTAGCTGGAGATTGAACCTGAGACCTTCTACATGACAAGCAGATGCTCTACCATTGAGCCACAGACCCTCCAATGAAACAGCTGTTTACAAAATCCTGCTATGTATTTAGAGTAAAGAAATGAGGCAACGGCCCCAGAAGGCCAGCTGCATTCATAGGGGTGGAAGGCAACAGAAGCTTCACGCCATTCACCCCATGGCAGTCACCACAGGTCACTCCAAAGGTCACAGAAGCTAAAGCTTGTGAAATGCTCTGGTGTGGATTTAGAAATATGGGCTGATTTCGCACAAGGAGCTGTGCCACCGTCACGCCTCCCTTTGCCCCATTTCCATTGGTCAATTTCCCACTTTAACCTGCGGCTTCGCCCAATTTTCCCCGCGGTTTCGTGATCCTGTTTTTGGAGGATCACGACACCGCGGGGAAAATTGGGCAAAGCCGCAGGTTAAAATGCGGCCGCGCAGCTTCAAGTGGGAAATCGACCAATGGAAATGGGGCAAAGGGAGGCGCGACGGTGGCGCAGCTCCTTGTGCGAAATCAGTCATGGTCTCTAGGTTTTGAAATGGGAATACATTAAGTAAAGAAAGAAGAAAAAAATCTGAAAGGAATTAATTGCAGCAAAACAAAGAGAAGCTTCACTGACTACATTTGGATTTAATGCAAGTAATTGATGGCTTTTACCTTTCCGGCATAGTGCTGAATGCCAAAACACAGCTCCACTCGTTTGGGTCTCCAGAAGTACTTGCATCGTAAGTTATCTTCAAATTTGTCTAATTGTTTGAAAAAAAGGAAACATCACACATGGCTTCTCTTTTGATCCCTTGCTCCATTAGAGCTGCTTACCTTGCCTACCTAATCAGAATTGCTATGTTTTCAAAATTACTCATAATTTAACCCCACTAACTGTAGCCACCCACATTACGCTTTTGACATCTCTCAAGCCTTTTTTGTTCTTCTTTCAGCTTGTTTAAAGAGGGAGTTGCAGCCCAATCCTATACCTGTTAAGTAAATCCCAATGAGTTCAATGTTGCCTAGGATTCCAGCTTTACCTAACCTACTACACCTGCAGAAGGGTTGCCGCCAGGGATATTTCCATCATTTTTTGCATATGTTTTTCTAAAAGAGGATTTGCCGCTACGTCTAAAAGCATTTACAGGCCTACAATAATTTTATAAGATTTCCAGATTATACATCATTCTCAATATACTTGCAAATTACCATTCATGGCAGAGTTTAATGATTGGTGGTTCTAACCACATGGAAAGCTCATTGAGGGTTGTAGCCATTAGCACATAAGAAGGGCCCTGATGGATCAGACCAGTGGTCCATCTAGTCCAGCATCCTATCTCACACAGTGGCCAACCAGTTCCTCTGAAAGCCCAACAACAAGGCATAGAGGCCGAGGCCTTCCTCTGATGTTGCCTTCTACCATGGGTATTCAGAGGTTTACTACCTGTGAATGTGGAGGTTCCCTTTAGTCACCATGGCTAGCAGCCACTGATAGAACTATTGTCCATGAAGCTGTCTAATCTCCCTTTAAAGCCATCTAATCTTGTAGCCACCACTACATCCTTCGGCAGTGAATTCCACATTTTCATTACTCACTAAAAGGAGGTCAGTAGTACCAGTACTTCCTGCTGCTACACAGAAATCCAAGGATGCGAGGGGTGATGATGGCAGTAAATGCTCATCTTATCATACTGTTGGAAGCCACAGGCATTCAATTCTTCACAAAGGGACAGACAGAGGCCAAGACCTTCCCTGATGCTGCCTCCCAGCATTTTTAGAAGTCTGCTGCCTCTGTACATGAGGGTTCCAGTTTCTCACCATGGCTAGTAGCCACCGATGAACCTATCCTCTGTGAATCTGTCTAATCCCCTTTTCAAGCCATCTACACTCAAGGCTATCAATACATCCACTGGCAGCTACTTCTGCAATTTAATTTGAGTAAAGAAGTATTTCCTTTGTCTCTCCTCAATTTATTGCCGATCAACTTTATTGGGAGCCCCCAAGTTCTAATAGTGTGGCAAAGAGAGAAAAGGTCCTCATTATCTATTCCATCCTCAGATAGTTAGAGGACTAGAATGGACACACAATGTTGTTATGTCTGTTCACATCACTGATTACATTGAATGAAGATTTATCTGGGGGTAGAGATGTTAAATGCCACAACACATTCTCCCTCCCCTCCTCCTTCACTGTTTTCTAAGTTTTGCCAAAGAAAGCCCATCTGTCAAAGTGTCAGTGTAATAAGAGTGCTGAAATTAATCAGTTGAGTAGAGGAATGAAAGGGTCTTCTGCTTCTTCTTGCCTGCCCAGCAGAGAATGACCTTCAGACTTGTTCTCAAATTTCCTAACCAAGCTTTAACGATGTGTGTAAAAAAGGATAGTCAGCTCCCGAAATGGCAAGTTCAGTGACCTGCCATTTTTAAAAATACCTCCTTTCCTCCAAGAAGCCCAGGGTACCATATATGCTTCTCTCTTTGCCCCATCGATTTAGTTTTTAATCCTACATGTTGTCTAAGGAGCTCAGGATGGCGTCCATGGTTCTCATGGTCTCTTCCATTTTATTCTTGCAACAACCCTATGAAGTCTGGTAGGCTGAGAGACAGGCCCAAGGTCACCCAGAGAGCTCTGTGCCAGAGTGGGGATTTGAATCTGGGTCTCTCCAATCTTAGCCTGACACTCTCAGCACTTCAGCACACTGGAGCCCTCTGGTTGAATGGAGTCCTCTGGTTATAGTGTGGGAATGGAGGTGGTTTTTGGTGTGGATCCTATTGACTTTTTAGGAAAAAAGCACAGGGAAATGATAAAAGTATTACGTGACCTGGATCTTCTAATGATCAGAATGTAGTTGCAGTCACCATAATGAGGCTTACCATTTATACAGGTCTTTAGAGTGCTCCAAGTACCTCATATATATGTATTACCTCAGTAATCCCTACAAAATTCTTATCAGGTTGGTCAGTATTACTCAGGGCACATTTCGTAGAAAAAGAGCTAGGGGAACTCATTAGCATAACTCATTAGCATATGCCACACCCCCTGACATCACCGGAAGTGTGTCATACGGCCACACCCCCTGACATCACCGGAAGTGTGTCATAAGGCCACACACCCCGCCCCCAACGGTCCCGGCCGCCACCGTCGGCCTTGCAGCTCCACAGCCGAGCCCCATGAGGGGCCCGGCGGTGGACCTGCAAGGCCGGTGGGAGTGCGAGGAAGCCCCGCAAAGGCCCTCCCTGGCCCCAGGCAGGCAGGGGTGGGGAGAGGCAGGGAGGAAGCAACTTACCCTCCCTCTTCTCCTGCCTCCTCCTGGCTGAATGAGGGCCGGAAGCGGGGCGGCCGGAAGCAGGGGGCGGGGCTTCGTCATGTGCCCCGCCCCCGTACCTTACCCGGGGGAACTGCGATCCCCCCCGAAATGACCTCTGGTATTACTATGCCCAAATTTATTTATTTATTAGAACTGTTATATCTTGCCTTTCCTCTTGGCTACAGTGTAGAACAAGTGGCTTCCCTAAGACCATCCTAGAGGTGAGCCTTGAACGCGAGATATCCTGGTAAACAGCTTTAGTTTTTTTAAGCAGCTATGCTATACTCACTTTTGTGTAAGGCTCTCGAGAGAGGTAATAGCTGGAGGGGGGAGCCATCTAAAGCCTAGAATAATTGGATGTGTCTACTATTAAGATAAACATGTTTTATGGTTATATCTTCTTTCATTTATAATCCTGCCATATTTTGCAACTGTTTAAAATACCTGACTCTTTCATTTTAGACATGCAGTTAGGTTAAGACAACAGATGATGCAGTTAGGTTAAGACAACAGATGACTGACTGACATATCTAGAAAAAGGAAAACAGGAACACATTCTATTTTCATTTTATCACTGTTGGAACAGGAAGTCTGTCTATAATTGAAATCGTGATTCCAATACTAGCAGATGTCTAGGATGGGGTGTGCTAATTTCCATTGTTTGGCCAGCTGGCACAAAATGGTGAACAACAATCAGTTTCTATTCAATCCATGGGGTGCCAATCAGACCAAAGAGAGTAAACAAGGAGCCAAGAATTTGTGTCCTGCTCTTATGACTCCATTGGTCCATCACACAATCAAATCATAAGCTGACTTTTCCCTTTACTTTGAATGCACAAACTGACTACTGGTTTTTCAGGGTTCTCCAGGGTTCTCATTCACACGCTCCAAGGCTGTATGCACATAGTAGAGTATGTTTATTGTCCCTCTTCAGGCAACATGGTGACCACATATATTGGGAAGATAGTGAGATACACTCCCATTATGCATGATTGGTAGGCTCCCGGAATGTGTAACTGTAACATCTGGAAAGGACTTGCATCTTTATTGTAAAAAGCATTTGCAACATCCTTGAAAGTCCTAGATTTCTAACATTCCTATGGACACAGTAAACATCAGTTATGACTACAAGGATTTGCTTCTCCACCTCAGTAATGCGAGAATAAATCATCATATATTTCTTTTAAAATACATTTTCCATACAGTAGACTCATCAGAAATAATGGCACCAGTAGAACCTGTATCACAGCAAGATAAGCTAACAGTCAAAGAGTTCATGGTAGATGCTGGATCCATTTGTGAATTATTAAAAACAGCAAGGACATTGTGTGTGGAAAAGCTCCAGTTGACAGAGTCAAGTGCACATAAGTATTTAGTAGGTTAAACAAACCCCCAGAGATTCAGTACATGACCCTGATGACCAGTTAAAACAATACTTTAAAATTTCATTGCGTTCCTTTCTCAGTGTGCAACTGAATCACTATTTAAGTTCATACCAACTAAAGTGAGATCTGTTGCTTGAGGAAATCGACTTTCTTCATCAAGCAGAGAAAGCAGACCCATTGGTTTCTGGAGGAACATGTCTAGGAGTGGCCTGTTGTCTTCATATTCAATCACAGGAGCGTCAATTCCTTCATTCTGATATTCCATCTAAAACATGAGAAAAGTCAACAAACATCACCCTGAGAATATTCTGCTTCAGCAGTCTATTCCTGGCAACTCTATATACTTCCAGCAATGACAATATAATAGCATAAACCACTGCACACAGCATACCACATCTGTAGGCAAGTTTGGAGGCAAATGTATGTCATGTCAGATATCTTCACTAGCTTAAATGTACATATTTATGTGCCTTTGCTGAAGATCATCCCTTATGTCTACAGCAGTGATTCGCAATATGGTGCCTGGGACTGCTGAGGTGCCTGCCAGTGGCCATTTGCTTCTTCTACAAAGTGTCTCTTTCCTAAAATAGAAGGCTGATCTTTCCTTCTTCCCACTGAAGGAGAAGGTGCTTCTGAAGACTCCAGGAGACATCGCGTAGCGTCACATCCTGGCGACGGTGGTGCAACGCGTATCGCTGTCCCACGCGGCAGGGATCCTGTGAGGACGTGCGGATCCCCCGCCATGGCTTGGCAGCCCTAGGTGGCACTGATGAGGGAGGAGCCTCACACCTATGAATATTGCAGGTTCCCTCCTTGTGAATGAACACTGCCAGAAACAATTGTTATTTATTTTAAAACATTTTTACTCTGCACTCTCAGACAAAGCTCTCAAGACAACTTACAGTATTAAAATGTTAATCAGTTAATGAAGTAATTTCTATTTGGCTAGAAAGTTCTCAGTCAATATAACCCATTCCAGATGTCACAATCCAACTGTGCATAACAAGAAATCATGCTAGGTAGTATTTCTCTCAATATGTGTGGTAGCCATATTTACAGTACTACCCATTTAAACAGGACTTCCAAAAAAGTGTGAGTTAACACTGCAACCTTAAACATCTCAAATCTTTCCCCAACAAGATGCAATGATACTGAGTCTAAGGGTTTCTCTCCACAAACAGTTAAGAAAATGGCAATAAGCCTCAATATTAACATACCATGACCTTCAAACTTAAAAGAAGATATTTCGTCCTTAAAATATTTTCAGGGGAGAAGGAAGAGAGCTGCTGCAGGCCCTCAACTAAAGCAAAACTCAGAAGAAACAGCTGGTGGCAATAGGGAAACTTCCCATCTATGTTAATCACAACCATGACTTCCTTCACTGGCTAGAAGAAAGGGAAGGTGGAATGGGCCTGTTTCCCATGAATGAATTAGGCAACAAGCTCTGCACATTTTGTCTTCCTTTTCTATATTTAGAATGCCTAGAGTCTTGTTTTTTTTTAAATGAAGTTGGGAAGGCAGGCCAGCTAATGGGCCAAATAGTATCTACTGGAAAATATGTCAGTCCTAATTATAACATGGGTGAATCAGGACAGGTTTAACAAAAGCAATTCAGAGCAGGAAACCAGATTGGCTTCCTCAGCCAGAGATGCCTTACCACAGACAGACATGGCGGAAGGATCCAGGAAGGGGACCATGAGGGTTTTTGAATATGAAACAGGGTAAATCATGCTCCACTTGAGATTTATGAAAATGAAGCTGGGGAGGGCATTAAAACAGATGAGGGTGCTGGGCCCCCTATAGTTCAAATATTGTCAGGTTGATGTCTCATGGTACCTCAGATCTTTGTTCCTCCAAGGTTCAGGGTAAAATACAGTAATACTTTAATACCATTTTAACCAGCGGCACCTACACATGTTGCAAAAAAAAATGCCAAACATGATTAAACAGTCAAATTAGTTTCCTCCTTGCATATGGTGAAAATACTTTTTTTCAAATAAGTGGGAAATATTCATCTAATCACAGCAAGAAGTAAGATTTTCATACCATGGGGAAAGACGGAGAAAAGTCACTACTGTTACAGCCAACCAACTCCAACAAAGGTAAGTTTACCTGCTCAAGTGCAAATATATGCTGATTGAAATAAAATTGGATCTGCTCATTAGCAATGTTTATGCACAGCTGTTCAAATGAGTTTCTTGTGAAGTTCTCAAATCCAAAAATATCCAGAATCCCAACATTCATTCCACTCTGAGCATTGCTGGGTGGAAAAGAAATACAAAATCTATAACTAAATAAGTTTGGAGAAGCTATGGGACACGGTAATAATGCAAACCAAAATAAGTTATCAAACCAGATAACTTAACATGAACCAAAGCTCATCACTGCTGAGTTCTGCAGCTTATAAACTCAACACTGAACCTCAGCCCCACTACTTTCTTTTTGTTAAAAAACAGGTGCCAATACTAATATATAAGGCTGCACTGATTTCCTCCCTTTCTACAGGTTCCCACTGGGCTCTTCCAGAAGATCTTTCTACTCTCTCTTACTGTGCTTGAGTGGGGTGGGCTGGCCATGAGGATCAGGACTTGGGAGAAACCCCCCCCCCCGATTGGGACGAAAAGCATGGTAAGCAATGACCTAAATAGATATATAAAATATTTTGTGTGATCACACACTTAAACGTGTACATGAGTGTGTCCCATTCACTTGCTATTGCAAAACCAAGTGAATGCATTGCATGTGTGTGGTGTACACGTGGATATACACATTGCTATCATATCACTCAACGCATTTTGTATATGACGTAGAATTGATTCATGCATCATCACAGGTGGATAAAACCATGAGCATGGACCATGAACTAACCTTATTATCAAATGTTTCCACATATCCATAAAAATCTCCATCAGCAAGTATTCCATATCAATCAACAGCTCATTGAATGCTCTTCTCTTATTCCTTAAGATCTTGACACTGTTTACATTAATCTACCTACCCGACAGCCCATTAAACACTTCCATAATGTACAGCTAAGCCAGTTTAGACACATTTTAGTGGACAGTTTTAAAGTGTGATTTCACCATGTTAAATGTTTTGCAAGCTGTCGTCTTATTGCTAAAAGGACTACAGTAGATTTTCTACCATAAAACATACTTGAAAAGCATCATTCCAGATTGGATCCAGACTAACATTTCTGCAGCAGCCCAAAATGCCCCTGCCCCAAATTCTGTTCCTGGGGAAGAAGGGACATACACACACCCCAGGATTTCATGGGACATTTTTGGCTGCTATGGGAGAGGAGAGGTGGGAAAATCACACTCCAGAGGCAAAAAAGTTTTGACTGAAGTAACATCAGTCTGGATCCAAGCCAACATCTTTTCAAAGAGTTGATGGGATTTTAACCCCACAATGATCCCATTGACCTACTTGGTTAAATCCCAGTCAACTCCTTTGAAAAACACTGGAGTTAATGTCCTGGAAACAAAAATGCAGACTCTCAGCATGAAGGCCATTTAAAGGCATTATCTAAAATAAACAGTAAATTCTCCCTGTAAAATAAAAAGAAATACACAGACACAAGACGATGCCACCAGCACGCATGCTGTTTGTTGATGTGTTCACTTGCCATATATTTTTATCTGGCTGCAGCAGGGTATTGATACGATTTACGATCCAACTGAAGAGCCGGCCATAAAGTGCCTTTGACATGGCATCCCGTACATCGGTGGCTTTGTCCACTGTGTTTGTTCGGATAATGGTCTCCCCACGTGTGACAACACAATGTGAGGTAAGAGCTTCCTGAAGTTCTTCTGAGCCGATACTCAGCAATGAGGCAGCTGAAAGCGACACAGACATATTAAGAAACTGAGACAGGCAGCCATCTTAAGATACATTTGTAAGCATGTTTATGAATACTTTAAAACATGTATTTACAGGTTTTTAAGCAAATATTTACCGCTATCTAAGGCTTCGGCATTGGGCACTTCGCTTTTATCAGTTTGGTGTTGTGAAGAAATGGCAGCAAATTCGATGTTTCCTATATTTAAGATCCCAGCCAGAATTCGATACACTGAATGCACTTCCTGCAGGCAAAAAGATTGGCTGTTAAAGTCAGAACTCTAAGAGTCAGCAAACTTTGAACACACCACAGACAATTTCAAGGCTAGATACTCTGCTATCCTGAGGGAGCTGCAGATAACTTCCAGCCAGAAGTATAAAATCTATCAGGCTGCACAGTCCCTATCCTATGTAGAGCCAGTTTGATGTAGTGGTTAGGAGCGCAGACTCTTATCTGGGAGAACCAGGTTTGATTCCCCATTCCTCCACATGCAGCTGCTGGGGTGACCTTGGGTCAGTCACAAGTCCTTTCAGAGCTGTTCTCTCACAAGCAGTTCTTGAAAAACCTCTCTCAGCCCCACCTACCTCACAGGGTGTTTGTTGTGGGGAGGGGAAGGAAAAGGAGATTGTAAGCTGCTCTGAGACTCCTTCAGGTAGTGAAGGGCGGGGTATAAATCCAATCTCTTCTTCTCATCTTACCGCCTATAGACAAGACCATAATGTACACTCATGGTCACACTGAGGATACCAGCCTCCAGAGGGACCTGCACATCCCTCAGAATTACAGTACATCTCCATAATACAGAGATGAGTTTCTCTGGAGGAAATGGATGCTTTGGAACATGGACTCTATGACATTGTACCCCACTGACACGTGGGGAGTCATCCGCAAGCTCCATCTCCAGGAATTTCCCAACCTGGATCTGGCAGTGCTGCCCCCCCACACACACACACCCCAGTGGCCTAGGGTGACCTGGCAATCCTAAACCACACAAGTCTGGAGAGATTGGAATTGTAGGCATAACGTAATACCCTGTTTGCTGCTTCCAGGTCCAGATTTCATGGCCTCATTTCCACTCCTAATTTATGAATTAGGACAACCAGCTTTTGAGTTAAAACAAACTTCTGGCCACTTGGGCAAGGCAAAGAGAGTTGCCATTTCCAGGTGGGGGTAGCAGAACTCCTCTCCCACTGACTGTCCTCACTCCAGTGAAGAGCAGGAGGAAATGTAGGGGCTGGAACATCTCACAAAACATCATAATGTTGTTTCTCACTGTGTAACTGCAACTGATGTCACTGCATCACTAGATGCTCTAGAATTCCTTAGAACCCTAGGTCACACGGGTCTGGAGAGAATTCCTAGAGCAACTGGCAGTATCAAACAGCACCCTTCCAGTTATGTAGCAACCCTTGATCCAAACAGACAGGGACTCAGACACATGACAAAACTCAAGTGGTCCAGGGACAGCAGAAACAAGAAAATCAGAGGAGGAGCCTGTTGGAATTTGGCTAGAACTGGGAAGATTCTGGTGGCTCACTGGTGAAACTGGTTTGGAACCTAATTAGTTATAGGTGATACTTGTTACTGGCTTTTCAGACCCAATTACCTGATAGGATAGAATTTGTTATTAATAACCACTAAAGGGAAAGCTCACCTCACAATTATTTTAGTTTCCCCCCAACTGTCCTAGACAATTCTCACAAAACTCTGGTCTTTCTAAGCTTCTTCAGAGCATGCTTTAAAAACAGCAGATCAGATAGAGGTGGCTCCTAGCCCTCCCTGCCAGTTCCTCTCCCTCTCAAGCAAAGTTATTGTTGGCAAAGGGAAGGAAACTGGTACTGCAGAAAGCTTGCTGGTGGTGACAAGAGGATCTTGTATACTTCTAATCCAAAGGCCTGGAATTAGCATGCTCATGCTCATGAGTGTCATTTTCTGCCAGCCTGCATGCAAGTTGCATGGAGGTCACTTTCAGTACAACCCTATGTTGACGGGTATGCATGTGTGCACATGCGCGCACATGTGCCATCAAGTCACAGCTGACTTATGGAGATCCCCATAGAGTTTTCAAGGCAAGAGATGTTCAGAGGTGGTTTGCCATTGCCTGCCTCCATGTCATGCAGCCCCATAGCTAGACTTTTGTGGCTTGTAGGGCAAAATATTTTCTAGCAGGGCTGGTGGGACTGTCATTATTTTCCATAATGACGTGGCCCTCTCCCTCCCGTTCTGCAAGATTTAAAGGACTTTTCAGCTGATCGGCGGGGAGCACTTGGCCCACCAATCAGCTGGAGGATCCTTTAAATCTTGTAGGAGGGAGGGAGAGGGGCACATGCCACCCCCCCTGCTTCTTCTCAAAAGCATTTAAAGGCTCCCTTTAAATGCTTCTGAGAGGGCCCTCTAAGAAGCAGGGGCCCTTTAAAGAAGGGGTTGGCCCTTTAAGGAAGGGGGAGGAGCCCCCAATAGTCCCACTGTAGCTGGACTTCTTTGGAGGTCTCCTGTCCAAATACTAGCTCAGCCTGAGACCCTACTTAGCTTCTGAGATCTGATGAGATAGGGCTAGCCTGGGCTATCTGGGTGAGGGCTGAGTTACTACACTGTAAACCCATTACAGTCTTGAGAGTCCCCTGGACTGCAAGGAGATCAAATCAGTCAATCCTAAAAGAAATCAACCCTGACTGTTCCCTGGAAGGCGAGATACTGAAGCTGAAGCTCAAATACTTTGGCCACAAATGAGAAGGGAGCACTCACTGGAGAAGACCCTGATGCTGGGAAAGACTGAAGGTCAAAGAAGACGGGGATAGCAAAGGATGAGATGGTTAGACAGTGTTATCGAGGCAACGAACATGAAATTAAGCAAACTCCAGAGCACAATGGAAGAGTGGAGGGCCTGGCGTGATGTGGTTCATGGGGTCACAAAGAGTTGGACTCGACTGTGCGACTGAACAACAAAACCATTAATAACAGAGGCCTTAAACTGGAGTAACTACACAGGATGGCCTTGTAGGCTTCTCATCTCAATTCATTAAATCAAGGACAGCAGCTAATGGTTTGATTTGTAAGCCACCTTAAGCCACAAGGAAAGGCAGATTATAAATATTTTAATTAATAAATACTCCAGTTCCCTATGTGCCCTAGCAGGAAATAATGCTCCCAGATATGCTCAGGAGCATTCTGGCTTTCTGACCTTTTGCTAGGGTTACCAACCTCGAGGTGGGGCCTGGAATTTTCCCAGAACTATGGAGATCAGTTCCCTAGGAGGAAATGGAAGCTTCCAAGGGCAGTTTCTATGGTATTAACATGCCTGCTGAGCTCCCTCTCCGAATTCTTCTCCCCTGGCTCTAGGATAGCCCAGGCAAGCCTGATCTCATCAGATCTCAGAAGCTAAGCAGGGCCAACCCTGGAAAGTACTTGGATGGGAGACTTCCAAGGAATATCAGGGCTGGGACACAGAGGCAGGCAATAGCAAGCCACCTCTCTGAAATGTCCAAGCCCCATTAGGGGTCACCAGAAGTCAGCTATGACTTCCAGGCACACACACACACAATACCAAAAAAAAGTTTTTAAATAACTATACAGATGCGACTGCACAGAACTGTACTTCAACCTGGCATTGAATTCCCATTTATTTGCTGGCCCAACACAAAAGAAATATACTTTTCTTCTTCACAAGCCTGATTTAAAATATATATATATATATATTGCACAAACAAGCAAGTAAAAAACCAGAAAGATACCATTTTTTTGGGCAGCCGACCAAGAAGTCAGTACTTACCTCATCAGTAAACCCTATGATTCTAAAGCAATGCTGAATGGCTTCAAACTGAGTTCCGTAAGATTCTTTACTAATAATATCACACATCACCCTTCCAGTGTCATTATCAATATACCTGAATTAAAAAAGAAGGAATTAATTTCAGAAAAGAAAGGAGCTGGGGCTCCAGCCTAACTGTAAGTGAAACTCGCTAACTCAATTTTTTCAATAACCATTTTTGGGCAGGAACACACAGGAACAATTTTTGGGCAGGAACACACAGGAACGGAGTTCCGGCTGGCTCCCATGTTGGCCACGCCCAGCAGGAACTTATTAGCATAATAGGCCACACCCAACAGCAGAAACTCATTAGGATTGGCTACATTAGGTGTGTGTGGCCTAACATGCAAAGGAGTTCCTGCTACTGAACAACCTCATGTCATCCAGCTTACTGGACCCAAAGTGGTGAACAAAAATATGTTCTACATACACTCAGAGACCATCTCGCCTTCATCATTACATCACAGCTCAAAGATAGGGGCCTGGAAGATGTCTGGGGCTGAGCCCTGGCTCTGTTTAAGCCCTGATTAATTGAGCTTTGCATTGCTGAGTAGTGGCATTCCCTTGATTTAAAAAATATTAGTCTTTCAAAGGTAAACCAATTTTCAGTTATTTAACCAAACTGATCTGGTAGCTATCGATGACTGCAAATAATGGGGTGGGTCCTGCCAGATGTTTTCTTCTTCAATCTTTCCCAGTTCCCGTCTCTCTTCACAGCCCTTGTCCCACATAGCTTTTGTCCATGCAGGTCCCCCAGCTGGGTTTACCAGCTGTCCAGAAAAAACAAAAAGTAGCTTGTTCTTATACTTTCAAGAACAGCTTGATGAGCTGGAGAAGATTTCCAAGATGAATTTTAAAACTGCAGCAATTAGTAAATGATACCTGGCCATTAAAGGCACAAAGGCACAAAGTTTCACTATCACTATTCAAAGTTGCCTATCACTATCATGGCCATTTTGCGTGGTCAAAGGGAACTCTTTCCACCCTTTTTCAGCAACCAAAAAAGCTGGTTGGATTCAACCCTATAAATTGTAGGTTCTTCCCAGTCTGCTATATCTGTATACATAGAAGCCATTTTCTTGACTGCTGTCACATCTGAAATATGATCAAAACACTCAGCTCAGTGAGCTGCAGGCATAAAGGAGTCAGGCTATGAAGACAGAAACAGGTTTCATTCCAGTTGCTGAAATAGTTGGGGAATGAGTAAATCCTTCTCTTGCCCAGGAAACGAAGGTCACAAAAGCAGAAGGGAGCAGATGTGGGCATCAAGGAATGTTTCCACGTGACCCTTTTCTTGCTCCCACATCACTGCATAGATTCCATTCACATCTTCGGGAAACTTATTTTGTTGTTCTGTGGTCAAAATCTTTCTACTTCTGATACTAGGTGGGTTGGCTTACACTAACAAGGATCTCACAAAAAAGTCCAACATTTCTCAGTCTGCACAGCACTAAGAAATGCATTTTAATCTTCCACTTACCCACCCACCCACCCCCCACCAAAAACACCAACAA
>NW_015163605.1:2082470-2096944 GCF_001447785.1 Gekko japonicus
TTACCCACCCACCCACCCACCACAATGACCAGCAAATTCACTGTTTTCCTGATATTATTATTTTTATTTTTAACAAAGAGAGTTATTTCTAGAAAACAGAGACAGTCCAAATTGAGTCCAGGCTTCAAGTGAATAAAAAATTCTGATGACTTCAAGAATGACACACTTAGCATACCCAAAGGCAGGCTTTGACCTAATATGCTAATTACGGCAATAATAATGTACACATTTAAAACAATTCATTTGGATTTGTTTGCATAATGTTAACACAAACCATTAATTCTGTAATCAACCATTTCTAAAAGAAGATGAAATTCCAAAGTTGAAAACAAAACTAATGCAGATGCTTTTATTTTTGATCTGTGCAGCTAAACATCAGATGAAAGCAACGGAATTCCTCCTTGCCACATACAGTTTTGTGGTTTAATTTGTACCAGGGCTCCTTAAGAAATGGAGAAACGATGAAGAGAGGTTTTCAAGCATCTCATGAAAAGCCAGAGCTAATCAATAGCCAATTACAGCTGACATTAAAAACAAATTAGTAATAGTTACCTTGGAGGCTTTTCTTCAGGCAGTTTATATTCAAAGAGTTTCTTCTGATGATAAAGGCCAGCATAAATATAATAAAATATATGGAAATTTTTCTCCCCTCTGTTGGGAAAAAAAGTTGCTGTAAAACATGTTGGTATAAGTGAGTCTGTTTTGAATGTACTGTGAAAAGCAGGATCATCTGAAGTGTGAAACACACTAATACCACTAGCTGTGATAAATGTATCATCCACATATATCTAGCTTTCCTTTTATGCATGCAAATTATGCAGTATTATTTATCATATAATGCTACTGCAATAACGGACAAACAACTGCCATGATTGATGACTGGCCCAGAAGGCCATATAGTAGGTCAGTTTGCAGGTAGCACTGATTTACAGTTTGCCTACACTGCAGTTTGCAAACAGTGGCACCATTAGGAAACTTTGGAGTTATGCCTTAACATTCCTCCTTTTGGATGGTGAAATGTACTTCAAAGGGAGGGAGGGAGTCCGCTTTGGCCACCAAAAAGACTGAGCTGGGGGACCTGCATGGGAAAAAGCCATGTGACTTGCATCTGTTAAACATCTTCATTAAGTTGTATGCTAATTTGCCGCTCACCCTCTAGCTTTATGTATGGACTGGTAACTTTCATTTCAATGTATCCGAAGAAGTGTGTGCGCACATGAAAGTTTATACCTTGAATAAAACTTTGTTGACCTTAAAGGTGCCACTGGACTCAAATTTTGTTCTGATGCCAAGAACAGGAAATGTGGCATGCTTACCCAGTATGCAAGATAATAGCACCAAAAGCATTGCTGACCAAAAAGGGCTGCACACAAAATACATGCCTGTATTACACTTGGCAAGAGCCAAGTGTAATGCAGTGGGTTTGAGTGTGAACTTGCAAACCCCCCAACATCAAATTCTGGTCAGACGAAACTTTCTGAATGATCTTTGTTGAATAGCTTATTTTTCAGCTTCTCTACACTTCAGACTCCAAAAAGCAGGACCTAAGGAGTTGGATCCCACAGGCCTGTAGCCAGGATTTTTTTTAATTTTTTTGGGGGGGGCTTTAAATAAGTCAGGGGCACCCCACACACACCCCTGCACCCCCCCAAGTGAGCACCTGGGCTGGATGGGAATTCGGGGGGGCCTTGGCAGTACGTGGGGGGGGGCAAGGTGCCCCACTGTAGCTACAGGCCTGGGATCCCATCAAGCAGATCCTTGTACACAAGGGGAGGGGTGAATTTTACTGATTCCCCCTCTCATGCGTCAACCCTCCAACTCTCTCATGTTGTTCCTGGAGACCCCCCTATACCCCAGGAGTAGCATTTCAGGGGGTATTTGGGGCTGCAGCAGTAAGGGGGAGGCAAGGATCATGCTCCATGGTCGGAAGTCCTACTGCTTGTGGTCAATTTTGATGGGGCCCTACCCAAAGAGAAGAATCAGACTAAAAGCTATTTGCCTTGACGTGACTCCTCCGTATCTTATTGCTTGATGTTCTTACATTTTCTGCATGAACTTTGCAATCAGTTACCCGTGTTGCAAACACACATCTTAATTTTCCCTGCACATAAGCTGCAGATCCAGATGGGTCACCATGTTAGTCTGTCTGTAGCAGCAGAAAAGAGCAAGAGTCCAGTAGCACCTTCAAGACTAATAAAATTTGTGGCAGGGTAGGAGCTTTTGTGAGTCACTGCTCACTTGAGCAGTGACTAGGGTTGCCAGGTCTGATGATTGCACCATCAGGGGAGGGGGAGGGACTTTCTAGAAATGCAGATGGAGTGCCATGATGTGCTGATGTCACTTGGAAGTGACGTCATCACGTTGGCGATGTCGAGGGCAATGATTTGCTTTTGGGGCAAAAAACTAGGGTAAAATCACCCTCAAACCATAGAGATTTGCCCCAAAACCCGAGTGTTGCCATGTAATATCACTGACATTATGACGTCAGTTCCAGCAGGATCCCCTGCCCCAACTGGGGAATGGCATCCCTAGCAGTGACTCAGGAAAGCTCATACCATGCCACAAAATAAGTGACAGAGTGTGTTTTCAATAAAACTGCATCCAAAAGAGGTTTCTTTCTTTCTTTTTTTTTTACTTTTGGAGGTAAGGTTGCAAATAGTTTTTAAAAAACACCCTATATATTTAACAAGAAATAGTCTAATTTATACCTACACAGCTTGCTTTATGACTCTGGATTTTTCTAGCAGATATTCAGAAATTTTCGCTCCCATTACAGCTCCCGTTGGCGTAAACATCATTTCCAGGTATTTTCCAAACCGACTGGAGTTGTCGTTGATTGCAGTGCAGGCGTTGCCAAAGGCTTCTACCAGAGGGTTCACTTGAAGAATCTTCTCCCGTAAAGCACGATTGTTAGCCTTTACAGAACATAATCAATGAGAAGGACTCCTCCAGCAAATAGGTCCATGTACTGAGGGCCTAAATCTCCCAGCCATCATGTTTACTGTATCAGACATGGGCTGAACTGATGTCAGGGGACACTGTGGTGAGATGTGTGCTGCCCGAAAAAATGCCTGCCTCTAATTAGAAATGCTTGACCACCAGAAAACCCTGTGACATTGCAGGGGCCTATGGGACAATTTCCTATTTCTGGGCCAGAGAGACACTCTAGGACAGGGATCCCCAACATGGTGCCTACCAACGAATTTCCCTGCACTCAGCTTTTTTAGAAAGTGGGCAGGGCCAGGTGGAGTTTTTGCCCAGCAAGTCTTCTCGTTGGCGACTGGAGATTTGACTGGCTGTGCAATTTTTTTTAAAAAAACATTGCTTTGGCAGAAGCTGCCACCACAACACAAGGGTCTTCTCTGGGTGACTGAAGGTAAGGTGTGGCAGCCATTCTGCAGCTGGCTCTGCCTCCGGCAGCAACCATTTTGTGGCAGCCATTTTGACAGCCATGCTGTGTCAGAATTCCAAAGGTGCCTGCGGGCTGAAAATTGTTGGGGACTGCTGACAAAGGGAATACAGCAGTGATGCTCTCGGGCTTCCTTTTAGTCCTGCTGGAGCTAACTACATTTGTAAGTGTTGTGTGCAGTCAACAGCAGTGTTCCTTCTAAGCTGAGTTAGTGCGAGCTAACACAATTTTTTTTAGCCTCCGGCTCACACATTTTTGTCTTAGGCCAGGAAGGATGGCTCCAGAGCAAACTAATTTATACAGTAGGCAGATCTATCCAGAATCCTACTCAGGTCTATTCAGTGGGGCTTACTTCCAGGAAAATATCCTTAGGATTGCACTGTAAACCTAGCAGTGGAAGCGCTGAACTTGCCAATGTTCAGGAAAGCAGGGAAGAGATAACACTGAAGTAGCAACATTAATATTATTTTCACATTCCCATATAATACCAGTAATGTTTAATTATGTAAGTATTACTGAGTTATGGATTATTACAGCATTATTGCAGCACTCATATACTAAGAATAAGAGTAGCTTTTAATGAGTGGGAACGTATTAAAGGTGTCGGTTTTCCCCTCAAATCAGTACTTTATCTTTGAAACAGTAAAGGACTGTGAAATTAATCCAAATCTTGCTGTTAAAAAGTATAGTACTGAAATAACTAACTTCTGGACCATCCAAGTTAGTGCGAGCTAACACAATTTTTTTTAGCCTCCGGCTCACACATTTTTGTCTTAGGCCAGGAAGGATGGCTCCAGAGCAAACTAATTTATACAGTAGGCAGATCTATCCAGAATCCTACTCAGGTCTATTCAGTGGGGCTTACTTCCAGGAAAATATCCTTAGGATTGCACTGTAAACCTAGCAGTGGAAGCGCTGAACTTGCCAATGTTCAGGAAAGCAGGGAAGAGATAACACTGAAGTAGCAACATTAATATTATTTTCACATTCCCATATAATACCAGTAATGTTTAATTATGTAAGTATTACTGAGTTATGGATTATTACAGCATTATTGCAGCACTCATATACTAAGAATAAGAGTAGCTTTTAATGAGTGGGAACGTATTAAAGGTGTCGGTTTTCCCCTCAAATCAGTACTTTATCTTTGAAACAGTAAAGGACTGTGAAATTAATCCAAATCTTGCTGTTAAAAAGTATAGTACTGAAATAACTAACTTCTGGACCATCCACAGATGATGCATATCCATAAAGTGCATCATATGAGATGCAGGACAAAAGGAGGTAGTAAAATTATGATTATTTGTGGTAACGTGAAAGCATGGTTAAAGAAATTTCACTTTTATAAATTGGTTTTTCCAGCATAGTAATTTAGCACACATGTTATTAATTTATTAAGAACCAGTCATGACAAATGCCTTGCTTCCTTTGCCTCTTTTTCTTTACACCAAAATGTACAGAATCCAAAAACTCCATCCAAGCATCTTCTGTGACACTGCAAAAACCCCGGGGTGCATCTCTCAGATTCCATGCTGTTTTATTGGCAATCTATAAAAATCACTACCGCAGGCTAACACTTGGGTTGCCTGTGCAATCAGGCCACATCTATGAATGCATAAACTAAACAGCACTTTACTACATAAACATTTCTGCTACATGGCAGGTGATGGATACCTTTCCTAAGAAGGTCAAATGCTGCACAATGAGATGGGCACTTTCAGTTTTTCCAGCTCCGCTTTCTCCACTGATGATGATGCACTGAAATACAAAACAGAGCTGTAGATGTCTATTTTACAATTCAGCTGATAAACTTTAATCTACATTTATATGCGCCTCAACAGACTAATAATATAAAAGAGCATCTGAGATTTGACTGGCTTCGTAGCCTAGACTCCAACAAATCAAGCCCAGCTTAATGGGCTGTACCATATCACTTTGCCTAACTAACTGTGGTGGCTTCCACTGGTACAGCAAGCCTTTCAGTGAAGGAAGGCTCCCTCTGCTACAGGAAGGCTCCAAACGTAGCTGAGCAGAATGGAAAGAGACAACGCAGTGCAAATAAGAAAAGTCTCAGTTCTGCAAACCTTAATCACATGAAGCTCTTATATGTCAGTGTAAGTTTTGCTTAAGCAATACGCTTCCATAGCTTAAAAATATTAATTAATAGATAATTAAATAATTGATATGGGTTCCTGTTGGCAACAGAAGATAGGACTCGCAATAATGGGTTTAAATTAAGGGCGGGAAGGTACCAGCTGGATATTAGGGTAAACTTTTTTACAGTCAGAGCTGTGCAACAGTGGAATCAGCTGCCTAGGGAGGTGGTGAGCTCCCCTCACTGGCAGTCTTTAAGCAGCGTCTGGACAAACACTTGTCAGGGATGCTCTAGGTTGATCCTGCACTGAGCAGGGGGTTGGACTAGATGGCCTGTATGGCCCCTCCCAACTCTGTCATTCTATGATAAATACAAACATTTTGTTTTAAATTTAAACACAATCTATTGCCACATAGCCAAAAACATAGGTCAACCAAGAGTAAGCAAATTGAGAAATGTTAATTTTGGCAATATTTCAGGGCAGGATTCTGGTGAAGAGGGCAGGGAGATGGGGGGCACCATCGACGAAGGTATAACATTTGTTCCGGTGAAAACCAGAAGTGACATCATGCCTCTATAGGAATGGCTTGTAGTTTCCTGACAATTCCTAGAGAGGCATGACATCATGCTAGGGTTTTCCCCAGAAGTGATGTCTTGCCATCAGCCTGAAAAATGTTTTGCTTATTTTTCTTCTGCCACCCTGGTGGGAGACAACCCTATATCAGCAACCACCCTATCTCAAGTTGTCCACAACTGGGAATACCTTCTGCATTTTCTTTTGCACAAACTCATTCATGTTGCCTGTAAATTGTAACCCAAAGGATATTTTGCTGTATTCAACGGAAACCTTTCAAGATTTGGACCCAGACTATTTCAGGTTTAAAAAAAATATAGCATATAACACTAAAAAGGGCAGCTAAATAAACATAGCACTCAGTTGCTGATCAGCCCATCACCCTTTTGATAAGAATTGTTGGCAAATTTACTGGAGATTACAGTACTGTGATTGTGTTACTTCAGACTAACCTAGAAGTAACCTTTGTCAGAATACTGCTGTGGAACACCATGTTTAATCAGCCTCTTCTCCCACTGGCTGTTCCGTTATAACTTTAGTCAACAGGGCCTGGGTCGTAGAGGGCATTTTCATTAAATATCTGGAAGTACCTTAGCAGTGCAATCACTTACTGAAGTAACTCTGCACAGGACTGCATTGTAAGAGGTTCAGCAGGACACTAGATGCTATACCAACGTGTGGTTTGCATTGCATGTCAAATATCTACTAGTGGAAGGGGTTTCATTCAGCAGAATAGGATTCCTTGCCTCTCTCCGTCCAGTTGCAACCCAAAATGTCCCCCCAAGTGCTACATTTTGGAAAGGAGGAACTTTTCATGGGATCCAACCCTGTGTCTGCTGCCCAAAATAGTGACCATCCCCACCTCTAATACCTCATAGAACTTTCCCCATATTGTGATGACATAACGTTTCACAAGCATCCATTATTTTTAAGCAGCCACCAATGACCTGGCATGAGGGGGCAGCACAATGCAAGGTGAGTTGCATAACTGCTGCTTTCAACCGTAGCCACATAATGTGTATTTTGAAGCTTATGGAATATCTTAGAAAAAGAATCCCTAGAGGCACTTCTTGGTTGTCCTGCTTCTGAAACCCTGATATCCCTAGCTGTTCCTAATACTTCTTATTATCCTCAGGTACTACATGGACTTGCTTTCTCCATGCAGATTATCTGGGCTCATTGTTGTTAAAGGGCAATTCTTTATTTATTAAATTCAGTTTCTAGGCCGCCCTCTCCTGTGGAACAGAGCTCAGGGTGGTGTACATCAATAAAAACAACATTCATACACTAAATTTATTGTAAAAACAATAAAAATACAATAATTCATCTAATGAGATGGCACTAAAACTTCCAGCAGAGGGAGGCAAGAGACAGGAGTGCCAGCCAGATGGAAACCGTCATTGTTCTCAACCAAACGCCTGGCAGAACATCTCTGTCTTACAGGCCCTGTGGAACTGCATTAAGTCCTGCAGGGAATGGATGTTACTCAGTAGAGAGTTCCACCAGGTTGGAGACAGGGCAGGAAAAGCCCTGGCTCTGGTTGAGGACAGCTGGGGACCACCAGTAAGTTCTTATCTGCTGAGCACAATCCTCTTTGGGGGTATACAAGGAGAGGCGGTCCCATGAGTCCCAGACTATTAAGGGCTTTAAAGGTTAACACCAAAACCTTGAACCTGATCCAGTACTCCACCCAGAGCCAGTGTAGCTCATACAGCACAGGTTGAATATGTGCTGTTCGCGGGGTCCCTGTAAGAACCTGAGTCAGATTGAGGTGACGAGAGAGGAGGTCCTAAAACTGATAGACAACTTAAAAACTGAAAAATCACCAGGCCCAGATGGCATACATCCGAGAGTTCTGAAAGAACTCAAATGTGAACTTGTAGATCTCCTGACAAAGATATGTAATCTTTCCTTAAAATCTGCCTCCATTCCTGAGGATTGGAAGGTAGCTAATGTCACTCCCATCTTTAAAAAAGGTTCCAGAGGAGATCCGGGAAATTACAGGCCAGTCAGTCTGACGTCGATACCGGGTAAATTGGTGGAAACCATTATTAAGGAAAGAATTAGTAGGCACATAGATGAACAAAACCTATTGAGGCAGACTCAGCACGGTTTCTGTAAGGGAAGATCTTGTCTCACTAACCTGTTAGTGTTCTTTGAGGGGGTGAACAAACATGTGGACAAGGGGGATCCAATAGATATTATTTACCTTGACTTCCAGAAAGCTTTTGATAAAGTTCCTCATCAAAGGCTCCTAAGTAAGCTCAAAAATCATGGGATAGAAGGACAAGTCCTTTTATGGATCAAAAACTGGCTAGTTCATAGAAAACAGAGAGTGAGTGTAGGTGGGCAATTTTCTCAGTGGAGGGTGGTAAGCAGTGGGGTACCGCAGGGATCAGTACTTGGTCCACTGCTTTTTAACTTGTTCATTAATGATTTGGAGATGGGAGTAAGCAGTGAAGTGGCTAAATTTGCGGATGATACAAAGTTGTTCAGGGTGGTGAAAACCAGTGAGGATTGTGAGGCACTCCAAGGGGATCTGTCAAGGATGGGCGAGTGGGCGTCAACATGGCAAATGGGGTTCAATGTGGCCAAGTGCAAGGTGATGCACATTGGAGCCAAAAATCCTAAATATAAATACACATTGATGGGGTCTGAACTGGCAGAGACTGAGCAAGAGAGAGATCTTGGAGTTGTAGTGGATAACTCACTGAAAATGTCGAGACAGTGTGTGACTGCAATAAAGAAGGCCAATGCTATGCTGGGGATTATTAGGAAGGGTATTGAAAACAGATCAGCCAATATAATAATGCCCCTATATAAATCAATGGTGAGACCTCATTTGGAATACTGTGTGCAGTTCTGGGCACCACACCTTAAAAAGGATATTATAGCTTTGGAAAAAGTGCAGAAAAGGGCAACTCGAATGATAAAAGGGTTGGAACACTTTCCCTATGAGGAAAGGTTAAAGCGCTTAGGGCTCTTTAGCTTGGAGAAAAGACGACTGAGGGGTGACATGATCGAGGTTTATAAGATTATGCATGGGAAAGAGCAGGTAAAGAAAGAGGTACTTTTCTATAAGCATATGGAGCAGAGGTCCATCAGTGGCTATTAGCCACAAGGTATAGCTAGGGGCTCTGGGGCAAGTGATGCTCCGTCTTCTTGGTGCTTGGGGGGGGTCAACAGTGGGAGGGCTTCTAATGTCCTGGCCCCACTGCTGGACCTCCTGATGGCACTGGTATTTCTGGCCACTGTGTGACACAGAGTGTTGGACTGGATGGGCCTTTGGCCTGATCCAACATTGGCGTCTCTTATGTTCTTATGTTCTTAACCTGCGCCTCTGCATTCTGGATGAGTTGGAGTCTCTGGGACAGTCTCAAGGGTAGCCCTACATAGAGTGAGTTACAGTAATCTAATCTGGAGGTGACTGTTGTATGGATTACTATGGCTAGGTCAGTACGGGATAGGTAGGGAGCCAGTTGCCTGACTTGACGCAGCTGGAAAAATGCCAGTCTGGCAACATTTGTGATCTGGGCCTCCATTGATAGGGATCCAAGATCACACCCAGGCTCTTGACAGCTGGTGCCGGTATCAGGCTCTACATGCAGTACTTCATATGAAATAATAATGCAAAGACTATAGTCTTCTGAACATACAGACTTTGGATTTCTGCAGCATTGTATTCCACTTTCATTGAAATCTTTGACATATAATTGGATTTGCCTCCTCATTACATTTATCCTGATTATGTTTTACCATGGAAACGAGTGATTGCAGAGTTAATGGCTCTTATTTTCTGTGACTTGTGGTCACAGAGCCTGATACTTCCTGGCGCTGTCCCCAATTCCAACTTAGTCTCCAACACTGCGTTCTGGAGATAAAAGGGGACTTTAGAATCTGTTCTCCTGCGTAGGAGATAAAAGTACACCACACACATACTCTGGAGTCTGAGATCCTCAACCAAATTTAGGGCAAATATAGGCTGCACATTTCAACAGTGGGAAAAGCAGCGAGCAGGGAAGAGGAGGGCAGGGACAGTATCTGCACACACAAACACACACACACACACACACACACACACACACCAACTCCAAGCAGCTTGTTGCTCCCCCTGTCCCCCCTCCATCCATTGCATCACCACAGGAGCGCCAGCACAACAATAGTCTTGCTTTCCCCGCCGCCTCTTCATATTCAGTCCAATGTTACATAGCAAAAGAAGAGAACAGTGTTATACCTGGTCTTTGCTGGAAGTAACCATGCCTTGGTAAGCAGCGTCTGCAGAAGCAAATATGTGAGGCGGGTTTGTAGAGCGCTTCACCCCATGATAAAGCTTCGAAAACTAAATGAGAACAGGCATCTGTCAAATCACAATGTGCATTCCCATTATATATATATATGTCAGTTTCCACAGTTCTAAGTCTTGAGAAATACGGAGCTCATTTTGCCCTCACACGACACTTCCAAAAATTCTAATTCACAAGTAGGTGGCTTCTTTTCTTATTACTTTATGAGGCTTTCTAATAATTTTAGTTTTTTGTAACACTTGGTATGTGTTGTGGCACATTGTTCATCCCATATAAAACATTTTGTAAGCTTTTCCTGTTTTTTTAATATTACGTCCATTGTGTATTCATAGGCAACTGAGGCTGTAAGACCTGACAAAGGGACACAGAAATGTGTCCTCCGTAGTCTTGCAAGCTTCAGGTTGTGAACCTGACATGTGTATACAAATCTTTGAAGTGTTAATCTCTTGAAATATTGTGTATGTGTTAAGCGTTGTTCATATCATTTAAGTTTGTGAATATATTGTACCTTTTACAACAACTGACACAATACAAATATTGCTTATATAATTTACATGTTTGTTTCAATTATTGTACACCGTGCTTTAGTATTTGAAAGAAACCCATAGCTTGGCAGGAGGCCAACTGCTGGCCAGAGATGTTTGGTTCTGGTCCTAAGGGGCAGTCATCTCCCATTTTATGCTGGAAGAGACCTCTATAAAGAACACAATGCAGCTTCTGGTGGGTCCTTTTAGTCTCATTAGCATCATCATCACAGATTAAAGGAACACAAAAGAGCCAAGCTGCACACTCCAAGGAGGGTGAACATCATTTCACATTGAGCTTTTCCCACGGTTTGGGTGCCAGACTTGGGTTGCTTGGTTCCCCCTGACCACTGGCAGGAGTGCAGGGTGGGGTACACTTGCCAGGTCCTAGTTGGAAACTCCTGGAGATTTGGGGAGGACAGGGACCTCAGCAGGGTACAATGTCATAGAGCCCACCCTCCAAAACATCCATTTCCTCAAGGTAAACAGGTCTGTGAAAGACCCCTGTGTGGATACACACATGAGGGGCAGAACAATATTCAAGTCCAGCAACACCTGAGAGACCAACAAAATTTTCCTGGGTATACATTTTCATGAATCAATGGTCCCGGTCACACGGCAAAGTTGCCGCGGGAGAGGCACGGATGGTGGGCGGATTATCCGGGCGCGATCACACCCCAACATCTGGGAAGTGGAGCGCACCGGTGGCTTACCGCCGACAATGCGCCTTAAAAAACTAGTACCTCCAAGGTACTAGTAAACGTTTGCCACGGGCTGCCTCCAGACGCCCGTGGTGTGATCGCGCCGGCGCGCGGCATTCCCCCCCCGGTCCCTCGTTTCCCTGCCGGCACCGAGGGAAGGACCCGTGGTGTGCCATCGGCGCGTCTGATTGCACATCAAACTGCGCTAGGGCAATTAACCACGCCTCCCCCCCCTCGCGATATCCGGCCTGTGTGACTGGTGCCAAAGTTCACTTTACCAGATGACGGGGCAGTGTGCTTAGTCTAGAAACCTTACAAGACATCATTCCCGGAACCCTCCCCAAACATGCTCTTGATTAGCATGTCTTTTGTTTCTTTTCAATGAATCCTACTCTGCCAGCTTTTAAGCGGAAAGGCAGGATGAAAATTCCTTAAGTAACAACAAAAGTACACTTTTGTAGTTTTACCCTCCCCTCCTCAGTCCTCCCCAAGCTCCACCCCCAAATCTCAAAGAATTTCCCAAGCCACGTTTGGCAAACCTAGGAAATGTGTTAACACAACTAAACTTTTCAGAGAAACAAACAAAAACGTTTGAGGGAAAGAACA
Organism: Gekko japonicus; assembly: GCF_001447785.1. Classification (NCBI taxonomy): domain Eukaryota; kingdom Metazoa; phylum Chordata; class Lepidosauria; order Squamata; family Gekkonidae; genus Gekko; species Gekko japonicus. Next base: position 2,094,684 of record NW_015163605.1, read on the forward strand.
AAAACTTGTGTTAAAAACAGGTTGCTTACCAGTAACTGGTGATCTTCGAGTGGTCATCTGTGCATTCACACCAATGGGGATCTAGTGCGCCTGCGCTGGATCTGCCGGTGCCTAACAAGCTCTCTTAAAAGGTTTTCGTGCCTGGCCCAACTGAGCATGCTCAGGAGCCCCAGTGAGCATGCCCAGAAGGGCAGGCACGGACATCCCGCCAGTTCCTACCAACCGCCGTGCATCAATCTCCTAACAAAACAAGTAGAAGAAGACAGCAGCGGGGCAGGAGGGTGGGTGGTGTGAATGCACAGGAAAACCTTCAACGAGGAGAAGGTGAGCCCCGAGTCAGCCAGGGATAGGATGAACATAAAAACCTTATCGAGGCCAGCAGTTGTAGCCGTAAAGGCGTCAGTGTCCAGAAAGGAACAGAAGCGCTTCCACTTGTAATCGTAGGATTGACGTGTGGACACTTTACGAGAGTTCATGAGGACCTCAATCACACGAGACGAGAACGCCGGGCCTGTATCCGCCACGCAGTCAGCTTGAGCTGCGGGAGGTTGTGGTGGAGCACAGGCGACTGAGACAGGTGGAGCAAGTCTGGAGACGGTGGGAATTGGTGATACATCCCGGCCGACAGTTCCAGGACCGTGGAGAACCACGGCTGCCTTGGCCACAAAGGCGCTATGAGGATGACGTCTGCGTTTTCCTCGAGAATCCTCCTGACCACTCTGAGGAGCAGTGGCAGGGGGGGAAACATGTAGAGGAGCGAAGTGGACCACGGGTAAAGGAGGCCGTCCCCGAGAGATAAGGGGTCGCTCCCTCCTCAGCAGCAGAACAGGCGACATTGGGTGTTGTGCCTGGTCGCAAACACATCCACTAGGGGAGTCCCCCACCTGCGGAAGAGTGGAGCCAGGTATGAGGGGTTTAGTCCCCATTCATGCAGGCTGAGTCCCGAACGGCTGAGTTGGTCTGCCTTCACGTTCAGATGTCCCGGAATGTGAACGGCGATGAGGAATATGTTGTGGGCGATGCAGAAGTCCCACAGGGCGATGGCGAGGTTGCAGAGGCGCAGTGACACGGTGCCTCCCTGCCTGTTGACATATGACAGGGCAGTCGCATTGTCTGTCAAGACAGTGATATATTTTCCTGCAATAAACGGGTGGAAACTGGCAACAGCGTGTCGTATAGCCATCAGCTCCAGGTAATTGATGTGACGACGAGGGGTGTATTCGTCCCACATGTCTCCTATAGAGATGTTCGTGGAGTGAGCTCCCCATCCCTGCAAGGAAGCGTCTGTGGTGACCGTAACCTCTGGAGACGGAGGGTGGAAGGGGGCCCCTTGCAGAAGATTGGATGGCTGGGTCCACCATTCCAGAGATTGGCGGTTGGAGGGGTGGATTGTGACATGGAAGTAAGCATCCTGGAGGTCAAGGGTGGCCATCCAGATGCCCCCCTGGAGTAACGGCAAGATCTGCTGCAGGGACACCATGCGGAAGCGGTGGTAGGTGACGAACCTGTTCAGTTCTCTGAGGTCTAGGATGGGACGAAGACCTCCATCCCTCTTCGAGACTGTGAAATATCGGGAAAAGAATCCCGTGTGTTGGAACTGAGATGGAACGGGTTCGATAGCTCCCTTCTGCAGAAGGAGGGACACCTCTTTGAGGAGAGGTGGGGAGGGTGGGGTGAGGACGACTGTAGGTGTTCGGGGTGAACGATCGAATTGGATCCTGTAGCCGTGGGTTATGACGGAGAGGACCCACTCGTCCGAAGTGACGTGGCGCCAGGAACGGATGAAGGGAAACAGACGGGTTTGTGCTGACTCGGGGACAGGGAAGTCAAAAGCTCTGCTTGGATGACTTGGCCTGCTTGGAACGAGATGTTTGTGGGGTAGTACCAGCCTTCAGTCTTTGGAAGGAGGACTTTTGGCTGCCAGAATAAGACCTAGGTCTCCATCTGATGTCTGGAGACTGACGGGACGACGGGACTCTCTGCCAAGAGCGGGACCAAGACCTCGGTTTAGCCGAATGCCGGGATGTAGAGGAGATCCCTAGAGACCGGGAGGCCTTAATACTCTTGTCGAGATCCTGCAACGAGGAATCCGTATTGGCATGGAAGAGGCCCAGGCCATCGAAAGGCATATCCTCGACCAACGAGCGAGTGTCGAAGGGAAGAGAAGTCGTTCTCAGCCATGAATGTCATCTAAGCGCCACTGCCGACGCCATGGTCTTTGAGGAGGCTTCCAGGACATGCTTGGTCGTCGACAACTGCTG
>NW_015163605.1:2097176-2111527 GCF_001447785.1 Gekko japonicus
GTAGAGACGGGGCGGACGACGGTTTGTGCCAAGGGGTTTTTGCGGCTTGTAGCAAGACTGACGACATTGGAAAGTCGACGACTGAGGTGTCTAGTTGGACGATATCATAGAGATAATCCGTAGATTGAGGATCCGTTTGAACAATTGACAATCGCAATGCGTGGGCCATACGTTTTATGAGGTCGGTGTATGACGACAAGTTATCCGACGGGGATATTGGGAGGTTCTGAAACACGTCGGTATTGGGAGACGAATTATCTGGCGACGTTGGGGCTTCGGAAGGCTCAGTATTGGAACCAGATTCCGAAGGCTCTGAAGACTCGGGTTCCCAAACCGGGGCAGGTTGACGAGGAGATGGAGCAGGCGGCTGGATTGGTGCAGCCGGTGTATGCTCCAAATGCTTCCGAGGAGGAGGTTGGACGGAAGATGTTCCCGACGGTGGAACATTGTCCGGTTGGGGAGGACGAGAGACCATGGCAGATGTCTAGATCGCCTCGGAGAATGAGACCTGTGGGAAGATTGACAGGAGTATCTGTCCCAGTCAGTGTATCCCGTATGGCCGAGCCAAGGCATAGGAGGATGGTAAGGACCGTACAGGTAACGGAACTGCCTTTCATCCCAAGACATCGGAGGCGGCATGCACGACCTCGGGGAACGGCTCCTCGACCTTGGACGATGTGGGGAAAACCTTGACGGAAGAGCATACGTGCCCCTTCTACAGTCAAAGGTGTCGATATCGACAGACTCAGGCGACAAACGGGGAGGCTGACGCTCTGCACTGGATCTTGAGCGTCGATGCTGACGGCCGTCGGTGTCAGGCGGCTCTGAGATGATCGAAGCCGACGAGCTTGTTGGACCAGGGGAAGACTCCGCACCCAGCTGGTGACTTACGAGTTCCATTTGGTCGATATCGTACAAGGCTGTCTCCACCTCCCGGTCTGGAGAGTCTAGCACAAGTACCATAGTCTCAGACACAACCTGGTTCACTGGTATCGATGCACTCAGTTTCGAACCAGTCAGTATCGACGGCGTCGATGGTGACGGAAGGGCTGGAGCTGCTGGCACAGAGTCCTTCTTTGCAGTGGATCTTGAGCGTCAATGCCGACGGCTGTCGGTGGCGGGCGGCTCTGAGACAATCGAAGCCGACGATCTCGTTGGACCAGGGGAAAACTCCGCACCCATCTGGTGAATTACGAGCTCCATTTGGTTGACATCGGACAAGGCTGTCTCCACCTGATGGTCTGGAGAAACCAGCACAAGTACTGTAGTCTCAGACACGACCTGGTTCACCGGTATCGATGCAATCGGTGTTGAACCAGTCGGTATCGACGGCGTCGATGGTGGCGGAAGGGCTGGAGCTGCTGGCACAGAGTCCTTCTTAGTAGTGGATCTCGAGCGTCGATGCCGACAGACATCGGTATCGGGCAGCTCTGAGACGATCGAAGCCGACGATCTCGTTGGACCAGGGGAAAACTCCGCACCCAACTGGTGACTTACGAGCTCCATTTGGTCGGCATCGGACAAGGCTGTCTCCACCTGATGGTCTGGAGAAACCAGCACAAGTACCGTAGTCCCAAACACGACCTGGTTCACCGGTATCGATGCAATCGGTGTCGAACCAGTCGGTATCGATGGTGGCGGAACGGCTGGAGCTGCTGGCAGAGAGTCCTTCTTAGCCAGCTTCGCAGCCTTGACCATCGTGTGCGTCGCCACTTCAGGGTTGGACTTCCTGGCCTCCTTAGCAGGGGTTGACGCTGTGGAAGGAACGTTTGTTACCTTAGGTTTCAGTTTCGACCTCTTGGTATCGGAAACAGACTTAACCTTCAACGTCGATGGTCTCGATGCCGATGCGTCGGTAACGGAAGACATGGTGACGGAGGAAGTGACCGGCGTTTTTGAAAAACAGGAAGAGAAAGAAAAACTGAAGAAAAACTGAGGCAAAAAACGAGAGCTGATCACTAAAAAGTGACCCCAAAACAGCGATCCAGCCAGACCTCTCGAAGAAAGGTCTGCTCAGCGTGGTGGTAAGGAAAGAACTGGCAGGATGTCCGTGCCTGCCCTTCTGGGCATGCTCACTGGGGCTCCTGAGCATGCTCAGTTGGGCCAGGCACGAAAATCCTTTTAAGAGAACTTGCTAGGCACCGGCAGATCCAGCGCAGGCACACTAGATCCCCATTGGTGTGAAGCATAGAGACCACGAAGAAGATCACAAGGCTTAGCTTTCAAGATCTGACGAGATCGGGCTTGCCTGGGCTATCCAGGTCAGAGCACTCCAGGTCCCCTTTTAACACCATTTGTTACTGAATGTCTCCAGAAGTTTAAATTGCAGCATCAGATAGGAGCCTTTTGGTATGTTTTTTTAAAAAATAATAAAACAACACAATCATTTGGACATCAGGTTTCTAATCTTCTTACCTGTGGAGAATATATGCTGAGATTTTGGAAAGGGTTTAAGGCTATTAAGATATCTCCGACATACGTATAAATCTGTAAGTCTGCATAGCGTTTCTGCAACTGATGAATAATTGTGTCCTGAAAAAGATTACACATGTTACAGTCACGCAGTATTTGTTTTTTATTTCTTTGGAGACTGGAAACTCACTGTAAGTACATCAAAGGCACAAAACAGTAAGCAATGATCTTAACCATTATTTGTCATGCACATCAGGTATTGACTCCACTATCTCAAGCCATTGTTTCCAGAGCCTCATATCTCTCCCCAAGATAAATCCAGTGCCAAGTTAAAAGCAATAAGTCTGTCGATTAAGCTTTTGTTATTACGTGGATTGGAGAAATAAAACCATAAGCAGGTTCATCTCTAAATGCACACTAGGAACAGAAAGTTGCAATGTAAATATATTTAATGTTCTGAGTGCACTCTACAAGAGTTATTGAGGCAATGAAATAAAGATAATAATGCGGGAGGGGGGACCACATGACAATGGATTTTATTCACTAAAGGGGAATAAGGCCTTCATTGTATGTTATTTTCTTCTGAAAAAGGCTTCTTCCATGTGAGAACTCACTGAATAACAATGGGGAAATTGTAAACATCATACTTGGTGTAGAAATATCTGGTCTTCTCTTTAATGGGTTCAGGAGGGAGGTATGCAATAGTGCCACAAAGTCCCTCCACACTGAGACCGTGGGAATGAGAAAGGCCACTGCACATGGATAATCCAAAACTGGAAACCTTGACATGATAATGGGCATTAAGCAAGATGCTTGCCAGCTTGACATCCAGATGAAGCAGGGGTTGGGACATACAGTGAAGAAATTTCATGCCCCCAGCTTCTTGTGGATTATTCCGAAGCATAAATTTCAAGGCAGCAGTTTTGAGGCAGAAGACCCCACCTCCATGTATTCCATGACTGTATTCTATGACTCTTAAACCTTCCGGATACCATCAGAGCCAATCTTCTCCCTGCTAACAAACTCTACTAGAGTCAAAGGTTGTCAGCAGCCTGGAGATCTGGAATCACAACTCATCTACAGACTACAGAGATCAGTTCCCCTGGATAAAATGGCTGCACTCCCCAGGCTCCAATCCCAAATTTCCAGGATTTTCCCAAGTTGGCAACCCTAGGAGCTACCCTCCTCCATGGTGTCCTCTTCCTCTTTCCCAGAGTTACAGAATTGCCTGAGCCAGTGAACTGACCAGGGCTATTTTTGGGCAGGAACGCACAGGAATGGAGTTCCGGCTGGCTCCTTAGTTGGCCACGCCCAGCAGGAGCTCATTAGCATAACAGGCCACACCCAACAACAGAAACTCATTAGAATTGGCTACATTAGGAGTGTGTGACCTAACATGCAAAGAAGTTCCTGCTACGAAAAAAGCCCTGGGTTTTGACAACAAACAAGGTAAACAGAATAAGAAGCAAAAGGTGGGTGTGGCTGGATGACCAGACTTGGTAGCATGGCGGTACGGCCTAGTATGCTAATGAGCTGTGTTATCAGGGGTGTGGCCTAATATACTAATGAGTTTCTGCTGTTGGGTATGGCCTATTATGCTAATGAGTTCCTGCTGGGCTTTTTCTACAAAAAAAGCCCTGGAACTGACTAACCACTTTTCCTCCCTTCCTTGCAGCTCTCTTCATTATATTCTGATGGTTTTCTTAAACCAGACTTGGGCTCTCACATGCTTAAGGAATTTGCAAAGTATTGTAGAAATGTGTACGTGAAAAATAATTATGACCAAACCAAAGTAATGGAATTTTCAAAGAACAGAGTTAAGTTTAGATGGCCCATGTATGGGCATCTACTAGAACAAGTACAGTTCTGTAAGTGTTTGGATGTTATATTTCATTCTCCTAGTAAATGGACTATACATCTCCAACAAGTGAAGGCTGAACAATCTTCTTGAGCAATTAATTGAATCTATTACATCAAAGGTGGATGTTTTCCTCCTGCCGAAGTTCACATATGCAGGACTAAAGTGGGGTATAAACTGACTTATGGGGTACCTGCCTGGTTTGATGGACTCAACCTTTTGGACTCTCTGGTCACCTTTGTAATTCCAACACAGAGAGGTGGGTGTGACCATATTGGCCAAATGGGCTTTATTGCCTGGAGTGCCAACACCCAATTATGAACACAGCCAGTGAGATTCCAGGAGCAGACAAAACTTTATTGCAGTAAAGGGGATCTCAGCTGTAAAGATCTGAGAAGTCCATTAGTAATGCCATCAGCATTAATCTTTTATACAGTGTAACAAACAGCTTTGAGACATGTGCGGATGTGTCTTAAACTTACACAGCAGATGTCTTATGCTTACACAGTTTAAACTTCCTTTATATCTGCATAAGTACATTTTGCCAAACATATATTTCTTTAACTTTTTATTTTTGCATGACCACATGTCTTTGCAAAACAAACTTCTCTATGTCTATCTAAAAGATGACCACCAGACCACTTCTGCTTAATTGGCTACATTCTGGAACATTCTGCAGCTTTGCCCGCTCACCCAATTTCCACATTCTGTTTTTGCACTTTAACTGGATTTTGCTTTGCTTGCCTAAGAGATTATCTGGAAATTAGCTGCTCAAAGCAATTTAAAATGGCTTCAGTTCTGCTACCTTGCCCATCAACCACAAATGGCAGCCATAGGAGGTAGAGACAACCACAGAATGTCAGGGAGTGAGATTATGTGTAATTCTAAAAACACCTCATCAACATTTCAGGCAGAAGCTATGCTTAACAGGATTCCTTTTTTAAATGAGTATTTTCTTGCTTACACACAGCATATCTTCAGTCATGCAGTGAAGATACTTGTGCTGTTGTGGCAGTGGCTGTCGAAGCATTTTTTTTAAATAATCTGCACTGCCAATCAGATCACCAATGACCAATCAGAAGCCCTGCTAGGCAAAAGTGCAACATGGTCCTGCCCATTTTTAACAAAACCACTAGGAAAGGTAAAGGCTCAGTTCTTCAGGGGTATTCTGGGATTCCCTAAAATGCTACAATGGCAGCCATGACCATCAAGGTGGGATTATGTTCATCAGCAGTTACTGCAAGGATTGTAGATGTAAAGTTCTAATTGACTATTTGCCATAGAGATCCATCCTCTAGGTTTGCCTCTTCAGTATTAAAAAATACATGTATGGGAAAATGGAAGAAAATTATAATCCAAGAAATTAGCAGCGCTGGATTTTCTACCTCTGGTTTACTGTTTTAAGAAACTGAAGGTGTTAGTCAAGCATAGGATTTTATGATATAGATTACATATTTATGGTATAGATCCAGAATATACACGCTGTGGCACTTAGACCATGTTCACTTTTAACCTTGGAGCTAAACTTTCTAGTACTTACGGAATATGCAAGCTATTTAAAAGTATCAAAGTATAGGAGAGTGTTTACATTAGCACATGCATACCATTTTGTCAGCAGCAATCTTCAGGGGTCATTACAAGAACATCCCTTCAAATAATGTGCTGTGTCCTTGTGGTGCACCAGTGCCTGTGTTGTGTTTTCCCCCACCCCACATGCTGTTGTTTTGTAACTGTTAGAAAGAAGTTACAGATGATATAATTGCTCCACTCTTAACTATGACATCAGTTTGTTCAGCAGAACAACTAGTGACCCTTTTCTTTCTAGGAAAAATGTGCATATCATCAGAAAATGAAAAATAAATGACTGTCCTTTTCAATGTAGTCATAGGGAATAGATTTTGGATTCTGAAACAACTCCCTACAATCGCTATATTTTAACAACTGTCTTACTGAAGGTCTAGATCAAGATGGGTTGCCGTGTTAGTCTGTCTGTAGCAGCAGAAAAGAGCAAGAGTCCAGTAGCACATTAAAGACTAACAAAATATGTGGCAGGGGGCATGAGCTTTCATGACTCACTGCTCACTTCTACCTGTATCTGAAGAAGTGAGCAGTGACTCACGAAAGCGCATACCCTGCCACATATTTTGTTAGTCTTTTTTACGAGGCTTTCATTGGGCCCTTATGTATGTTTTTAACTGTCTTTCTAATAAATACTTGTATTGTAAATACTTGTATTGTAGGTTTTTAATACTGGGCCTTCATTAGACTTTCTTCTCACCCTTTTGGTTCTTGATACCGGTCTTTAAGGTGCTACTGGGCTCTTGCTCTTTTCTACTGTTACTGAAGGTCTGTTGACTGTATGGTAAAGTTTGCTGTTGTAACTTACTGCGAGTTTGTAAAAAAGATTTCTATACAGCACCTCAGTATTGGGCGACCTTGCTTGCTACAGTCAAGAGTTGCCCATCCACTAGGCAGCCCTAGGCAATTTCCTAGGGTGCTAGTGGTGGAGGTATGCAATAGCCCCTGCTCAGCCATGGCACTGGGGTCTGCCGGGGGAGACTATCCACTGAATTCCACTCAGCCCCAGTGGGCAGCCAGTGGGGAGTTTGCTTCCTCCTTTCCTCCCTCCATCTGGGCACTGCACCTCACCTGACCGCCGGAGTGCACAAAGAGGGCAGGTGCCATTTTACTTATTATTATATTATTATTTATTTGTTATTTTCGATTTATAACCCGCCTTTCTTGCACAGGCAGGCTCAAGGCGGCATACAACAGGTTAAAATACAATAAAACACAGATGCATAAGTGCAATACTATAACATTCACATAGCAAACAATATACATACAAAGTGCAGTTAAGTGCAGATGGCGGTCTGGTGTGGCTAAACCAGTATCCATAGTTGTTCTTAGTGCCACTAACATGAGGGCCATGTTTTTAATAGCTTATTCCTCAGTGGCGGCTCCTAATCAAAGGCCTGGTGGAAGAGCTCCATTTTACAGGCCCTGCGGAACTGTTAGAGGTCCCACAGGGCCCTGATGTCTTCTGGGAGCTCATTCCACCAGTGTGGAGCCACCACTGAAAAGGCCCTAGCTCTGGTAGTGACTAATCTGGCGTCTTTCGGACCAGGGAGAGTAAGGCGATTTTGCGACCCTGACCTCAGTGCTCTCTGGGGGACATATGGGGAAAGGTGGTCCCTCAGGTAGGCAGGCCCCTGACCATATAGGGTTTTAAAGGTCAAAACCAGCAAATTGAAGCGAATCTGGTATGCTACTGACAGCCAGTGCAATGCCTTCAGCACAGGCCAGATGTGCTCTCGTATAGAGAGGCCAATCAACAGCCTGGCTGCTGCATTTTGCACTAGCTGCAGCTTCTAGACTTGGGACAAGGGCAGCCTCATGTAGAGAGCGTTGCAGTAGTCCAATCTCGAGGTGACCATAGCATGGATCACTGTTGCCAGGTCATTGTGTGTGAGGAAGGGAACCAACTGCCTAATCAGCCATAGATGGTAATAGGCTGCCTTGGCAGTGGCTGCTACCTGGGCCTCCATTGTTAAGGCGGCATCCAGGAGCACTCCCAAACTCCTAACCCTCGGCGCTGGCACCAACAGTGCCTCATCGAAGGTCGTAGTGGGATCCCTACCCCTGACCCGCTCCAGCTCAGGCACAGGACCTCCGTCTTTGCCGGAGTCAATTTCAATTGGCTCAGTCTAAGCCAGCCTGCCACGTCCTGAAGTGCCTGGTCTAGGTTATCTGGGGTAGAGTCGGACTGACCGTTCAGCAACAGATATAGCTGGGTGTTGTCTGCATTGCTGACACCCTAGCCTGTGCCTCTGGGCACAGGGGCACATTAGATTTTAAATAACATTGGGGATAACACCGCCTCTTGGGGAACCCCGCAGGTCAGCGGATGCCTCTGGGACGTCTGTTCCCCTAACGCCACCCTCTGTCCCCGACTTTGGAGAAAGGAGACGAGCCATTGCAAGACAAGTCCCTGAATCCCCGTGTCGGCGAAGTGATAGCTCAGTAACTGATGGTCAACCATGTCGAATACCACTGATAAGGTCCAACAGCAACAGAACCCTGTACCATCCCAATCCAGATGCCTCTGGAGGTCGTCTGTGAGGGCAACCAGTGCCAACTCCGTCCCATGGCCTGGACAAAAGCCAGACTGGAAAGGGTCTAGCATGGAAGTGTCATCCATAAAGCTCTGCAACTGAATCACCACCGCTCTTTCAAGTAATTTGCCCTATTTGGCCGGTAGTTAGCCGATTTGGCCGGGTCCAAGGATGGTTTTTTTAAGAAAGGGCAGACCATCGCTTCCTTGAGTGCCCCCGGGAACAGTCCCTTGGTGAGGGACTTGTTGATAATATCCCTGAGGGCACCTCAAAACCCCTCACGGCCAGCTTCACCTCACCTCACTCCCTGAGGGCACCTTAAAACCCCTCATGGCCAGTTTCACCTCACTCCTCAACCACACCTTAGTTGTCTCACCACTGGGTGAGGGGAGTCAGCAGCAGCTTCTAGTCATGGTGTGAGAGAAAGGAGAGCTGGCACCATCTTTCTGCCTTCCCATGGCCTGGTGGGGGGCAAGGATTATAAATGACATGGAGGAAGACATAGAGGGGATGCTTATCAAATTTGCAGATGACACAAAGCTGGGTGGGATTGCTAATTCTGAAGAAGATAGAGTCAGGATTCAAAATGATCTAGATAGGCTGGAACAGTGGGCTAAGACAAATAAAATGAATTTCAATAGAGATAAGTGCAAAGTCCTACACTTAGGTATAAAAAATCAAAGACGCAGATATAGAATGGGAGGGACTTGGGTTGACAGCAGTACATGTGAAAGGGATCTAGGTGTTCTGGTTGATCACAAGCTAAACATGAGCCTGCAGTGCGATATGACTGTGAAGAAAGCTAATGCAATCTTAGGATGCATTAAAAGAAGCATTGTATCCAGATCACGGGAGGTGGTAGTTCTGTTCTATTCTGCTATGGTCAGGCCTCACCTGGACTACTGTGTCCAGTTTTGGGCACCATATTTTAGGAAGGATGTTGACAAGCTTGAGCGTGTCCAGAAGAGGGCAACCAGGATGGAGACAGGGTTGGAATCCAGGTCTTATGAGGAAAGGCTGAAAGAGTTGGGTATGTTTAGCCTGGGAAAGAGAAGGCTTAAAGGGGACATGATTGCAATCTACAAATATTTGAAGTGCTGTCATGTAGAAGATGGAGCAGATCTATTCTCTCTTGTTCCGGATTGCAAAACTAGATCTACTGGGCGGAAATTACAAGGGAGTCGATACCGGCTAAATATCAGGAGAAACTTCCTAACTGTAAGAGTGGTTGAGCAGTGGAACAGACTGGCTCGGGAGGTGGTGGATGCTCCTTCGCTGGACGTTTTCAAGCAGAGGCTGGATGACCATCTTTCAGGTAGGTTTCAGGGCTATCTTTTGGCTTTGATCCTGCAGAGTACAGGGGGTTGGACTAGATGACCTGCAAGGTCCCTTCCAACTCTAACATTCTATGATTCTATGATTTATTTATTTATTTATTTATTTTCCCACTTATACCCCACCCTACCCTATCAAAGCAGGCTCAGGGCGGCTTACACAAGATAAAAGCCATAATAACACTCAAGGTTTCAAAAAACACTTAAAAACATGTCAATTAAAACAATACCACATGTCAAGCCCCCTGCTTTGCCCAGTCACTGGGGAACAAGGAGGGCAGGCAATGGCTTCTCGCTTGAATGTGGGGGTGAGTAACAGGCAGGCACAATTCTCATGCCCCCTGATGCAGGACCAGCTCTGAGTACAATAATAAATTCTGGTAGAATCAAGTTAGACACAGAATCATAGAATCATAGACTTAGAAGGGACCTCCAGGGTCATCTAGTCCAACCCCCTGCACAATGCAGGAAATTCACAAATATCTCCCCCCGCCCCAGTGACCCCTGCTCTATGCCCAGAAGAGAGCAAATTTTTTTTTTAAAAAAACCTTCCAGGACCCCTGGCCAAACTGGCCTGGAGAACAATTGCTTCCTGAGCCCAAAGTGGTGATCAGCATTTCCCTGGGCATGTAAGAAAGGGCCACAAGAACTAAGCACTGATGCTTAAATAGCTTGCATGGTGGCAACTGACTCACAAGTTAAATCAGGTTGCCCAAAGGCTCCATGCAGTTCACATCAATGTTGCAGTGGAAAGGAGAGAGGGAAGCCTGATCTAAAAAATGCTGCTCCCTATCACAAATGGCCAGCTGATCCAGCAACACGTGTGGAAGAGAGAGGATGTGGCCTCTATAGGAGAGACCTGCAGACGGGTCTGGGTCCTTGGAGAGTCACAAGGACAGGACAAAGGGCACAGAGGGAGGGGAGGGGTCAGAGAGAAGCTCCCAGGTTAAGACCAAAGAGAGGCATCCTGTTAGGATAACATTTATACACACCTACAGCAGTGCAGTGCCCCCCAACGCCCAGGCATGCTGAGTCACATGACTCCAACAGTATATGTGAAAGATCATTAGAGCTAGAATTAACCCAGTTTAAGTAAATGGGAAATGACGTGTGTGGGTAATGATCTGCAATTCAGATATGCTTTTAAATGCCGATTTCCCCCTCACAAACACAGACAGGTGGAAAAGTAGCTTTGAAATACACACAGTCTAATATTGATGTTCAGAACTAAGCTTCTCACTCAGTAGCAAGCACAACTAATATTGTAACCTACAACCATCCATCATCTGGTTCTCCTGTGTAACAAAGCAATCTAAACACTCAGAATATAAATGAGCAAATGGTTGGACATCATAATCAAGGGGTACCGGTTTTTGTTTCATTTTTTTTGGTGATTGTGCTAGGACTATTAACAATTAGCTTGGCAGCAGGGTAATACTACTTTAATGAGAAAGCTTCTACAGAAAGAACAGGCAGTAAAATAATTTTTAGTGCTGGGAATTAATTCCTTCAGCATACCTTACCTCATCCAGGACTTCAAGGTTTACCAAATCATCATCGGGGGAATATTTGTCAGGTGCATCAATACGATAAGGCCTTCGAGTGTGTATTCTCTCGTGCCTGTGAAAGAGAACCTGTGTGAATAGGTGAAGCTGCCTTATACTAATTCAGACCTCCTGGACTACCAAAGGGAGCGTGGTATTGTTTGTTCTGACCGGAAGTAGCTTTCTAGGGTCCCAGGCAGAGATCTTTCAACTACTGCCTGATCCTTTGAGCTGGAGATCGAACCAGGGCCCTTCCAAAGAAAGCATCTGGCCAAAGACAGTAACAGTTCAAGTTGTTGATGGTGCAGTGGTTAGAGTGTCAGAATAGGATCTGTGAGACACAGGTTCAAATCCCCTCTCTGCCATGGAAACTTGCTGGATGACCTTAGGCCACTCACTCTCAGCCTAAGATACCCTCCCAACATTGTGAGGATGAAAAGGAGGTGCGCTGAATGATGTTTTAAGCCAGTTTGGGCCCCCACTGAGGAGAAAAGTAGGGCATAAAAATGAAAATATATAAATAAGGATAGATCTACACCATGGATTTGCACTGGTTTAACAGTAATTTCTTCCCCAGAAGACCTGGAAATTAAAGTCCTTTGAGGGGGACCACTGATCTCCATAGGGTTGCCAACTCACAAAAATGTAGCGGCGGGGGAGAGCCCAGCCGGTCCGGGAGCCTCTTCCAAATGTCCTCGTGCGCGCGGAAGTGACGTCACGCGCTGGGCGGGGCCACGCCATTTGAGGGGAAAACAAAGAGTTTTCCCCTCAAATGGCTGCCATTTCCGGTGACACGCACGCCGGGGCGGAGTTCCCCCCGGGCCCGGATTCCCCGGCGTCGGGTAACGGGCCTCCGGGGCGGGGGGAATTCCGCCCTACCGGGGGGGTTGGCAGCCCTAGATCTCCAACAAAGAATTTTGAGCACCTTACAAAACTGTAATTCATAGGATTATTGAGGGGGAAACATAACTGCTAGACTAGTACAAACCTAGTAGATAACTCACAGTAGATAACTCACTGAAAATGTCGAGACAGTGTGTGACTGCAATAAAGAAGGCCAATGCTATGCTGGGGATTATTAGGAAGGGTATTGAAAACAGATCAGCCAATATCATAATGCCCCTATATAAATCAATGGTGCGACCTCATTTGGAATACTGTGTGCAGTTCTGGTCACCACACCTTAAAAAGGATATTATAGCTTTGGAAAAAGTGCAGAAAAGGGCAACTCGAATGATAAAAGGGTTGGAACACTTTCCCTATGAGGAAAGGTTAAAGCGCTTAGGGCTCTTTAGCTTGGAGAAAAGACGACTGAGGGGTGACATGATCGAGGTTTATAAGATTATGCATGGGAAAGAGCAGGTAAAGAAAGAGGTACTTTTCTCCCTTTCTCACAATACAAGAACCCGTGGGCACTCCATGAAATTGCTGAGCGGTCGGGTTAGAACGGATAAAAGGAAGTACTTCTTCACCCAAAGAGTGATTAACACATGGAATTCACTGCCACAGGAAGTGGTGGCGGCTACAAGCATGGACGGCTTCAAAAGGGAATTAGATAAGCATATGGAGCAGAGGTCCATCAGTGGCTATTAGCCACAAGGTATAGATAGGGACTCTGGGGCAAGTGATGCTCTGTCATCTTGGTGCTTGGGGGGGTCAACAGTGGGAGGGCTTCTAATGTCCTGGCCCCACTGGTGGACCTCCTGATGGCACTGGTATTTCTGGCCACTGTGTGATACTGAGTGTTGGACTGGATGGGCCTTTGGCCTGATCCAACATTGGCATCTCTTATGTTCTTAAGTTCTTAACCTAAGTAAGTTTGTACTGTGGGTAAAACAGGAAGACTAAACTAAACTGTATGCTGTATGGCACTTGAAGAAAAATGTTTTGTAGAAACCAGCGCAACTGGAAGCCACAGCATAATACTCACACCTTTTTAATGGCATGTTTTTAAGAATCTTTTTGACACTGTTATTGGATAGGTTGTCCTTAAATTTTCCATCAGTAAAATGAAGTAAAATAAGGTAAGAATATTTTGTAGCCTATCCTGAGCTCTTAAAACAGAATAGGCAAGAAGCCTGAGCAGGGGTGGCCTGTCCACTAGGCAGTTGTTGCCCAGGATGCCAGAGGTGGAGGGTGGTTGCCATCTTCCCCTCTCCCATGGTACAGTGAGAGGGTAGAAGGTAAGCAGGGTGGCCATCTTCCCACCTCTCCATGGTGTGGGAGGGTGGCTTGGGCACCCTAAATTAGGGCTCCCCAAATCCTTAGGCCAGCCGTGAGCCTAAGGCACACTTCCTTTGGGAGTAAGTCCCATTTAATGCATGGGAGTTAGAGGTATTCTACCTATGACTAAGAGGAAATGCTAAAATTTTGGAATGTAGCATCTTTATTAGAATGCACAGGCAATGGTATTTTTTCTATGCTCCATTTTTTAAAAATTCCCTGCCGCTAATAATCTGGAAGAGGCCTGCACAAAATTTTTATATCTCTAATTTGACAGCAGAGCGGGTTTTTTTAAAAAAATACAAACATTCCACACGCAGCCTGAAGCAGTGCACTACCATCCATAATTCTATCAACTGTGTCATTCTGCACAATATGTAAAAAGAATGTTACTTCCTAACATGTGCACGACACCAATAAAAACGTTTTACCCTCAAATGCCATTCATTTCACTGACTCCACCTGGCTGTATGTTAGTGCCACATCAACCTTAAAAACCAAACCAAACCCAGTAACAAAGATTGTCTTCACCCTATTACCTTGCTGTTTGCCAAACCGTCTTGCTGGTTGACTGTGGAACTGCTCCAGGATCACATTTCTGATCCATGACCTGCTACATTCCAAAAGTGTTCAGCCAGCTTCTGTCAGCAGAGGTTAAACCTTCTGGTCTCTAAGCCACACAGTTAGAAGCAAAGACATGCTGTACCGTAACCCCTGAATAATCTGATTACATGAGAGGAATCTTTGAACATGCCGATGTACCCTTCATTTTTAAATGGGGTGTACCAATTGTGACCAGAAACATTTTCAGCCAAATAGGAGTGCAGCCTTAGTGTAAGCTTGAATTTTTATATATATATATATA
>NW_015163605.1:2111689-2127035 GCF_001447785.1 Gekko japonicus
ATATATATATATATTTCTGCGACAGATATAATCAAAGGGTAAAAGGAGTACACCCACTGAGAGACAACAGCACCCCTGCTGTGTAACATTTAGCACTGATACTCGGTGACAACCTGACAGATTGCTTCTGTGCAGGACTTGCTGTGCAAAGGAAAGCAGCAATCTCAGCCAAACCAAACAGAACAATGGTGGGATTTGTCAGAGCAGCCAGAGCTTGGCTATTGTCTATATACAATGAGCAGCCTTTCCCCCCCAAAAAAACAGAAAATGTATTGTTCCTTGATGATTGGATTGATAGCTGCTCCTTTATTCTCTCCCTACCCCCATTTTTAAAAACAAAAGGTGGCGTGCACAAGATGGATAACAAAATTAAAATTGCACAAAGCAACTGCGACAAACTGATGCAAAAATATAACAAAGCCTAGGAATCGTACTAATCCAACAAGGTTAAAAATGATTGCTGATCTTAGCTTCTCACTCTGCTGCTGTTAATTAGTAGGGCCGTTGGAAGGGACACCCAGCTAGAGTAGCAGTCTTGATTTAAACCATGCCTTTATGGTGTTGTGTTACTGTAAGCTGCATGAGTGATGACTGTGTGCAATTGTTTTTGGTACTTCCCTTAGGAGTCCTACAGTCCTAAAGAGAGTTACACTCATCTAAACCCACTAACTTTACAGGATTTAGAAGACTGTAACTCTGCTTCACATTGCACTGTAAAACTGTGTGTGTTGGGTCTTTTGTTTGTTCAGAACTAAAATCAGTTACATCGAATGCTTCCAGGCATGAGCTTGGCCAAACTACATTTCATAAAGACACTTGCGTTTAGGGATTCCTGGACCTGGAGATTCCCAGGAACTACAGTTCCCCTGGAGAAAATGGAAGCTTTGGAGGATGGACTCTGTGGCATCGTACCCCCACTCAGGTCCCTGTCCTCTCCAGGCTCCATCCCCAAATCTGCAGGGGTTTCTCAACCTGGATCTGGCAACCCTACTGCCCCCCCATCCCCACCGGTGGCCGGGGGAGACCTGGAAACCCCAGTTTTCCTTCATCTCCTACACAATGAATAATAATATGGTCAGAAATATTGATCAGAAATCAGAATTGGTCTTTTAACAAGAAGCGAAAGGGTTAATATTTTTACTAGAGTGCTTCTGTAACTATTGGATGTATGGTATATTGATGGATCTTAGTTTCTGTCTTTACTAGCATTCCAGGTTTATTTTTGTCCACTGAGGTGCACGTTAGCATCCCAAGGGGGGGAAAAGTGCTCCAGTGGTTTTTACTTGAATCATGATTGTTTGCCTAACGGGTATCAGAGAGACTGGGGGGGGGGGGGGTTAATAGCATCCAAGAGCTTTCTGTTGCAGGTGTCATATTATCTGTTGTGTGGTGTATTCAATCTGACCAAAGTATGTATGTGAACTCTGTCATTGAAACACCATGTGAAGCTTTCATCCTGGGCTAGGATCCTAATCCCTCACTTGTAATTGGTAGCCCAGGAAGAACTGACCAATCACCAACAGCCAGTTCCAAGAGCGGGAACTAATGTGATTGGACCTTATCCCTGCAACCTCATAGGTTGATATTGTATAATAGGGCGTGGCTACATTAGCCGGGAGAGTTTAAAAGTAGAACAGCTTCAATGTAAAAGCTGTTCTGGCTATTCATGTTGATCTGTTTGGAGTTGAGTTACGAGTTGCTGAATAAAGCTGATCTTTTGCTGAAATCACTCTCTGACTCTTTGTTAAGTAACCGACTTAGCATGTTGCACCCTAAACTTCCCACACAAGTGTTTTGAAAAGCAAAGTTAACAAGAAAGGGACTGGTAAGAAGCAATACAGAATTCATTTAATTAACATAATGGCAGTACTTACTGGGAAGTACAATAAAGATATGAATTCATTACCAATCCCTTTAAATAAATGTGGACACTGTTTTATCTTCCATGTTCATTGTTCTGGAGTTTTATCATTGTATAGGTTCTCGGCTATGGGTAATTCAGTGTAGCCTAGTTATATACAGTGTACCTTTGCTAATTTAAACAAGCTGACCTTTGGATGGTGGTACATTTGCACTTTTGAGGCCTACAATCACTGGTCCTCCACCCCTCCCCTCTGCAGTGGGGACACCCTACAGATCTGCACAGAAGCTAAGACTAGTTTAGATTCTAGCTGTTCCAGCAGCCAAGTAAATTCTTTGTTCGCTAAAGCTGGCATCATCATGTCATCAGAGAACAGACTAAGATATGTGTAGCCACACACAATGCAGTAAACAGGTTGGGTCTATGTTCCCAACACAATCACAAATGACTTGTGGGTTCTCTTCAATTCCTACATGTGCAACGCTTGTTAAAGATCAAAACCATAGTGCACATGGAGAAAGGGCTTCAACCTTCTCTCTTGCCCTATTTTTTTCCAGTCTGAGACAGTCTCAGGGGAGGACAATTTGGGGAAACTCACATCTTCCCTGAAATACATGTACATTTCCTCAACTTAGCCAATGGCACCCCGGGACGTCTTCCTAGCTTAGCTCCATCTGTGGTATCAGAGTAAAAAGAGAATGCCAGGGCATTGGCACAGCAAAAGATAAGAGGCTGATCACTTTGGAGGATGTTTGGCCTCCCATTTATTTCATATATCCCTATTCCAAAGTAAACAGCTTGTATCTGAAGGGTTGGGGACATGATTTGTTGGCAGACCGTCTGCTTTGACTGTAGAATGTTCCAGGGTCCATCTCCAATGAAAAGATGTGATGTGAAGGACCCTCGCCTGAGACCCTGGAAAGCCCCTGCCAGTTAGAATAAACAGTACTGACTTCGATAGATCACTGGTCTAACTCAGTATGATGCAGCTTTACATGCTCCTCAAGAGTCAAAGCCTTCACATCCATTCAAGGCATCAGCAAGGAGAATTTCCCTGTCCCACCTCTGATTTAGCTCTGTAATACCCCCTAAGCTTGAACACTTGTACAACTAGGTTAGGAATACATTAATCAAACTTAGATTTGATGGTGGGATCCTGTACCACCATGAGATGGATCATATTCGTGACCTAATTCCACTAGACAGGTCTTCAAAACCTCACCAAAGGCTAGTGGGGAGAAACCCAGACACTGAAACTATTGCTTGATGAACTCATTTCCATGACTATGCATTTTTGACCAACAATATACAAGAGTAAGAGAGGGGGACAAAGCATTACAAATTCCATACATCTCAGCAATTTATTTATTCCCACGCTCTCAGTCCATGATATCCTCAGCCAGTTGTTCATTCAGTCCAAGCATGCACTGCATCTTTATTCTGCTTTCACAAATTATAATGTAAACAAGAGAACTGAGTGTAATTTTTAATTAGATTTCTAAGCTGAGTAATAGTACAGTGGAAAGCCATCACTTCATTAGAAGAAAGGGGGGGAAACCCTCACAAATGTTAAAACACCACTTCTGTATTTCCCTATTCCTGACCAGCCAAAATAAAGTCTTGTATTGTTTTGGGGGAAAAGGTCAGGCATGGATGGAAGTCCCCATGGAGAGAGTAAGCAAGTCTATAAGAGAGGGGAACCCACTAATAACGTCTTTCTTTATGTCTTTGCAGTCTTAACTTGGTATATCTATACATGTTTATGAACATTGCCTTTGAGTTTGGGGAGACAGTGTATTCACAGCACAGCCCCTTACATGAAGACATTTCTAATTGCTGAATAGCTTTGCAAATGAACCCAGTTATTGGAATACAAAACTCCCATTGTTTTTCTCCCTTGGGCAACAGGAAAAGTAAATGTTACATTACAGAAGGCTTTCTTTTTAACCTAAAAAGCTCATGCTGCCAGTGAAATTCCTTAATCAAATTCACTAAAACATAAAGACCTCTCTGCATGTATCTGTGGTAACTGGTTTTATGACATGCACAATCACAAAGGCAATATCAGGAGGACAACATTACATTACCCTCAAGACCCTTGGCTGGCCTCATCAGTTTTCTACTAGCTTTGTGTGCTGCTGAAATGTTGACAGTACCTAATGTTGATAGAAGGATATGATTCCCCAACATTAGCTGTGGTCAGAAGAGCTGTTTGATCCGATGTCGTTGCTTCTCCCCTCCGGATTTAAAATGCCGGTTCAGACAGTGACATCTGTATCCCATTCAGCACCCCATTCTCACCCATGACTTTCCCAACACTGGAGAAAGTCCAATCTTTAAGGACTGAACTGGTCTCCCCACACATTTCTTGATGTCTGAACTCTTGTGAACTCAAGCCATTTGGGAAGTCAGATCGCACACTTCCATTTTTGTGCCATTTAAAAAATTCAGTTAGCGATATGCACATAAGCGGATCTTTCCCCCAGGATTGTGAATCACCGCTTGTGCACCCAAACATTCTGTCACAATTGGGAGCCCCTGGGGGAGTTGTTTTTGAGCAACAAATCCCCACCACCAAACCCTCTCTTCAGTTTCTTGGGGTTGGAAAGCCATGAGTTTTCTGCTTTGGAGTTGCTGTTTCAGAGCATTCCATGATTGACGCAAGAGTAAATGTACTGAAGTCAGTGAGGCTACTATCATGTAAATCACACTTTCCCCATGCATTCCAGGAAAGAGAGACAAAGCGGAGGAGGCTGAGAGGGGCTGCAGTACTTGGCAGAGGGATTGTGGAGTTGTCAAAATGGAGTGGTGCTTCGAATAATCACTTCTGTGCATGCATGAAAGACAATTTTTTTTAAAAAAGAATGTTGCCTGACCGCCTGCTCCGTGGTTACTGCACATCTGAAATCTGAATGGTCACCTACAGAGTCAGCGTGCAGTGAGTCAAGTTGAATTCTGCACCATTTGAAAAGTCTGGACTTGGTTTTGAGCATGGGAAACAGCCTGAACACTAGCAAGGAAGGAATAGGGCCAGGTTAGCCTGCTTGTGAAACAATTGCTTTGGACAGGAGATTCCAGGTGGGGTGACATTTTCTGACCTCCAAGTTCCATCTCTGTATGCCAAGAGTGCAGGGATTTGGTGGGGAGACATTTCCCCCCCTAAATACGTAAGGTCAGTCCAGCATGGCATAAACAAAAGGTAAATGTTCCTTTAGACTAGTAAAAGTTGTCTGCTTAAACATAAGGGAAATAAAGTCTCAAGCATAAACTTAGTTGGGTGATATGATAAAGCATAAGGGGTTGGATCTAGCCAGCTCTAACACTAGTAAAAGAAGGAGGAGAAGCTATTTTGACCCTCCCTAAAAGCTATGGAGGGCACTGTGGAACTCTCACGGGGAAAAAACACACACAAGATAAAGATTGCAGTGAGGAGGTGAATCTAGCGAGATTAAGCATAAAAACTGGCAGGATTTAGCCCATGTATACCAAAACTGAGGTTGCTTTCCATTTTCACACTGATGGATAATCTACAATGCCACATCTACAAACAAAGAAGAAGAAGAAGAGATTGGATTTATACCCCGCCCTTCACTTGGAGTCTCAGAGCGGCTTACAAACTCCTTTCCCTTCCCCTCCCCACAACAGACACACTGTAAGGTGGGTGGGGCTGAGAGAACTCTGTCATAAACTGCTCTTTTTCAAGGACAGTTGTGCCAGGGCTTGTGACTCACCCAAGGTCACATCAGCAGGTGCAAGTGGAGGAGTGGGGAATCAAACCCGGTTCTCCCAGATTAGAGTCCGCGCACTTAACCACTACACCACTGTTTTGCCCTACACCCGTTAGCTCCAAACTTCTCCTTTTCCCTCAAACTGTCCTCCACCCCTCAAAAAAGTTAACAAAGAACACCTTCTGTTTAGAAGTGGCACAGAAGTAATCTGCTCCAAATCCTTTCTTTCATTATCTTTGAACAAGATGGGATTGCTAGGCTTAACAAGGAAAATCTTCAGCATGGGGGAGAACAGAACAGACCCAATGACCTTTAATTACAGACGGAGAACCACTCTTCCAGTGCAGTTCAAATGCTGACTGTTTAATACATTAAGGATCTTGCCAGAGACTTCTGTATGACTACATTGGGCAGGCATAACATTCTGCAGGAACAACACTAGGCACAGCCATAATTGCAACATCATGGATGCCATGACTGTAATAAGAGTTCAGTATAATCAT
This sequence comes from Gekko japonicus, assembly GCF_001447785.1. Taxonomy (NCBI): domain Eukaryota; kingdom Metazoa; phylum Chordata; class Lepidosauria; order Squamata; family Gekkonidae; genus Gekko; species Gekko japonicus. The sequence continues at coordinate 2,117,782 of NW_015163605.1, forward strand.
TTGCATTTGCAATGTAATCAGACTTTCCAACAGTAGCTTTCTTGCCCACAGGTAAAGCTGTCAGGTTTGCAATCTTTCCCTTGGTATTTACCCACTCAATGTTGGGGAGAATCGTATTTAAACACATTTAATTCTGCATGCCCATCACTTTACAATCCAAGAGCTATTCTTGGTTTTTTGCCTGTTGTCATCTGTGAGTCCTAGCAGACTGTAGAGAGGAAATTACAAGCTGGGTACAAGCTAGTTTCTTGCAGATAATTGCTTTCAAAATGGAAATGGAATTTGCAGAAAAACTGGCCCTAGTTGTAAGACCTCCCTCCCTGCTAATGCCAGACTATTGGATTAAAAAGCCATCTAATAAGAGGCATCTTAGAGTGCCAGCATGGCCCACTAGATAGTTTTGGTTCTAAATCCTGGTTTAGCCAGGGACTCACTAGATTACTTTTGGCAATTCACTGTTTCTCAGCCTAAGTCAATGAAGAGACTGGGTGATATTAGCAGACTGGCCTCTTGGGTGGTCCATAACTTCTAGGAGGACATCCAGAATACAGTCCCATATAGAATTCAGTCTTACAATCTTCTCTCGTTAAAATGAGATCTGTACAGCCCCATTCTCAGTAGCTAAAATGAGATTTAACAATGTTAATGTACTGACCATAAATTGCAAAACATACAGTTTATGCACCAGTACAGCTCTGCTTCTCATTTGCCTTGAAAGCCCCTTGCTGGGGTTGCCATAAGTCAGCTGTGACTTGAGGGCACTCTACACACACACACACACACACACAAATGCACACTGGTACAGTACAAGTAAGAACTGAGCCGAATCAATACTTCAATTGCAGCAACAGTACCAAACCTTCAGTGAAGTTCAAATGTTGACTATTTATTCTGATATGATCACAAGACGTTAGCTTTGAGTATATATCTCAAGCACCATAATATATGTATGAATCAGAGCTCTCCCATGGGATTACATAGTCCTTCATCAGATGGTCTTTCCATTAACAGCACTATGGCCTGAGGAAATTCCTGCCATTCAAAGTCCCTACATGACTGATTGCTGGTCAACCCATAGATATGGGAAGCAAAAACTGCAATATAATAAACTGCTATGGAATTAATCAAATATCACATGCAAATCTCTGTTCAGGAACTTGTGAATGCCAGCTTGACTGTGCATGAGATCTGTTTTTGTAAACTGGAAGGCCATTTAAGAAGATCATTTATTTGTTATTTAGATATTTATTATTTTCTCCCCAATGGGACCAAAAGCAGTATGCAATATTGTTCTCCTTCCCTCAGTTTTATCCTCACAACAAGCCTGTAATATAGATTGGGCTGAGAGAGAGGGACTGCCCCACAGTCACCAATGAGCTTCCCTGTCAGAGTAAGAATTTGAACCCAGTTCACCCACATCCTACTCCAATACACTAACCACTATACCCTTGCTGGTTTTCATTAGATCCTCAAAAGCTTTAGGACCCTTCTCTTGAAGGTACACAGACTATTTTCAGCTAATACAATACTCTCAAATGAAATCTCTGCACAGATACTTAGAACAGAAGGATCAAGGTATAATTACACCTGTCACTTCAAATACTGGGGAAGTATTCTGGCACACACCTCCACTATCATGTTCCTTTTCTTGCATTTTTAACTTTGCACAATCTGGATCCATGGGTCATTCATAGAGCTTTTAGAACTACAGTCTTCGGTTGTAATGTTTCAACATGTTCCAGCACCTCCTTGTGAATTGCTCCAAAATACGGAAGAATCTCAGGCTTTGACACAGGTAACTTTTGACTCACAGATAAAATACACGGTTAGATGCCTAATTTTCCATGTAGATAACTTCTTTAATGTTGGGAAGCACTGTAACTTGCATTGTTCCACCAGTAGTTTGAAGTGGTACAGTCCATCAGTACATACATCATGAAGGGCCCCTGATAAAGCAATGCGGCACTGAATCTAAATCCAGGCCAAATATGTACTACATGCCAATATGCTCTTAGGTTAGCACATGTGTGAATCATCCTTACCCCTGGCACAGTAATGTTCCACTGCAAAACTAATCTGTCTGAATGGTTATCAGCCATAACTGGAAACCTGCCAGGAGAATTTGGGGGTGGGGGCAATCACATTGGCATTGCACTGATGTATAACATCACTTCCAGTGGAAAACTAGAAGTGATGCTTTTGTATTAGGATGCAGCATTAGGATTCACCAAAACTCTATGGTTAACTATAGAGTTTTTGATTAATCCTAGAGCGTTGCCCTGGAGCAACAATGTCATTTCCAGGTGTGGGGTTTTTTTTGCTGGAAACGATGTTGTGTGTCAGCACAACACCAAGGAGCCCTCACCATTTCCCCCCTGTCAGCCTCTAAGAACACAGCAAAAAATGGGGGACCTGGCTGGGAGGTCTCCTGCTGTATTAGTAGACCTTGGCCCCTGTCTGCACCAGAATTCTGGTTAATGACAGTGTGTTAAAAAATAACTGTGTGCTATGGATGGACACCAGATTCTCTAGCCATTTACAAAACTGTACTCAGCCATGAAACATAGCACTCTGTTACACCTGTGGTATGTAGACCACTGGTATGTAGACCACTGGTGTAACAGAGTGCTATGTTTCATGGCTGAGTACAGTTTTGTAAATGGCTAGAGAATCTGGTGTCCATCCATACCACAGATCTGCATTTTCAGGTGGACCATGCTGGGTCATCAGCCTGAAGAGAGCTACCATCTTTGTTGGATTTTTTTAGAAAGCCCTGCTGCCAAGATGTATGTGCAGAGAACAAGCGCACCATGTCCTGCCTCTTTTTGCACACATGCTTAGAGGACAGCAGAGCAGTAAGGCAATGTCACCCAATGGTGGAAACAATTCTTTTTTTAGCACAAGAAGGTTTAGAGACCCTGGGGCTTCTCCTCTTCCTATCAGGTGACATTGACATAATCTGTGATGTTATGTGCTAGTAACTCGATAGTTCCTTGCTGCTACCTGGGAGTTAAAGTAGATTCCAGTTCTGGAAAGGACCACTATGTTATACCAAGATGCTTCTTTAAAAATCCTTCAAGTTGTGATTCCTATCAAATAAAAGTAGGTGGTTGTTCTTCACAGACAACAACAGCAAAAGTCACTTTTAGAACTCCATTTCTCCCCAACGAGGACCTAAAGCTGCTTACATCATTCTGCTCTCCTCAATTTTATCCTCACAACAACCCTGTGAGGTACATTAAGCTGAGAGTGTGTGCCTCCTGGCCCAAGGTCATGTGGAGAGCTTCCGTGGCAAGAGGATTCGAACCTGGGTTTCCCAGATCCTAGTCCAACACTCTGAGTACCATACCGCCGTAGATCTCTTTTGTAATTGTTTCTCTATTTCATATTTTACATATTTCATACCTATTAGAATTTGTATTGCTCAAATGTTCAGTGTCAGAAGGGCACTTGTGAAAGAAGACGTGTCCGGTGCTTTTCCCCCCAGTGTGTCTTCAGAGGCTATTATTTTCTGTGCTGAAAGGAGAGTTCGCACACACCCCACCCTTTTTTAACACAGTTCTATTACTGCAACATAGCCCGGTCGTTTGAGATTTACACCAAGTTTTCACTCTGTGTCAGTTCTTTGTTAATACTTGGAAAGAATCACTGTCAACAGCGAAGAGATTCTCTCTGCCTCTGCTTGTGTAGGGAAGACAAGAAAACACATAAAAGGCCAGATTTCCGCAGCAAATCTGACCAATGCAGACACTTGCGTTAGAAGTGTGTGCAAATAATCCCCCTTGCAGTGAAATCTGGAAAGTCAAGCTCACCTTGAAACAGCTTCTATTACCTTGTGGGGTTTATTTCCCCCCCAAGTTTTACTTTAAGCCTTTTGGTTTTCAAATAGCACATTCACTGCATCTGGGTACGTGCATACATTTTTATGACTTATGAATTGTGACATTTAATTTTCTTCATCAACATTAGCAGGTATTTATTTACAATAATGGTTTACAGCTTATCTAGCACTAGACAAATTTCATATTACAAAATGATTGCTGAGCAGAGGAAGAACGTTCATTTGCATTTAGATTCACTTTTAGAGCAGTGAAATTCTGCCACCCTCTGGACAGCCACAAAACCAAGGCACATCTCCTGCAGCTAGCCCCAAATTGCAGTGGAAAAGAAGACTCTCCTGATGAATATAAAGTACCAAGCTTTATATAAACAATGGTTGGTATTAAACAATATACAAAGCAGTCCAAGTCTCCATTGCAAGCAGTGGCTAAGCAAATACAATAACAGAAGCTTTTTTGCACTCTTTCTCTTTTCCCTCAATCACTGTATGATTAATGTTTAGATTTTCCTACAAAAACCATCACGAAACATGAGTGTGTTCCCTGTTTAAACTCTGTGGTATGATTAATGAACACGTGGTTGGTGTTAGCAGTAAATGCTAACAATTGTCCCCTGAAGAGCCTTGCACTCACAAGATCAGAATCTACTGGTGATCTCGAGCCCAAAAGATGTCCAGATTTCCTCAACCAGAGCCAGGGCCTTTTCAGCCTTGGCTCCTGCCTGGTGGAACTCTCTGCCTGGAGACATCTGTGCCTAGCTCAGTTCCACAGGGCGTGCAAGTTGGAGATGTTTCACTGGGCCTATGGTTGAGGACAGCAACGGGTTTTCATTGTATCCATCCCATGATCCACCCCCATGGAGGGAGATAACTATATACTGAATGCCATCACAAGTGGTGCTTTTAATGTTTTTATTTAGTTAATTGTTGATTGCTGATGTTTTAACTAATTTATTGTATGCTCTAAATATGATGTACACTGCCCTGAGCCCTTCGGGAGGAGGGTGATTTAGAAATCAAACTAATAAATAAACATAAATAATATATAAATAAATTTTGGAAACAAAAGCTACAGGAGCTGGATGTGAGAAAATGAAATGTATATGGCAGAATACATTACAAGACATAAATGGGAAAGTCCCCCTCTTGAAATTTTCTATCTGTATGGAATGTAGTCAGGGCTCTAGTCGGGGGGGAGCTCTCAGGTACGGAGCTCCGGAAGAGAACCTCTAGGGGGCGGGGCGGTCATGTGGTGAAGCCCCGCCCCCTTCTTTACCCCGCCCTCTGCTTCGATCCTCATTCCGTTTGGGAATGAGGATGAAGCAGGAGGGTAAGTAGCCGGGCCTTCTGACACACTTCCGGTGATGTCAGGGGGTGTGGCCTTCTGTCACTTCCGGTGATGTCAGGGGGCGTGGCATATGCAAATAAGTTATGCTAATGAGTTATGCTAATGAGCTCCGGCAGCTCTTTTTCTACAACAAGACCCCTGAATGTAGTAATTACACGAGGGCTCTGATCCAGTTTTAGTTATGTGTAACATCTGACGGCTGTGAGCAAGGATACACACTGCCATGTGCATCAAGATGCATCCAGCAAATGAAACATGCAATCCTAAGCAAAGTTAATATACTTCTAGGCCCATACACATCAATGGATTTTGAAGGGCATGGCTCTACTTAGAACCACACTGTCAGTGCGTTTGGGGTGAACATGATTATGAGAATGGGGATACCACTTTGCAGCTCTGCATAAGCATTCTCATATATAGTTCCAGGTAGTCAGCCGTGTTGTTCTGAAGCAGTAGAACAAATTTAGAGTCCAGTGACACCTTTAAGACCTTTGCTGCTCTTAAAGGTGCCACTGGAGTCTAAATTTGTTCATTCTCATATATGTCAGTTCCACTTGTGGCTCTCTTTTGCTGGACTGGAACAAAAAAACAACAACGATGCATAATGTAATACTTGTCAGTGTTAAATGTCTTTAACCACTAAGTTCTTTATTTCTGAGGCTGTCTAGGCTGGGAAACATGGTAAGAAACTGTACCTCGTCTTGGCAACAGCACCCAGTTGTTGTTGTTGTACTTGGAGGAGATCAGCCAGCTGTTTCTGGAGTGCCATGTCCTTACCGTGGGCTTGTCTGATGAAGGGATGCTCTAAAAGATGGGTGACGGATGGACGCTTTTCAAAGTCCTTAATAAGACACCTGCAAAATACAGCATGATCTCATTGGTTTCAAAATTTTGTTTTCTTCTATGGCCTGCGCAAAGATCCCACTATTTGGCTCTCATATACCATATTACATTGTATGTAGCATTTTTTACTCTTTACGAAATCACCCTCCCACTCCTTAGCTAGGGTGGGGCTTTGTCTCAGCTTCTGGGAAGGAACATGTGACCACAGACCATGCCCAGCAGAGAATTCAGGGCAGGGGGTTGTTTCTGAGGGCATTTAACCCCTGGGAGCATTCCAAGTGACCCACTTTACCTCAAATCCCAGATGGATTACAAATTAGTGAACCATTACTTATAAAAGTAAGCAATCTAAATGACAAAGTACATAGCTTAAAAGTGTAGAAAGTTAGGTTATAACACATTTTCTTCCTTTGCGGTATCTGAGGAGGCCAAAATTCTCAGGTTCTCCACACGTGTTCTTAAATAGGAGTCTTGGGTGAGTCATGATTACTGTCAATGCAGGTTAAATATCACAAGCCAAAAGTAACCAGAATGAGAAAATAGCTCAGGAGGAGTTAGGTCCTCTCTGTGCCACAACTCCAATCTGAATTGGGGCCTTCCATGCTTGCTGTTTCCATCTTGTCTATTTGGACCCTTATGGTGCAATCCTAATCAGAGTTACAGCCTTCTAAACCCATTGACGTCTATGGATTTAGAAGGGTAAAACTCTGCTTAGGGTTGTATTGATGGCTTTTCAGTGGGACTCCCATCTGAATCCTATACGTTATTCAATCCCATTGAGTTCAATATGTTTTTTTGCTAAGGAAGTATGAATAAAATTGTAGCTTTTTAGTTACAACTAACATTAGCCCATTTGAAGCAATGAAGCATTGGCTGAATTTACCAACATCATAACAGTTAGAAACTTAAAGCAAAACCAAGAAAAACATTCTATCAGTACAAGAGAAGACATGGTGTTAGGAACTAACAGAATCTGGATTACAGTATAACTATACAATCTGATATTGTGCAATTACAAAAACCTACCATCTAAAAAAGAATGTAAAATAATGTGACTTCAAAAAAGTAAAAGAATATCTTCCAAGTATCAAAATTACTGAAAAGCCAGGTAAATTCTTTTTGAAACATCCCCCCCCCCCGGTTATATCTATTTGTACTAGTTTTTCCAAGTTGGCTTGGGTTATCAAAATTGTATGATCCATCATTTGAGGATCAGTAGTACAGAAGCTCTAATGCACCAGGGTAATTATTATAAAATATATGATTTGATAATTTCCAAGAGTTTCACACTGGTTCAAGGAAGAGGAGAAGGAAGAGGAAAAAGAAGTATCCTGTAAATCAATAATTTCATATAAACAAATTTTAAAAACTATTTCAAGACATGATGGGGCACACTGTATGCAACCAAGCAATAAAACCAACAGTTAGTATCAATGGTAACACACTACCTCCTATATTTACAACTTTACATCCATCAATATTGCATAGTTCAAGAATAATGAAAGGACAAAATGTACTCACTGATCACAAAGGTCAGTCTCACACTGAGAGCATTTTTAAAAGAACATTAATATATGCGTCCTGGAATAATAATCCAGCAAAATCTGCCTGTCAGAGTAACTTTCATGTATTTGGTCCCCCAGAGCTCTTCTGACTGTTCCAAGGAAACACAGCTTGGGAAATGTGATATTTTGCAAAGGATCAAGAGACTCTTGGTGTCTGTTCAAACTGGCACCTCTTGACACAAAAACTAAAGCAGTAAAAACCTACTTTATACCCGTCCTCTGACTGCAGAGGTTATAAATATGCCTCCTGCTTTCCCATGAAAAGAAATCAATCACTGGGCTTTTATATGTTTGGTTTTCTTTTGTTTTTTCTTTACCCATCATTTTTTTTAAAAAAAGGGAATGTGAAATACTGTACTTGTTAATCACAAATGTATATCTTTTCTTTTAGGGGGAACGGTTTATTGGAATAGGAGAAAACTGTTATAAAATTTTTAAATAGCATAATTGGAGATCGACAGGGAAAATAGTGAGCTCATTTTTAAAACGTGTTTCCATATGTATTTCAACTAGGTCTTCCCTTTGTAACCTGTTTTTTTTTTAATATCAAAGCTCACTGAGCCTAAATTAGGGATGCCAGCCTCCAGGTGGGGCCTGCAGATCCCCTGGAATTACACCTTATCTCCAGACTGCAGATCAATTCACCCAGAGAAAACGGATGCTTTGGAGGGTGGACTTCTTGGCATTGTACCCCACTGAGCTCCCTGTCTTCCCCAAGTTCCATCCCCGAATCTCCAAGAGTTTCCCAGTCTGGATCTGGCAACCCTACCCCCCCCATCCCCTGCCAGTGACCAGGGGGAAACTGGCCACTCTAGCCCTTGGAAATGATGAAGGAGAAAGTGTATCCCTGAACACATACAGATTTTCACTGGCCGCCAAGGCTGATTGGGCAAAATGTGGGATATAAATATTATGTGTGAGAGATTCCCTCACATAGAATGTTCCCATGGCCACATTCACACAGAGGAAGAAAATGTGACTATACAACTTCCAGGCACATGACAAAAAAACAAATGCACCTCTGACTTGTCTTGCTGACAACCTCATTTTCCAGAAGGTGGAGAAGGAAACAAGGGGGTTGTCAATCCCTTTCTCCAGTTTATATACTGATTCCGTAACAGCAACAGTCAGATTTTAAGGTGATATAATACTTAACACGAACATTGATCAAGAAGTTTCGTCTCAGCCTGCCAGAACCATTTTACATCGCCCCAAAATCTCCATGATGTCACCCCATAGCTCCATTTCCCAAATGCTAAAATTGGCTGCTTCTACATGGGAAGCACAAAAATGTGCCTCCCACCATGGCAACAGACACATGAAGCTGCCTTATACTGAATCAGATTCATCAAGGTCAGCTCTCCAGGGTCCTAGGCAGAGGTCTTTCATATCACCTACTGCCTAGTCCTTTTAACTGGAGATGCTGGGGATTAAGCCTGGGACCTTTGGCATGCCAAGCAGATGCTCTACCACTGAGCCACAGCCACTTCCCCTGTGGAATGTGAAATGGTTGGGAATGGCATCCACACATAAACCAATCCTGCTCTGCTCCTCCTCTCCCCCAACAAGAAAGCGCAAGCATGGTGGTGGTCATGCCAGGACCCCATCCCCATTTCCTTGTGCTTTCCTTCTCTATACCAAGCAGAACAGTAATGCTATA
>NW_015163605.1:2127076-2147253 GCF_001447785.1 Gekko japonicus
TTAAAAGGGAGGGCACATATCAGCAAGCTGCCCAACACCATTCTGAATGCAGAGATTAACTTCACACCCCTCCCCATAGTGGGGATTGAGGGAGTTTCACAGGGACACTCCCCATGGTCTGAAGATTTTCCAGAGAAAATCAGGTTTAGTTCTCTCTGGAGTAAGGTGGGAAGCCTTGGGAATGCCACAAGTCATGCTCAGAATAAGGATGACCAGGGGTTGTTTCGTAGAAAAAGAGCTAGGGGAACTCATTAGCATAACTCATTAGCATATGCCACACCCCCTGACATCACCGGAAGTGTGTCATGAGGCCACACACCCCGCCCCCAACGGTCCCGGCCGCCGCTGGTAGCCTTGCAGCTCCACTGCCGAGCCCCATGAGGGGCCCGGCGGTGGACCTGCAAGGCCGGCGGGAGTGCAAGAAGCCCCGCGAAGGCCCTCCCTGGCCCCAGGCAGGCAGGGGTGGGGAGAGGCAGGGAGGAAGCAACCTACCCTCCCTCTTCTCCTGCCTCCTCCTGGCTGAATGAGGGCCGGAAGCGGGGCAGCCGGAAGCAGGGGGCGGGGCTTCGTCATGTGCCCCGCCCCCGTACCTCACCCGGAGGAACTGTGATCCCCCGCGATCCCCCCCGAAATGACCTCTGAGGATGACATTGTTTGAATACTCCCCTTTCATCTGGGGGCATCTAGGTGGGGAAAGATGTGGAAGTAGATGTTTTCAAATATTTAATTCACTGACTGAGGCAATCATTAGCAATAACTACCCCGGCCGTCAAAAAGTGAAAAGGACAATCTTTGCCACAAAGTGTTAAGAAAAGACTTTGCAAAAATCAATGCAGCTATTACTGTTCAGACTGTGAGGTCCTGGGTTTATATGTTGATTTCTCTTGTAACAGAGTGAACATTAGTGCTAGTCTACACAAACAGTAAATCACGTAGTAAACTTTGTCTTGGACTGGTTGGATACTTTTATTCTTCTCTCTGCGTGTACCTGTGCATGTGCATGCGTGAGAGAAACTATATTTGAAAGGAAACTATCCTCATCTCATACCTGACATGCATTGTTTTCATGTGTGCAATTCCTACATGTGATCTTCCACCTGCAGTCTGTAGTGGTAAAATTTTGGAACTATTTTATTATGCGATCTGCTGTTTGCACACCTTAGTCATAGAGGTCTGTAGATACTTTTAAATGACTTTCTTGCATCAACAAATGCACCGTATGTACTTAAAAAAAAGCAAAGCAGCACATTTGGATAATCTAAAATTTAAGGAAGCAATTTACATAAAATTACATCTACATATATAGTTAGTGAGTACTTGGTAATATGATAACAAGAAGATGCAGCAAAAAAAATGGCTTCTTTATCATCAGAGTGATTGATTTACAGCCCATTTCTCTCAGAACCAAGTCCCACTGATTTCAATGGGCTTTATTCCCAAGTAAGTGTGCCTATGAGTGCGGCCTAGCATAAATCTGTTGTACTGAATACTGTCTCCATTAGCATAAAATGGATAGGTAGACATGGCCTGTGAGATCCATGATTAGGATCTGTAGGGTTTTTTTTACAGGGTAAAAGTAGCCACAGGGCACAGAGCAACAAAGAAGTGAGAGGTCCTAATCACGAATCTTCCAGGTCACATCCCACTTGGACACATGAGATAATTTCCTCTGTAGCTAGTTCAGATTAGAATGCTGCTATGATGGCCCCATCCACTTCCCTCCCTCAGAGGCAAGATTTTCATTCTGGTTTTCTTTCCCTTTCTGAGTGAGCAGCCCTAGTGCTCTGCCTCAGGGGTCATTTCGTAGAAAAAGAGCTAGGGGGACTCATTAGCATAACTCATTAGCATATGCCACACCCCCTGACATCACTGGAAGTGTGTCCTCCCCACAGCCGGCGGCGTCCTCCAGCGGGCACCAGCAGGGAGCTCCAGGCCCCGCCCTCCCGCACCTCACCCGGGGGGATGGCGTCCCCCCGTGTCCCCCCCCAAATGACCCCTGCTCTGCCTTCTTCTCTCCTGAAGAACTTTGGCTGTCCCATCCTGTCGCAGTATTATATTTTAATGCTGGCTCAGCCCAGGAACCTGAGGGAAGGGTTGGGATCGACCTTTAACTTAAACCACTGAAAATGGCACATGAGACATTTTGAAATTCAAAATTAACAAAACATTATATTCAACATAGAGGGGAAAGGTCCAGTGCAATCAGGGCTTGAAAGTTCTGAGGTAACTCAGTATAGATAATCCTGAGGTAAAACCAGTACATGCACAGATTTTAGTTCTTATATTTCAGACTAATGAGACAGTTACTTAAAATCTTTACATTGAGAGGTTTGTATTCCAGTGTTTTCCAAACACTCCAGTACACTTTCTTTGATTATTCTCCGACTCTTGGTTTCCAGAAGGCTGGTATATTCTTTCCAGTACCCAAACCCCTTCTCTTGAAACACCAGTACTCGTCTTGAGTTTTTAACTGACTCTTAAGGTCTCTAAAGGCAGTTTCTAATCACACCAGACCAGGGATCACTCCACTCTTCAGAGCTAACTCCCTGTTTGACTGGGTAGGGAAATTCTCCTGTCACCACCCCCTTTCTTTGGCCCAGATGGGAGTCTTCACCTACTTCCCAGACTTTCTTGCCAACTTTCCCCCCAGTTTTCTGTCTGTGTTAAACTGCTCTCAGCTAAGTTTGGGCAGAGTGTTGAGAATTCTCACCACCTCTCATAGAACTACAGTTCCCAAAATTCCATAATGAGAGGGAATGATATTAAATGAGTCATCTGTTGGCTACCCCACCACTTAGGATGGCTGGTCTGGCACTGACCAGAGCCCAGGCCTCTTCCATCATGGCTCCGGCTCTGTGGAATGGGCTCTCTGAAAAGGTGAGGGTGCCCTCCTTGTAGATCACTAGGAGGCACTGCAAGGCCTGCCTATTTGCTAGGGCTTTCAAGGGGGTTGGATAGCAGGCATCTTTTAAGGGGGGGGGAGATTTGGGGTTGGCTCTTTTATTTTTGGTTTTAACTGAAAATGTTTGAACTATTATTGTAAGCCATCTGGAACCACAAGGAAAGGCAGGATGTAATTATTTTAATATAAATAAATAAATAAAGTCTAAGTCTGTCCTATAGGTATCCTAAGAAGTCTACTTGCCAGAGTTCCAGATCTTCCCATAAAGTTCCAAGTTGATACCACTGTTGTGGAGTCCTCCTTTCCTATTGAGACTGTGCCTTAGATGTCTCTGGAATGGCTACACGTGAATTCCTTCTATACCATAGGCTACATTTTGTGAGCAGCTTTCATTTTCCCTTATTGAACTGACACATAGCTCTCAATCTCTAGTTTCTTCAAGGGGAATTAATTTAATTCTCTGGCCAGAGTCACATCAAAAGTTGATGAGGTTACCAAGCATTCTGCTTTATGAGGTGAAATGCAGGGCAGCAGAACCAGAGCTAGAAAGTGAAATCTTCAAGACATTTCTTCAGCGAAAATCAATTGAACTTAAAAAAAAAAAAAAAAAAAAAAAACATGGGCAAGAAGCACTAGTTGAAACCAAACCCTTTGAAACATACATTACTGATAAATTAGGCAAGTGGAAACTTACACTTTTTCTGGCTTTCTTCTCTGTTTCCCACCCACCAGCCAATCTACCTTTATTTGACCCCCATTTTCAGCATTCCTTCCTCCAACCCCCACACCCTCTACCCAGGAAAACTATGGCCCAGTTGTGCAGTGCTGGCTGCGTGGCCAGGACCAGTTACACAGTGGGGAAACTGCAAGGATTTATTTGTTTGTTTGTTTTCAGCATTATTTGGGGGAATGGGCACTTCTTTTCTCCCGTTAGGCTATACACAGGGAAACTATGGCTGAGTTGTGCAGTGCCAGCCACCAGGCCCAGCCCAGATGCATAGCAGAGAACCCATGAGAACCTTTGGGGAGCACCTCATTTCCCCCTGCATCCCCATTGACACACTATTTTCTCTTTCCTTCTTCTTGGCAACCCCCATATATGCACCTTTCCCCGCTTCCTTCACTACTTCCCACTCACCAACCAACCAACCTTTTCTCTGTCCCCCAATTTAAGATGTATTTATTATTTATTTACTCCATTTATACCACAACTTCCTCCACAATGGGGACCCATGTCATTCTCTTGTCCTCCATTTTATCCTTACAACAACAACCCTGTGAGGAATGTTGGGCTGAGATGGTGTGATTGGTCCAAGGTCACCCAGTGAGCTTTCATGGTGGAATAAGGATTTGAAACTGGGTCTCCCAGATCCCAGTCTGAAACTCTATTACACCACAGTGACTTTTTGCAGTGGCTGCTGTTGAACAGCAGTGAGCATACAGACAGGCCTGCCAGTACTTGCTGCTGGGCCTGGCCAAAACAGCCTGGAAAGGGTCCTGCCCCTCCTCTGCCTTTTACTGACAAAACATTAAGGCTAGAAAGCTGGCAATCCTGTTGTGGTTACCTACCAACCCCCCCATAACAGCCCCTGGCAGGGCATTCATTTCTTAAAGCTACAGGTGTTACTTCTGTTATTTGTGTGGGTTTAACACCCTCATTATAATTTTTTATTTAGATTTCAGATTTTTTTTGCAAACCTAGGGCTTTTTTTAGGTTTAGAAGGATTTATGTTGTCTGTTCATGGCTACAGTTTCTGGATTTAAGTATCCACTGCAGACGGTTGTACAAACTGAAACCGGTACAAGGTGAGATACCTTGAGGGCTAGATTAGTCGTTGGGGTGGATTATGATGAAACTTTCGCACCCACAGTAAAAAGTAACACTTTGAATGTAGCTCTGACAAAAGCAGGTATAGAGGGGTTGCAGGTTCAACATTTTGACTTTACTACTACTTACCTCAATGCTAATCTAAATGAGCAGATCTATATGCAACAAATTCCTGGTGTGCTGTCCCAAACAGCATTTAACTTTAGCTAAGTAGAACTGCCATATATCTTTAAGAGAAGTGGCCTCTGGGAATTGAAGTCTTTAGTTAGACATCCAATAGCATTCGTGTAGCTGGCTGAGCACAGTCATTTCCGGCTCCCAGAGACGCGGGGAATTCGAGCTTTACAGCCTCCTTCCGTCCCTTTGTCTACACTTGAAATGCAAGGAAGGCGGAGCAGACTATCTTTTTTCACCATGAGCCAGAGAAAATAAGTAGATCACCAAAGATGTAAGTAAGAACCCTCCTGAATGCATGTGAAAACTGAATAAAATGATTTAATTCTTCATGAATCTGGCTTCTGCGTTGAATCACGTCCAGAAGGCGCTCCTTAACAAAGCGCCAAGACGGAACACCTGGTTTTGAGGATACAAACCCTAACCTGGTGTTAAGGTTGAAAAAAGGGTTGTATGGACTGAAACAAAGTGGACATTTGTGGAATCAATGTCTCACTTCTACTTTGATGGACATGGGATTTAAACAAAGCATTGCTGATCCATGTATGTTCAACAAAGTGGTGAATGGTAACATGTGTTATCTACTGGTGTTTGTAGATGATCTATGTTTTATGTATAAACAAGCAGAACAATTGCACTGGTTTGAGCAAACCACAAAACAATATTTCAAAATGAAAAATCTGGGTGAAATTAATCACTATCTGGGAATGGATATTACCAGAAATGATGAAGGCTATTTTGAAATAAGCCAGGAAACTAAAATTGTGAAATTGTTGGAAAAACATAAAATGTTAAATGCAAATTCTGTGTCAACTCCAATGTCTACTGGTTATGCCAGGGAGCCAGAAGATAAATTATTTGAACAGAAAGAATTGTACCAATCTCTAATTGGATCTTTAACATATCTAGCAACATGGTCTCGTCCTGACATTAGTAATGCTGTACACATACTGTGTCAAAAGAGTGCAAAGCCCTATATGAGGGATTGGAATGCTGCTAATAGGATCCTGAAATATTTGAGGGGCACCTCCAAATGTAAGTTAGGGCTGAGGGGAAACCAATCTCAGCAGGTCCTTGCTTACAGTGACTCTAATTGGGGAACTAACAATGATGCCAAGTCAACTACTGGCTATGTGATATTTGTAAATGGATCTTTAGTAATTTGGAAATCTGTGAAACAATGCTTTGTAGCAACAAGTACTTGTGAGTCTGAGTTTGCTGCAATTAATGATCGTGTGGTACAACTGGAATGGTTGAAACAGCTGTTGGAAGATTTTGACATGCAATGTAAAATGCCAATGATTGTTATGTGTGACAATACAGCTGCTGAACTTCTTGCAGATTCCCAGGGAATTAAGCCAAGATCAAGACATATCAATATACGATATTAGAATGTAAGGGATACTGTTCAGAGAAAAATTGTTACTCTGTTACATTGTTCATCTAAGGAAAACATCGCAGATATGTTTACCAAAAGCTTAGATGAAGCAAAGTTCCTGAACCTTAGGAAACAGTTAAACATGATCTAATTATGTGGTATCTTTTTTTTTTAATTGACTCTCCTAAAAAGAAGAGAGTTTATTCTTTTTTCATATAAGAAAAAAGGGAGGTATATAGTGGGATAAAGAAAAGGTTGGGTGATATTATTATTAGTATGTTAGTCTTTTACTAGTAATACACAAATCTTCTTTTGGCTTCTTCTGCGAGTTGTCAGTCGTCTTTCATCTTTACCTGTAAAGAAAATAAAAATTGTTAATGGATTAGTAGTGTCCTTTTGGTTTTTGTTAGTAACGTCTTTTCATGCGCTTTCCGAACTTGTCTTCATGGTTTGGGCAGCCTCCCTTTCACGTCTCTCAGATTGTATGACGGACCCTTTCCTGCTCCTTTATCTTCTGGGGTCTTGACTTCCCCCTCCGAGCCGCTGTCTCTGTCACTGTCCAATTCCTCCCATGTGGCAAGTGCTGCTTCCTCCGAGCTGGAGTGCCTCTTCAAAAAATCTTGAGCTTTGAAGATGGAGTCAATCTTCTCTCTTTTATCCTTGAACTTGAAGGTAAGCTGGAATCAACCAGCGATAGTTAGTTTGGTGATTCTGCAAGAATAAGGTCAGTCCTTTGTATGCTTTCCTTTTCATTCGAATTTCAAACGGAACATCCTTCAAAATCCTAATTGTTTGCTCTCCAATCTTCATGGGCATTGATGAGGATGCTTTTAGTATTTGATCCCGAACTTTCTGCTTTGTAAACTTGACCACCACTTCTGCCGGCAGGTTATTCAACCTTGTAAAATTGGAATAGGCTCTGTAAACCAGATCCATTTCCTCGCTTATTTTTTCCGCTTCCCAGCCGGTGAGTTTTGCCAAGGCTTCCGCTAAAATACCTCGGAGATCCTCTTTTTCAAGTTCTTTTATGCCCTGAAATCGGAGAGTCAAATTTGATTTTTCCATTTGAAGCATCATTAACTTTTTATCTTGCATCTATTGGTGTTTTTCTATTTTATCCACCTTTTTCTTGACCTTTTGAGTATCTTCTGTTGAGACCAGGCACTTTTGCGTGATTTTCTCCATTTTCTTGGCTGTATCATTTAAATGAGTCTGTTGAGTATTGAGGACACCTTCCATATTTGTCAATGTTTGGTTGATCTTTTGCATTTGCTCCAGCAGAGGGCGCAGAAGATCGCTCTCCTATTGATTGACAGCCGGCTCCAGGAGGCGGGAGCCAGCACCGGAAGTTCCTCCCAACTTCTTTGCCGGCTTGTCCTGAAACTTTTTCTGGCTCGACATCTTGTTTTTTTGTTTACTTTTTAAAAGTTCGTGCCGCGCAACTACAAGATGAAATTTCCTGTGTTTCTTCTAACAATTCACCATAAGGTAACACTGCTCTTTTCAATTTTCACTCCCCCCCTCTCTTCCTGTTAAATCAGTCTTTGTTACGTAGGGTGGGGGGGGAATCTCCTCCCTCCTCCCTTACGATTTTTCGAAAAAGGGGGGGGAACGCGCTCAGTTCTTTTTCTCCTGTTTCGACTAGCAACTCACAGTTTTTGCCGAAAATCTTCTTTTAAACGCTCGTCCACTTAATCACCCGGTGATGACCGGCGGCTCCGCTAGTCCCCATGCGGGGCACTGCTGCGGCTAGGGCCACTGGGGCATGGGGCGAGCCTCAATTTCCGACCATCCGATCGGGAAAGAGGCACATCCCCTGCACGCCCTGGATTGGAGCTCCCTGCCTGGGGCTCCTTAGGGTCTCCACTTGTGCAGATTCCCCCCCTTTGCGCCGCGCGTGGGCGAAACGACTTCGGGAGCGTCCCGAAGATGCGTCCGCCATTCGCGAAGTCCAAACCAGAAGCCAATTATGTGGTATCTTAAGGGGGAGCGTTGGTTGTTAATATCCAGCAGTCAGATCATAAGGATCTAAGTGACAGCAGGCAAGCTGCTGATAACAAGTTCTGACCGGTTCGGTTCAGACCAGCTACGGTATGTGGTCAGTCATAATGACTCAGCATGAAGCTTATTGGACACTCTATGTATAAAAGTGGACAAGTACATGCTCTGTATCTTCTTCTCTTCGGATATGGTGTTTGGTGGAGCAGTTTGTCAGTGGAGTGTATATATTGTAAATAAATCTGTATATAGTTTACCACAGGACTGTCTTGGTGTGGTGCTATACAGAACCTCCTTTGCAGTGAATGCTGGTGAGTGCTGGAGTGGCTGGAAAAGTCCTGGTGGCTGGTGGTGCTGGAAAGTTGTTCAAACGCACTGCACAACTCTGGAATCCTCTATTGTTGTCTCTGTGCGCCCCTATGTGTTGAAAGTGCATATTACTTTATGGGGCCGTGATTTTATGAGCAAACTTGGTGCCTCCTTTACAATTCCTGAGGATGGCTGCTCCTGCTGAGCGCACAGCGCTTCCCCTAACTTGGCTCCCTAGGGAGCTGGTTTGGATAGATCAGTGGCCACTACCCCGGGACAAGCTGCAGGCCCTCACTGCCTTAGTGGCGGAGCAGCTTGCAGCAGGACATATAGAGGAAACTACCAGCCCATGGAATACCCCAGTCTTAGTTATTAAGAAAAAGAGTGGCAAATGGAGAATGTTGCATGATTTGAGAGCTGTTAATGCCTGTATTCAGCCTATGGGTGCTCTCCAATGTGGGACCCCAAATCCTAATTTCATTCTGAATGATTACCAGCTGTTTATTGTAGATTTAAAAGATTGCTTCTTTACAATTCCTTTATACCCCATGGATCATGCAACAAGTATATCTGGTCTTATTCACTTATAATCATTTAAGTTTTTCTCACCTCCCTGGATCTGTCTCTTCGTCAGCCTATGACCGGCACTATCGCAGCCGGCCACCGCTCCCTCAGCCTGAAGTTTTCTACAGGGCTCTGCCTGACCGCACTTGGTTGGGCCCGGTCCCCTTGTTGACCTGGGGGAGAGGGTATGCTTCTGTTTTGTCGCCCACAGGTCCTCTCTGGGTTCCAGCAAAGTGTGTGCGTCCAGCGCATGGCATGGCATTACAGGGGGCTGAACCCAGTTCCAGAGCTCCAGAGCGTCAGCCTGACCGAGACCCCCCGGCAGCTGCGGTGAGGACCACGCAGGCCCCCCTGGTGACTTGGGGTGCCATGAAGCGAGTGACCTGCGATGCGCAGAGGCTGCTCTAGGAGCAGGGCAAGGAGTTGACACCCGAGAACCTCTGTGTTGCTCTCTTTGCGGTCATCACTGCAAATTCCACTCGCACCTAGTCTGCAATTCTCTATTTGCACCCCACTAATGCAAGCTTTCCCATACGTCAACAGTCAACAGGAAGACTCTGAGAACTGGAGCCCAGAGTACCGTTATCAAGTCTTTGGCCAGCAGTTTCTGGACCCTTTGCAATCTCCATACGGGCCGGAACTGGTGGCAGGACCAGTTGCAGTTTGCCCTCACTATCTGTGTCTAGTCTGGTTGTATTCTGATCCCACAGACTCTCCCTTTGGGTGGGGGAAGGTAGTATTTCAGTTTCACAACCCCGACTACCATGATGCGTGGAAGCCTCGGCTGTTTTTCCAAGCTCTCCAGATCTAGTCCGGGTGTGGGAACACTCTCAAGGCCGCTTTGACCTTTCTGAGGAACACCATCCCCCCTCCATAACTGACTGAAGCTTTTGGCATGATCTCTGGTGTACACATTGCCAGAGTCTCCATGGCGACTCCACAGAGTCCTCTGATTACGAGTCCACCGACTCTGAGGCAGAAGAGGATGAAGATTGGGGAGATGGCGAGCCAGCAGAGGGGACAGCTGTTTGATGGGATTGGGTTATGTACTAGCGCTCTGCTTATTTGTATTCTGTGGGTACCCACAGGGAACACTCTACACCCCCCTTTGAGGGAAAGGATGGCTTTCAATATCTGGGACAGGCTTGCTAATGTGTCTAATGTTACACATTTTTGTTTGACTAATTCTGTGGTTTCAGGAGATCTGCTGGGCACCCATCTGATTCCTGTGTGTAAACCAGTTGCCAAAATAACGGGAGATACTCAGTTTTCTAATTTCCCAAATATGACAGTGAACTATTCTACTATGCCCAATTGGGGGGCTGTAACTCTTCAAGTACCTGACTCCGCCTTATCCATCCACACCCCTTACGTAGCCAGTGGCAATACTACTACTTGCACCCGCATTGTTAACTGTACTAACCGCACCCAGCGGTGTTCTAACGTAGGACCTGACATACTGAATTGTACTCACCTCACTAATGTGTCTTTCAGTTATGCATATATCATGCTGCCAACTGGCTGGTTCTTTACCTGTGGCAGCCGCGCTGATTCTTTACCTGTGGCAGCCGCACTTTTAATTATATTGTTATATAATTATATACTTTTAATTATATTGTTGTCTCACTAATCTTAGTGAGACCACTTGTTGCCTCAGTCGGCTTGCTATTGTCCTGCCACAAACACAATCTTGCACTCGGCGCTCCGCTTCCCTCCCTCCTGATTGTGATTCTAATGTAAGCTTGCTGAGTAAAGCTGAATATGTTGCTCTTGCAGCATCCCTTGTCGGGGTTCCTGGACTTGCAGTAAGCAATGCTAGAACCTTGACTGAACTAGCATGTTATGCTGTCAAGGCAATTAATGCAACTTCTCCTTAATTCCAAACAACAGGACCTACGAGGAGCTATTTTAGATAATAGAGCGGTCCTTGACATTTTGCTTTTCAAACATCATTATGGGTGTTCTTCCTTCAAAAATATGTGTTGCTTTAATTTAACTGATAACAGTCAGAGCATTGAACACCGTCTGTAAGAGCTCGAAAATCTCACCGGCCATATTCGGCAAGATGTGGGGTTTGAAGGTTTTTGGGATTGGTTCACTGGGTGGCTTCCTAATTTGAGATGGTTACAGCAATTGTTTGTTTATGGGGTTGTGGGGCTAATGATCCTGATTTTATTATGCTGTTTGCTACAATGCATTCCTTCTTTATGCCAACTGTTCAGCTCCCTTTGTCACCCCCCAACTCGGGTCTACCCTCTTCAGGTGGCTGTGACTTGGCCTTATGCTGACTCGGACAAGTGGCCTGATGAGCCTGAGGGTGGCATTCCTCTCTTACCTGCGCACTAAAACAAAAAGGGGTGGCATGTGGGGACGGCGAACCTCTGGAGGCATGCCCAGAGTTCTATGTTCCCACAGGGAGATCAGGCAGTAGTGCGCAGTTACATCTGCTGAGTCCACTGATAGCTTGGCTAGAGTCGGGTAAAGATAAGATGGTGAGCTGTGGGCAGAGAACATCTGTATAGGAATATGGATTCCTATGGGCCTCATGTCTCCCTTAGAATGTTCTGTAGGCTTCATGTTTCCCCCTTGGAATGCACCCCCTGTTGCTCTGGTTTCCTATGTAAGCCAGGTGGCTGACCATTTGCTCAAATTGCCCCCATAAACCAAATGCCTCTGCTGAAGCATGGCAGAGACAGACGTAGGCTCCTGGATAGGAGGGGCTCAGGGATCATCTTACTGCAGAGGATGGTTCCTGGACCCAACCTATCCCCACCCATTTACCATGACAACCACAAATTTGGAAAGTACCTGTCTCATTGTGGTTGGCTACTGGCCAGGGCCGGTCATAATGAGATTGGGGTTCAAATTGGCTAACCCTTAGAGAGGAGCTCACTTTTTTGACTTGCTCTCTCTCTCTGTTCCTGCATGTACCCTGGAATGCTGTCTCTGCCA
Source organism: Gekko japonicus (assembly GCF_001447785.1). NCBI lineage: Eukaryota > Metazoa > Chordata > Lepidosauria > Squamata > Gekkonidae > Gekko > Gekko japonicus. The sequence continues at coordinate 2,139,182 of NW_015163605.1, forward strand.
TGGGATGAGACAGAACAAAGGATTCTTTGTGAGCTGAAGCACATGGCTCTGTGCCCACAAGGATGGAGCTATTCTTTCTCAAGATATTGGACTCTTACTATGGACTATTGACCCTCCTTGCTGTTGGTAAATATGCTCTATCGTGTAGTTAGGCAAAACATTGCCAGGTTGTTATTTTATAATCTTTTCTAGTCTGATGGCAAGTCTGTGATAAATAAACTCTATTCTGTTTATAACTTGTGTCTGATTGATGTACATTTGACTCCAAGCTTAAATCCTGTTGCCTGAAACCGCTCTCCCACTTTATGGTATCAAGTCCCAGAGGCCAGTTAAGAGTCTGAACCTTGCTCTTGGACTGGAAGGGACTATAGTTGAAAGGTTCTGGTGGCTGTGGCTGTAAATCCAGAGAGACTACCTCTCCTGGGTTCTTGTGTAATTCATTGTTTCAGTCAATGAGTCTTTCTCTTCCCATTCCTGGACTGGTCTGGGGAAGAGAGAGAACCATGACAACATCCTGTTAAGAACATCTTGTTATCCTAGAGTCTGCTTGTAGCTTTTCAATATACAGGGCAGGGGGAGGGAAAAGGGAAGAGTGAAATAAAACGCTGCTGGGCAAGTCCGGGTCAGAGAGCTTCTGCAGATCTGTGTGTCGTGTTGTTATTGAACTCTCAAGCCTTCAAAAACCGCTGCTTTGCAGGGTGGACTCTGTCATTATACCCTGCTGAGGCTGCTTCCCTCCTGCTTGGGTCCACACTGCAAAGAAAAACTGTAGTTTTCCTAGGTAGAGGCTTCAGGGAGGGGAGAAGAGATGGAAATCTGAAAACAGAGGGGCAGATAATGGTAGGTTGATGGTTGCCTGGGAAGGAAATAAGGTTGCCACCTCCGGGTTGGGAAATTCCTGGTGATTTGAGGGGTGGAGCCTGGAGAGAATGGGGTTTGAGGAGGAGTGGGACCTCAGACAAGTACAAAGCTATAGACTCCATCCTCCAAACCAGCCAGTTCTTCATGGGGAACCATTGTTGCCAATCTCCAGGGGAGGGCTGGAGACCACTCAGAATTACAACTGCTCTTCAGATGGCAGAGATCAGTTCCCCTGGAGAAAACAGTAAGCTCTGTGTCATTACACCCTGCTGAGGTCACCACAGCAAATTGACACTGAGTGCCCAAGGCCAGGGCACCTGCCCAAAGCCTCTTTCTAGAGCTCGTTGTATTTATTTCCACAACGAGCGTTATTCCTAGTATGCACATAAAATCACTGAAACTGTCTACAGTACCAGGATGTGGGATTACATCTTAAAGATTCACTTTCTGCTGTTTTATCAGCCAACATGACAACTACAGCTACAGACATTTCATTCTGACACTCGACATACGTTGCTTTGGAATTCAGTGTTGGGGCCCATATTGCGATCTTGGTAGATGCTCAGACAGAGAATTTACTATGTATTACAATTCCCCCGTCTTCATCCTACAAATCGTTATGAAATGACATGATATTGACCAATATTTCACATTAACTAATATTATGGTTACCAAACCCTGATAGCTTATGACCACAGCTAATAATAGTAAACATATACTGAAAACAAATGCTGCATGCATTGGCCTTGACAAAAGTCAATCCATTTGCTAATTTGAAATTTTAGCAGCACCTTCCACCATGCTTTCTTAGCTGAAAATTAATCCTCAGAATTCATTAGTGCCACTACATTAAACGCAGGTTGCATCCATTTGCTATCTGTTATGTTGCTGAAATCTAACATCCAGGTTCCTAAATACCAATTTCATTCTGTCACAATTACAGGCAAAGATGAAGCATTTATTAGGCAGGAACAAGAAATGCACGGGTCTGACTCAGATAGGCTCTAAACACACACCGGCTGCATGCATTGGGATGATAACATTGTGGGAATAGCTGTGCCTCCACAATGTAAACTGCCATTTTGCAGCCAGCACATCAGAAGACTGAAAGGGGGAGCTATTCATCAACCATCCTGTGATGCGAACAAATATTTACCAATGAATAAATGGATAGAAATAGAGGTGGTGGCTTAGCTTGGCAGAAGCAACTTCCACAGCCATCCAAAGAAAACATTTCTTAGTGCCGTATTCATTATGGTGGTCAGAGATGAACGAACAATGCTTCTATACATTTCTTAAAATGGGGAAGGGGAAAACTTATTCACCAAGGGCATTTGATCACAGAGATTCAGGAAATTCCTACAGTATTGTCTCCATGCAGTGACATCACATCGTTTTCAGACTTCACATTTTTAGTGAGCACTTGTCACACTGAATCATCTGAAGAGGAAACCCTGGCAAACTTCAAAGTGATCCTTTTCGGTACATGCACCCAGTGGTCAATGACAGACAATCCTAAACAGTTATGCTCTTCTAAGTTCTTTGAAGTCAATGCTCATGGTGGTGGTGGTGGTGGTGGTGGTGGTGGTGGTGGAGGAGGAAAATAGTATTGTCAAGTTGCAGCCGACTTATGCTGACCCCTTAGGATTTTCAAGGCAAGAGAAGTTCACAGGTAATTGGGCATTGCCTGCCTCTGCATAGTGACCTTGGACATCCTTGGTGGTCTGCCTTCCAGGTACTAACTAGGGCTGACCCTGCTTAGCTTCCGAGATCTGAAGAGATTGGGCCATCCAAGTCAATGCTCTTAGAAGGGTGTAATTCTTCTTAGGATTGTACTGTTGACAGTCATGACTGCATATTTGAATGAACTGGTGCACAGATGAACAACACTTTCAGAATTACAAACCATAGATATACACACACCACATTCATTTGCACACAACTTTATTTGTGTATAGCCTACATTTCGTGCTGAGGCCATGTACATCGATTGTCTGTCATTTATTCAGCCATTATGGAAACCATGTAACACATTGCACCTCAAATCTAACATACATTTTGAACTATCTCCTTAAACAATGCTGGATATAGACCTAAGAATACTGAGATTTCCAAAAACAATTTACATGTGCATTGCTTATAGTTAGAATTTCTGCTTTTTAACATTTCCTTCATGTGAATAGTCTTCATTTTTCACGCAACCATAAGGACTAGAAAGTGAAGTCAGTGATGAGTATCTATCTCATCCATTCCTATCCTGACTATCCTCCAAGGAGCAGGGGACAATTTCATCCTGACAATAACCTTGTGAGGTAGGTCCAGCTAAGAAAGTGACTAGTTCAACATCGCCCAATGAGTCCTGGAACCATGGCTCAGTGGAAGACCTTCTGCTTGGCATGCAGAAGGTCCCAGGTTCAATCCCTGATATCTCCAGTTAAAAGAGTCAGGTAGGAGGTGATGGGAAAGATTGAAGACAGGGACAGCAAAGGATGAGATGGTTAGACAGTGTCATAGATGCAACGAACATGAAGTTGAGCAAGCTTCAGAGGACGGCGGAAGACCGGAAGGCCTGGCGTGATCTGGTTCATGGGGTCGCGAAGAGTCGGACTCGACTGTGCGACTGAACAACAACAAGGAGGTGATGTGAAAGCCGTTTTCTCGGTGGCAGCTCCTTTCTGTGGAATGAGCTCCCAGAGGAGATCAGGGCCCTGTGGGACCTTATGCAGTTCTGCAGTGCCTGCAAGACGGAGCTCTTCTGCCAGGTCTTTAATTAGGAGCTGCCCCCAATAGGGAATCCTGTCCTCTGAAGCCATAAGAACAGCCTGTGCCAGCTGCACAAAGATTAGATCTATGAGCTGACCACTACAATGTAAGACTGAAGGCCGGCTGACATCATTTAATAATCTATTAGTGTTATTAGTTGCTAGCACTTTTAAATGTTGATATGTTTTATCTGATTTTAGGACTATTTAAATTTATGTGTATGTTTTATTCTGTTTGTAAGCTGCCCTGAGCCAGCCTTGGCTGGGAGGGCAGGATATAAATCTCAATAAATAAAGGCCTCTGCCTGAGACCCCGGAGAGCCTCTACCAGTCTGAGGAGACAAGTTTATCCTTGATGGTAAAGGGCTGTGGCTCAGTGGAAGAGCCTCTACTTGGCATGCAGAAGTTCCCACGTTCAATCCTTGGCATCTCCAGTCGAAACATCATCCAGTGAGTTTTATGGTAGAGTCAGGATGGGTCTCTCAGGCCCTCATCCATCACTCTGACCAGTACATTCCATGAAGACAGTTTCAGAGGGCAGCCATGTTGGTCTGCAGTAGAAGAGCTAGATTCCAGCCCAGTAGCACCTTAGAGACCAACAAGACTTTCAGGGTATAAACGTTTGAGAGTCAAAGCTCCCCAAAAATCTTGTTGGTCCTGACTGGGTGGAACATGCTCCCATTAAAGATCAGGGCTCTGTGTGAACTATTGCCATTCCCAGGGCTTTTTTTGTAGAAAAAGCCCAGCAGGAACTCATTAGCATAATAGGCCATACCCAACAGCAGGAACTTATTAGCATATTAGGCCACACCCATGACAGCACAGCTCATTAGCACATTAAGCAGCACCCCCATGTTACCAGAAGTGTGGTTATCCAGCCAGACCCACCTTTTGCTTCTTTTTCTGTTTACCTTGTTTGTTGTCAAAACCCAGAGCTTTTTTTGTAGCAGGAACTCCTTTGCATGTTAGGCCACACAGCTCTAATGTAGCCAATCCTAATGAGTTTCTGCTGTTGGGTGTGGCCTATTATGCTAATGAGTTCCTGCTGGGTGTGGCCAATTCAGGAGCCAGCCAGAACTCCATTCCTGTGCATTCCTGAAATTCCTGCCCAAAAATAGCTCTGGCCATTCGACAGGGCATATAAAATGGAGCTGTTCCACCGGGTCTTTGGCTGAGGTGGCAGGCGTCCAATAAAAGCCACCACCACCCCCGCTGAAGTTCTACCACCTCTCCACAGCCCAGTTCAAGAAGACCTCAGAGACCCAGCAGGACCAGTTTTTGGAAATTGTGTATGTATACTAATAGTGCGACTTTTAAAAAATCATGTTGTTTTAACTGTTTTTAATTATTCTATTAATGTTTTGATTTTCTGTGATGAGCCAAATGACTCAAGAACTTATTTTATGATCTGCCCTGAGCTCGCTTGTGAGGAAAATGGAATATAAATCTACAGAGATAGATAGATAGATGATTGATGACAGACAGACAGACAGACGGATAGACAGACAGACGGACAGACGGACGGATGGACAGACAGACAGACAGACAGACAGACAGACAGACGACGATGACGACGACGATGATGATAGATGGATGCTCCTCAACTTGAATCTAGTTCTGACCTGACCAGTACATACTCCAGACTTGCTCCAGCCAGTTCTAATCAATTCTATAACAGTGGGCTAGATGTTACTAACCGTAACTGTGGTCCTAAACCTTGGATAGCTTTCTTGGCAGTGCTGGGCGGAACACAACAACAGAAGTCCAATCAGCAGTGGGTAAAACGGGCAGAGCATTTTGCAAAATTAGTCACAACACGGATGCTAATTTCCCCCTCCATTAACCACTTCAGTCGCGCTCAGCAGAACACACTGTGCTCCCTCAAGGCAGATCCTAATGTTGACAACCGAGAGAGCATGTGGAAGCTTTTTCTCCTGTACTCAGACAATAATAAACAAAGAATTCCAGTCTTCAATGCTACCAAGGCAGCTCTTTTCAAAATTGTATTTCTCTTTTTTGCAGGAATGACAAGAGGTATGAACTGGCAGTGAAGGATTTTACCACTTTATCATCTAAATGGCCAAGCAGTCCCTCAACAACCTTTGACACTGAAGCCTCCTCAGAAACATTTAAATCCATGTCAGTGAATTTCCCCCCTCAAAACTCTGTAATTTAATCTCTATCATATCCACTAAGTCAATGCTTTCATGAGTTGCATGGAGGGGAGCACAGGAGAAATGAGACAGCATTCATGACATGCAAAATCAAAAAGGAAGCTTTTTGTGGAAAGAACTGAATGATGGAATGATTACAATTTCCCCCTTCTTATTTTCTTCTCACACACAACATCTGCCTGAGATGGCTCATCCCCCCCCCCCCAGTCATACGTAGCTCTGACTCACACGGGCCAGTCACATGCTGCAGCCAGGTGGAAAGGAACAAACAGCATCAGGAATACCATTCGGACAAAATGATCCCATTACAAGCATGCCCCCTCACACCTGCTCCCTTGTTCCCATACTTCCCATCCTCAGACTGCTGTTGTGAGAAATAAATGAAGGAAATCAGTGGCAGATGTGTCTGTCAGCCTTTTTTGTTGTTCCCAGCAGTCATTTAATAGGGCATGCCTCATCATTGTGTGTTAGAAAAGCATTATCTATAGCGTCACATCATGTATGATCAACCCATTGCTCTCTGCAACCAAGGAACTTGTAGGAAACAAGTCCACAGTTAGCATGCAATGCTCAGCAATTTGAATGTTTTATTGGTCATTCTGTGTACAGTGTAATCCTAAAACAGTAAGCCTCATTGAATAGACCAGAGTAGGATTCTAAATAGACCTGCTTAGGATAGCTCTCTAGCACCATTTCTGCAGTAGTGACATTCCACACATTGACGTTTTTAAAACTCTGTGTTATGTGAAACTTTTCCGCAGTAGATTTTTCCTCACCAGGTTCAGACCTGAAGTTTTCTCCTTCTTACCCCATGTTTTTGGACCTCGCTAAAACTGGGGATTCCAGAAATGTGATGTAAGAAGGTCTGCGCCTGGTGAGGAAAAATCTACTGTGGAAAATTTCACATAACAAACAGTTTTTAAAACGTCAATGCAGGGAATTTCACTACTTCAGAAATGGTCAAAGATTCCACAGTAGAGAATTTAGTGTAGTGCATGTTAGTTAATGATCAAACACATAACGTATGTTATACTTGCACTGCCTGAATCGATCCATCCTGTTGGTACCAGAATCATACATTTCCAGTCCTTCCTAGCATAACGAGAAATGCTTGATTACTGGAACGTCTGTGAATTTTGCCACAAACGCGTTCACCAGTCGAACTTACCATGTTGAGCAGACATGAGCCGATTGATCAATGTATTCAGATCACACCAAATAACTGTGCATGCCTGCCAAACAGAATTTGCAAAACTGCATGTGCAAAGATGCTGTTGATTCAAACCAATCAGCAGCCGCTACCATCACTAGGGTCTACTTGGGCAAACTCCAAAGGACAGCATTTTATTGAAACACCGCATTTATTTATGATGGGTGTATACAGGGGTTTTTTTGTAGAAAAAGCCCAGCAGGAACTCATTAGCATAATAGGTCACACCCAACAGCAGAAACTCATTAGCATATTAGGCCACACCCCTGACAGCGCATTAGCATATTAGGCCACAACCCCATGTTACCAGAAGTGTGGTCATCCAGCCACACCCACCTTTTGCTCCTTATTCTGTTTACCTTGTTTGTTGTCAAAACCCAGGGCTTTTTTTGTAGCAGGAACTCCTTTGCATGTTAGGCCACACACCTCTAATGTAGCCAATCCTAATGAGTTTCTGCTGTTGGGTGTGGCCTATTATGCTAATGAGTTCCTGCTGGGTGTGGCCAACTCAGGAGCCAGCCGGAACTCCATTCCTGTGCGTTCCTGCCCAAAAATAGCCCTGGGTGTATATGATTTGTGAATTATCTAATTGTTGGTTTAAACAACTGCCTGCTGAGCAGAGCTGTCATGCAGCAAGGACAGAGTGTGCGGATGGGAAGTGGAATGAAACTGGGTTGCATGATAATGCACATGCAATAAAAGCTGATAGTACTGTATGATTAGAAAGGAATACAGTGAGGCTGTTGGAGTAAAGGGGCTCAACATGCCTGGACACTGGAGGGATGCTATTTTTTCTTGCATTGGAACCAGCTTGTGTGTGTGTTATCTCCTTACTAAATGGGGTGCTCTTCCTGTCCCTCTGTGTTCTGCCCTTCTACTCATGGTCTTGTAAGATGTAAGATGTCTCTGTGGACCTCTCCTGCAACAGGCCATGAGGGGCAAGACATATTTGCCTCGCACGTTTATTCGCAGCACTTTCCATCCATGCCTTCCATCCATGCTTCCTCAGCAATGCAACTTTTCTGTAGAAACTGATAAATATCCCCAATAGAAGCAGCCTGCTGA
>NW_015163605.1:2147315-2192303 GCF_001447785.1 Gekko japonicus
AGCTCATTCATCAGGAGTTCGAGCATCCCTAATCACCAAACTCAAATGACTTATTAAATACGCCTGAAGGAGAATTCTCAGTGAAGTTTTGCTACAGTCTAGAATGATGCAACACATTTGAAAATGCAGAGAGGCTCAGGATCAGATCTGAAGATAAAACAAGCTTGCAAATGAATGTATTCTTAGCCAGTCATACAAGCTGGCTATCTTGTATAGCCTAAAGCCTTTTCAGTTCTCAGAATTAATTGTTGCATTGATTATTTCATTGCCATTTTCTTTATTAGTTATTTGACCCATTACACTACTGTATTTCTTGTTCGTTTTCCATTAGTTGCAGGGAAACTTTTGTTGCCCCCCCCCCAAAAAAAAACTGGGATGAAATTCTCAAGGATAATACCCCTCACCCAAGATCTGGGGAGGGAGGGGGAGAAAAAGACCCGGGGGGGGTGACTCATGGGACTTTTAAGAAGACCAGCAATGTTTTATTCCAGATTTTAGAGGGAAAAAGAGTGCCCTGTGTTTAAGACAAAAAATATTTTTCTTCCAGGTATAGACTTTTGTTAGGGTTGCCAAATCTCTCTTACCTCCTCAGCGGGGGATCACTGGCCATCTCCCGGTGCGCGCACGCACAAAGTACGCACGCGCCACATCTATGTCACCCGGATGTGACGTCACACGCTGGGGCGGGGCCACAGCCATTTGAGGGGAAAACATAGAGTGGCCCCGCCCCAGCGTGTGATGTCACATCCAGGTGACGTGCACACGGGGGTGGGGTTCCCCCGGGCCTCGATTCCGTGGGGGCTGAAATCAGGGCTCGAAAGCGGGGGGAAATCCGGCCCCCGGGGGCATTTGGCAGCCCTAACTTTTGTGGGCAAGCACATGTCTTCTTCAGAAAGAGGGGAGGGAGGGAGGGGGGAGGGAAATAGTAAAAAAGTAAAGGTTCCCTTGCTCGAAAGCCAGTCGAATCCGAACTGCTCACTTCTTCAGATACAACTGGAATGTGAGTCCATCTGTCCTTATATCTTGGAGAATGAAGTGATTTCAGACACCAAAAGACAATAGCAGGCATTGGTCATGAGAGAAGAAACCTAGGTCTCAGTTCAGTCCAAGAGTTTGTATTGTCTTGAGCTTCATGATGAGTTGCAATTCAGCAGTCTCTCTTTCTAATCTCCCTTTGAAATTCCTTTGTAAGAGAACTGCTACTCTTAGGTCAGCAACTGAATGCCCTGGAAGATTAAAATGTTTCCCCACTGGTTCTTGAATGTTGTGGTTTCTAATAGTAGTAGAAAGAGTAAGAGTCCAGTAGCACTTTTAAAGACTAACAAAATTGTCATAGGGTATGTGCTTTTGTGAGTCACTGCTCACTTCTTCAGACTTATTTCCATTTATTCTTTGCATCCTCCTGGACTGAATCCTCCTGTACCAAATTGAGACCTAGGTTTCCTGTCTCATTACCAATGCTGATATCTCCACGCCTCTGAATATCACACCAATGCTGATATCTCCACCCCTCTGCATATCACACCTAATCCAATTACTCCTGCTATTGCCATTCAGCATCTGAAATCATCTTTATAAATTTTATATCTCCAGTACCTTGTGTTACATTTTATGGTACACATGGCCTGGCCCAACAAAGTGACATTTATGTCAGATCTGGCACTTATAACTAATTAGGTCGACACCCCTGTCCTAGAGCATTCTGATCTCAAACTGGAAGTTACATGACAGCTTTCTAGGTACTAAGAACCATAGAGGAATCTGAAAATTACTAGAGCATTGTGATGTCACTTCTTCCAAAACAAGAAGTAACATCCAAGCATTAATTGTTATAATCCCCCCCCCATTTCCCGCCATTGATCCATTGAGTCAGGGTAGTGGACTGGGAGGATCACCAAGAGGTCCCCTGTCAGCCAGTAATTATATAAACTTAAAAAACAATTCTCTTGGCTATTCATGGAGGAAGAAGAGAACTGGATTTATATCCCACTCTTCACTCGGAGTCTCAGAGCGGTTTACAATCTCCTTCCCTTCCTCTCCCCACAACAGACACCCTGTGAGGTAGGTGGGGCTGAGAGAGCTCTGAGACAACTGCTCTTGAGAGAACAGCTCTGACAGAACTGTGACTGACTCACGGTCACCCATCTAGCTGCATGCGGGACGTAGCGAACTGGCTTAGGCTGAGTCGACTGAAACTGAATCCGACGAAGACGGAGGTCCTATGCCTGAATTGGAGTGGTACGTGGGTAGGGGTTCCACTTCCGGACTTCGGTGGGGCGCCATTGGTGCCAGCTCCGAGGGTCAGGAGCTTGGGAGTGCTCCTGGATGCTTCCTTGACAATGGAGGCCCAGGTAGCAGCCACTGCCAAGGCAGCCTTTTACCATCTAAGGCTGATTAGGCAGTTGGTCCCCTTCCTCGAACGCAATGATCTGGCATCAGTGATCCATGCTATGGTCACCTCGAGGTTGGACTACTGCAATGCTCTCTACATGGGGCTGCCCTTGGGGCAACTTCGGAAGCTGCGGCTGGTGCAGAATGCCGCGGCCAGGTTGTTGATGGGTCTCCCGGTGAGGGAGCACATCCAACCTGTGCTGAGGTCGCTGCACTGGCTGCCAATAGCATTCCGGATATGCTTCAAGGTGCTGGTTATCACCTTTAAAGCCCTTTATGGTCTGGGGCCTGTCTACCTACGGGACCGCCTTTCCCCGTACGTTCCCCCAAGAGCACTGAGATCCGAATTGCAGAACCGTTTAGTCCCCCCTGGCCCTAGGGACGCCAAATTAACAACTACAAGAACCAGGGCGTTTTCCCTAACTGCACCAATATGGTGGAATCAGCTCCCACATGAAATCCGCGCTCTGCGGGATCTCCACCAATTCCGCAGAGCAGTAAAGACGGAGCTGTTTTGCCAAGCGTTCAATAGCCCAGACCAATCATTCTAGCACTTTATATGGATGGCCGCCATGTGTAAATTGTACTGTTTTATTGTAATTTTATTGTTATTGTTAATGACTGTTTTTAGATGTTCCGTATTAATTCTACTGGTTTTTAATTGTTGTAAGCCGCCCTGAGCTGCTTCGGCAGGAGGGCGGGATAAAAATCTAATAAATAAATAAATAAATGTGGAGCAGTGGGGAACAAAACCCAGTTCTCCAGCTTAGAGTCCGCCACTCTTAACCTCCACACCAAACTGGCTATCTCTTGAGGTTACTTCACACATGTACATTTTTATGTACACACACATTATTTAATTAACTGACCTAAACATCCATGACTGTGGGGGATAATCGATTTCAGCTACTACACTGACGCAAAAGTACCCACAAAACAAACTGAAATGAAACTTGCCACAACAACTATTGCACAACAGCTGTTTGAGTTGTATGTCAATGAACTAGGAACCTGAGGCAGTGTTCATGACTGACTGTGGCTGTCAAAATGGCGTGTTCACCAGCTAAACAGGTTCATCATGAAATCTGTGTCATCCCTGTATCTAATCTGTGGTGAACATACATGAAATAAATTATTTGCTGTTCCTCTGATTGGTACTCCCTTTACCTTTTCTGACTATTGTGCATCTCATTATTGGTGTGAGTGAAAAGGACATTGGAAACATAATACTTGAATCCATTCTTCTTCTGTTGCTTCCATATCTTCCTGCCTTTTGTGGTCAACCATGTGAAAATATTTTTTAATGGCAAAACTAACATTTACATCTTTGGGGCTACGGTTTTAAACACACACACACATCCCACTCAATCTAAACTTAATGCCCATCTTGCATGGGCAAAAAATCATTGTCAGAATTCATGCAAAGTTGCTGTGACAAATATAAGCACCTTTAAATCCTCTAATTTTGTATCTGTACACTGCATCATAATTCCTTGGTGAGGTGTCCCCCCCCCCAGTTTCTGAGAGCCTAATTAATTCAAGAAGCCACATGATAGCTAATCATGAGTTCAATAAATTTAAAATAAGTGCCTGTCCCTGGAGATATCATTGCTCAGTTAATTAAAATTACTATTTTTGAGGTAATGTAAACAAAGCTTATTGGATCCTTCTGATTCCATTACATATTAACCTCTTGTCACCTCAAGAAAATATGCTGAGGCAAATAACGGGAAAATATTGTCAGAACATTTTTTTCCATTAATTTGGTGGTACTGTTTCAAAATACATACAGCCAATTTCCCCCCAGGAATTTTGTAACACCAGAAGGCTGCAAATCATGGTGAATCCCAGAACGGTTATCTCAAGATGCCAGCTATCTCCTTCAGGGTTATTATAGCTCATAATGATGGGAACAACTCAGTCCACAGTAGGTACAAGCCCACATGCGCAGGGATCTCTAGGATATCCCAGAAACCTATCCCTTTACTACTATAGCGCATGCGAACACTTAGCATACCAGGCTGCCACATGGAACAGAAAGGCTGTGCATACTTCTAATAACCCCACCCAGCCCTTCTTCCCCTGCTCATTGAAGGAACATGAGCTGAAGGGAAAAGGTGAATGTGCGCGGGCCTCCATTGGTGCCTGTGAAAGGGGCAAGGAAATGGAGTTCCTTATGCCTTGTAGGAATCCCTCTATGCTCAGGGTGAGTCATTTAGGCAGTGAACCAACCCTGCTGAGAAGTGGGATGGGGGCGTAGGGGAAATTCCTGGAGATCAGGGGGTGGTGCCTGGGGAGGATGCCATAGAGTCCACCCACTTAAGCAGCCATTTTCTCCAGGGGAACTGATCTCTGTAGTCTGGAGATGAGCTGTAATTCCAGGGGATCCCCAGGTCCCACCTGGAGGCTGGCATCCCTAAGTGACAGTGAGTGGCTGAACTGTACAAATGCATTTTTAACAATAAGAAGAGGCTTCTCTACAAAAAGGTGTTTCTTCCCCCCTTCCCACCCTCACTTTCTGTTGTGAATATGAAGCCATTTACCTTACAAATGTACACTTCACGCATTTGATAAAATGAGTTCTGACTCACAAAAGCTTATGCTGGAGTATATTTTGTTCGTGTCCACTGGTGCCACTGGATTCCTGTTGCTGCTACAGTCTAACATAGCTACCCATATGGAATTTTAAAAAGTGACATTTGAATTACAGCATTTGCTCTGAATGAAATTTTCATAGTGCCATCCTAAACTGAGTTAACACCCTTTTAAGCCCAGTGACTCCAATGGTTTTAAAGTGCTGCACTCCATATGCCAGCAAATTTGGAAGATGCCACAGTGGCCATGGGATTGGAAAAGGTCAGTTTACATTCCAATCCCAAAGAAGGGCAATGCCAAGGAATGTTCAAGCTATCACACAATTTCACTCATTTCACATGCTAGCAAGGTCGTGCTCAAGTTCCTACAAGCTAGGCTTCAGCAGTACCTGGACAGAGAACTGCCAGAAGTACAAGCTGGGTTTCAAAGAGGTAGAGGAACGAGAGATCAAATTGCCAACATTCGCTGGATTATGGAGAAAGCAAGGGAGTACCAGAAAAACACATTGACTATGCTAAAGCCTTTGATTGTGTGGATCACAACAAACTGTGGCAAGTCCTTAAAGAGATGGGAGTACCAGACCACCTCACATGTCTCCTGAGAAACCTGTATAAGGGTCAAGAAGTGACAGTTAGAACCAGACATGGAACAACTAATTGGTTTAGAATAGGAAAAGGAGTACAGCAAGGATGTATATTGTCACCCTGCTTATTTAATTTATATGCAGAGTACATCATGCAAAATGCCGGCCTGGATGAATCACAAGCCAGAATTAAGATTGCCAGGAAAAATATCAACAACCTCAGATGTGCAGATGATACCACTTTAATGGCAGAAAGTGAAGAGGACCTAAAGAATCTCTTGCTCAAGGTGAAAGAGGAGAATGCAAAAGTCGGCTTGAATCTCAACATCAAAAAAACTAAGATCATGGCATCTGGCCCCATCACTCCTTGGCAAATAGAAGGGGAAGTCATGGAAGCAGTGACAGACTTCACGTTCCTGGGATCCAAGATCACGGCAGACGGTGACAGCAGCCATGGAATTAAAAGACGCCTGCTCCTTGGGAGGAAAGTGATGGCAAACCTAGACAGCATAATAAAAAGTAGAGACATCGGGGGTCATTTCGTAGAAAAAGAGCTAGGGGGACTCATTAGCATAACTCATTAGCATATGCCACACCCCTTGACATCACTGGAAGTGTGTCCTCCCCACAGCCGGCGGCAACCTCCAGCGGGCACCAGCAGGGAGCTCCAGGCCCCGCCCTCCCGCACCTCACCCGGGGGGATGGCGTCCCCCCGCGTCCCCCCCAAAAAAATGACCCCTGAGAGACATCACCTTGCCAACAAAAGTCTGCATAGTCAAAGTGATGGTATTCCTAGTAGTAATGTATGGCTGCGAGAGTTGGACCGTAAGGAAGACCTTATGGTCCAAAGAATAGATGCTTTTGATTTTTGGTGCTGGATAAGACACTTGAGAGTCCCTTGGACTGCAAGGGGATCAAATCAATCAATCCTAGAGGAAATCTACCCCGACTGTTCCCTGGAAGGCCAGATACTGAAGCTGAAGCTGAAATACTTTAGCCGCCAAATGAGAAGGGAGCACTCCCTGGAGAAGACCCTGATGCTGGGAAAGATTGAAGGCAAAAGAAGAAGGGGACAACAAAGGATGAGATGTTTAGACAGTGTTACTGATGCAACAAACATAAAATTGAGCAAACTCCGGGGGACGGCAGAAGACAGGAGGGCCTGGTGTGATGAGTTGGACTCGACTGTGTGACTAAACAACACCAGCAAACGCCTGCTTAGGATATTATAAAAGGGTTTAGTGGTGCTAGCAAGAAACAATAATAGTATTGACAACATTCAGAAATACACTCATCTGAAGATGCATGGGGTTTTTTTTTGTGTAGCTACACAGGTCTGGATCAAACTTGAACCAGATAAGCTTGTTATGCAAATAGTATTTGGCAGCAGTAAAGGGGTAGATAATGAAATTATTGAAAAGTCAACCACTCATCACAAAGGTGACAAAGCCATCAGGCAAGGTCCTAACATATGGATAACAGACAGAATGGCCTTGTTACAATCATTGCTTTTAATTTATCAAAACTAAGGTGTCACAAGTCAGATCCTGACAAATGAAGAACTGATGCATATAAATGAGGCAATTATCACTAATGGACAAAAGGTTGAATGCTGTATGGCCTGATGCTTTTGTATTACTTTTTTAAAAATTAAGGAAGAGGAGATATCCAAATATCACAAGAATGCTTCAATGCATTTTCATCAGCTTTCAGATGAGAATAGTTCCACTTTGAGGATCAAATTCTAGATTTCCCAAAACTCGGATTTTATGCACACCAGTTCTGAGGAAAACTGAGTCATTCTATTTACAGGATCCCCACCAAAACTCACAGCCCAATATCTGCCCAGCTTCAACAGATTCTGGACAAAATAAGCTATTCAGCCCTTTCCTTGTTCACCAGTGCTAACCCTGATCAAATAAAAGGTGTGGGGGGGGGGGATTCACAACAGGGCTTTTCTGCACACTAGACTTACTCTTGATTTTCTTGGCAGTCGATCCACAAGCATTAGAATCAGTTTGGGCACAACAAACCAAAACAGTAGGGGGACAGAATCCATGGGGGGAAAAACATGTGGAAAAGTCCAGGGTGAGTCCAGTTAGTTGGAGGGAATAAGTAAGCCAAATTTCCTTTGGTGGTGCTCTGGGCCCAGGATCCTGACCCTCTGAAAGGCGAAAGCTGAGTAACTTATGGGGCTTTGCTTTAAACTAGAGCAGACTAGAGGGTTTGTTAGAAGGGCTAAAAGCTATGGGATATTCCATACTCAATTGCATTATCACACAACATTTTACTATTATTCCTCTTGTTCTATTCTTTTATTACTGGCTTTTCTGTTCCTTTGTGTCCAATGCATTAAGTTTGCCTCTCTAATGCCCTGACCTAGATAGCCCAGGCAAGCCTGATCTTGCCAGATCTCAGAAGCTGAGCAGGGCCGTCCCTGACAAGTACTTGGAAGGGTGACCTCCAAGGAATACCAGGGCCGGGACGCAGAGGCAGCTTATCAAGCCACCTCTCTGAAATGTCCTAGCCCCACTTGGGGTCACCAGAAGTCACCATGGCTGATTTCGCACTAGAGCTGCCTCAATGTTGCGCCGCCATTTGCCCCGATACTATTGGTCAATTTCACACCCGAAGCTGCAGGGCTGCATTTTGACTTGCGGCTTTGCCCGATTTCCCCCGCAGTTTCGTGATCCTGTTTTTTGAGGATCACGAAACTGCAGAGGAAATCGGGCGAAGCCGCAGGTCAAATACAGCCCTGCGGCTTCGGGTGTGAAATTGACCAATAGTATCGGGGCAAACGGCGGCGCAACATCGAGGCCGCTCTAGTGCGAAATCAGCCCATGACTTCCAGGCTCACAAGCACATACACCCACACACACAATACTCACACACAAAAAAGTTTATCTCTCTAATATGTTCAGCTCTTTATACTGAAGGATGGTTGATACTTTCCAGTCAGCAAACAACTAATTACTTCTTCTCTGCATAGTTTATGTATTCTTACAGCCCATATGTTTGTCTCAGGCATTCTGTTTCTTCTATTCTACTGCCTTCCATTTCCTCATGGTAGTGTATTTTGGTTTCTTTCATGGTATGTTGTTCATTGTGCCTCTATAAATGGCTCGATTCCACTAAGCCACCAACAGCACAATCCTAAGAACATATACTTTCCTAGGAATAAGTCCCATTGAATAGACCTGAATAGGATCTTACATAGACCTGCTTTGGATTGCTCTCTAAGTCTGTGTACTGGCTTCTCTGTACACAGATAGCATGACCTACTGGGGGAAAAGGTCCTTAATTCATATTATGTCCGTCTTTAAATGCAGACTTTTTTTCCTTCCTGGAAGAATTGCAGTAGCAAGCTGGTGCCTGTCAAGACTCCTTCTCTGGGGATATAAAACTTCTAGAAATGTTGAAGCCATGATTCCACATTTTTCCATGGAAAAAATGAAATTGGGGTAAACATGCAATTATTTCCTATCAAACCTAAATTTATTTTACTCTCTACCAATATAAAATGCATAATTTACAGCTTAAGTTAGAATATAAAATTGTACCATTTGGCATACTTATGGAATTTGAATGCAACCAAAAAAGGGGGAGAAAAACAGAACCCTACACACACAAAAAGTAACCAAAAAGGTTGAGACAAAAAAAAGAAACTAAAATATAGCCACACACACACATATATATAGCTAATATACAAAATATCGGCCCCAGTCACACGGGCAGGAAAATGCGGGGGGGGGGGGCTGTTTGCCCCAGAGCAAAATAATGTGCGGTTGCGCGATCAGACGTCCCGTCGAGGTCCCGTCGAGGTCCCACGGTTAGGGGGGAGGTGCCAATCACAGGACAATCCTGAGGCGCAGCAAAGAAGCGGCACCCACCCTTGCCCCCCGGTTTCTGGAAACTAGTACCTCAGAGGTACTAGTTTTTTACCCCGCGTCTTTGGCAGGAAGCCTCGGGTTCGCCACGGGAGCTCTACGCTTCCCAGATGTGGCGCTGTGATCGCGCCCGGAAAATCCACCTATCTTCCGTCTCTGTAGCATGGCTAATGCTCCGTGTGACCGCAGCCATCATATATAATTTAACTATACATTCAAAAGTGCTAAAATATCATTTAAAAGCCACAATCCTGTGATTCTGTATATAACTACCAATACCTAATAGAAAGACAAATGTCCAATCATATAAATACAGATTAAAAGGTACAAATTATATCCATATACAAGAACCAATACCAAACATGTTTTGGCTAAAAGCCTTCCTCAGTGGTAATATACAAACTGAGCACTCCATAAATTTAACAAAAATATACATAAAACTCATCATATACAGAATGGACCTTACTCACACTGAGATGTTCACCCGTGGAGTAAGTGGTGATAAATATTCTTGAGATGCAACACTGGCAACTCATCAAGATGTACAATATTTCCTATGCCCATGGATCTGCTTAGGCCCAATCTGCAATGCTCAAAATTCCAATGGAATGCTCACTTACCAGTGAGGAAAACATGGTGCGTATGTCTACCATTCACAGTAATTATCATTATCTAATGCTGTAGATCATATGAAGATTTTTAGGCAAGACAGATGAACAAGTAAACCCTTTTCACATATCGTATCATTCTGTAAGGCCTTGCTGAATAAGCAAAATAAAAGGAGAAAGGGATACTCACTGTGAAATGAAGTGGTTGAATCCTCTGGACCATATTTCAGGCTGCAATAAAGTAGGAGGAGGATTCCTAGGGGGAAAAAGGACAAACTGTATTTCATAAGAACAGTTGAACTAAATCAAACCACCTAGAGTGAGGACCTGGCCCCAACACCACCATCAACAGTAACATTGAACCATCAACAGCCTGACGCGACCCAGAGCAGCTGTCAGCATATTGTGATTGCTGCACACGTCAGCCATCATTATGTTAATTGTACTAGCACTTTATAATTTATTACATGGGGATTGTATTGCAATTTTATCAATCTTGTTTTAATGTCCTTATACAGTTTGTAAACCGCCCTGAGACTGCTTTGCAGGGAGGGTGGGGTATAAGTCAAATAAAATAAATAAATTGTTCACTGTCAGTGGGTATTTAGATCCAGCCAACTTTTTCATTCAGCCCCCCCCCCAATGTCTTTTGTCTACGCAGAAGCCATGAACCCCAGATTAACCTTTTTGGTAATCAAAGGGAACCCACTCTACCCTTTTTTGCTAACAGAAAACCTGGTTGGATCCAACCCCGTTGTTTAACACTGCCTAGAGTTGGCTACACAAATTGTTTTTTGGTGAGTCAGGTCCAGTTCCCCCCCCCCAAGCCAGCAGGAGCTCAGTTTGTCTCAGAACTACAGTGCAGGGGGAGACATGGTTCCTGCCCCAACCCGCCCCCAATTTTCCTGAGCTGAATCGGAACAAGGGTGTTATTTGCTGAAGTTATACATGGAGTATTGTGTACACATGCAGCTCCAAACCTATGCAAATACCCCTCTGGGGCCATTTCAGCTCAAAAAAACCGAAAGGGGAGGAAGGCAGGAGACCCTCCCCCCACATACTGCCAAATCCATCTCCTGACAGTTTTTAGGATTACATTCTCTGAAAATGCTATGCGCCTGCATAGAAAGTGAGTCGGGTCCAAGAATCCTGGACCTAACTCACCAAAAATCATATCATTAAGTTTGGTCCTTATTTTCTCCCAAATATTTCAATAGTAAAGAGTATTAACAGAGTACTCAATTGTTTTGCCAGCACCTGGCAGGTTAAACTGTTATTGCTAATCTAGTCGGAAGGGAGGGATCTCAGGAGGGAACTACAGCTTGATCTCTTCCCATTTCACTCCTTGAATGTTTCTATGCATGTGTAAGTAGATGCAAGTTTGTAGACCCTGTCCTAACCCTTGCCAAATTCAGAGTAACCTATAACCATAAGATACTGTTTGACAATAATTTTGGAAATTTAAAACCAAGGAAGAGTCCCAAACACAGCGTAAACTGGAATGCTGCAAATGAGCATACATGTTAGAAAAGCTATTTGAATTTAAAACGTCTGCCACCCTTACACACACACACACACACACACACAAAACAAATAAAAATGTAGTGAAGACATTATGGCCTTGTAATAAATGGTCCATTTTCATTCATCTATATCTGTTCGAAACAATTTAAACTATCCTATTTCACTGCAGTTTGTCATGTCATCTGAGCTGAATGTATTATTACTTTTCACTTTGGGTAGAAAACCAGCACATAACGAGAGGGGGAAATCCAAAATACTTTCAGGATATGCATCATTTATCACATTTACTATTAGGAAGTAATGTGCCGGGTTATATTCAGTGACACTAATGCAGAGTCCCGTGTTCCATTAAATAGGTTCATATCACCTCCTGCATCAGAGAATCAATCGCGGTGCATACAAATACAATCTGCTGCAGAGGTGAATTCAGAAACCACAGGAAGACATGTACCTGCCTCAGCTCTATAAATTCTGTGTCAGGGCTGCAGCTGTTAGGTAAGGAAGACGGCCAAAAGCAACTCAGACTGAAAAACCAGAATCAGAAACTTTATAGAATTAGGCTGTCTGGGCCACTGGTATCACCTGACCCAGTGTTTCTTAACCTTTAATCCACAATCACCTCCCTATTATTGTCAAAAAAAAAACACAATTTATTTACTTTTCTATATATCGCATTTTCCATCAATTATGGCAACTTAAGGTGATTTAAGAGACAATACAAAAAACCAGGGGTCTTGTTGTAGAAAAAGAGCTGCCGGAGCTCATTAGCATAACTCATTAGCATAACTTATTTGCATATGCCACGCCCCCTGACATCACCGGAAGTGACAGAAGGCCACACCCCCTGACATCACCGGAAGTGTGTCAGAAGGCCCGGCTACTTACCCTCCTGCTTCATCCTCATTCCCAAACGGAATGAGGATCGAAGCAGAGGGCGGGGTAAAGAAGGGGGCGGGGCTTCACCACGTGACCACCCCGCCCCCTAGAGGTTCTCTTCCGGAGCTCCGTACCTGAGAGCTCCCCCCCGACTAGAGCCCTGCAAAAAACCCAAACAAGAAAAACACAGCAACCCAACCTTCCCTCAAAATAACATCCTTGTTATGAAATTAACTGCAGAATTCCCACCTAAAAAGAACAGACTTCTTACAGAAGCTGAAAAACATAGGGGCGGCCTCCCTGCACCTCCTTGGGGAGGATGTCCCAGAACACAGACGACGAAGAAGAAGACGAAGAAGGAGGAGGAGGAGGAGGAGGATTGGATTTATACCCCGCCCTTCACTACCCAAAGGTGTCTCAGAGCGGCTTACAAGCTCCTTTCCCTTCCCCTCCCCACAACAGACACCCTGTGAGGTAGGTGGGGCTGAGAGAACTCTTGACAGAAACTGCTCTTTTTCAAGAACAGCTGTGCCAGAGTTATGGCTTGCCTAAGGTCATCCAGCCAGGTGCAAGTGGAGGAGTGAGGAATCAAACCCGGTTCTCCCAGATTAGAGTCCACGCACTTAACCACTACACCAAACTGGCTCTCAGAAAGCCACCATCAGAAAAGAGTGAACTCAACAGCCCAAAGGGAGGGCTCAAGCAGGAAGAGGACCAAGGCAGGTCTCAGGTGGCAAATAGGCTTGTAACATGTGAAACACAAGTGGGGAACCCACAATGACTTGAGGGGCTCACTTCATTTTCCCTTGTATCCTCTTACCCACACTATTTCCTCTTTCTCTCCTCCTGGCAACTCCAATATCCTCTTCCTTTCCTTGCTTCCTTAACTCCGTTGCACTCATCAACCATCGTTCTTTTATCTGCCCCCAGAGTCTTCAGCTTTATTTATCATTTATTTACTTCAATTATACCCCACTGCTGTCCCCAATGGCAACCCAAAGCAGCTTACAACATTTTCCACTCCTCCATTTTATCCTTACAGCCCTGTGAACTAGATTAGGCTGAGAGTGACCAAGGTCACCAAGCAAGCGTCCATGGCAGAGTGGGGACTGAAATGTGGGTCTTTCCCAGATCCTAGTCTGATACCACACTGGCTTCCAGCTTTCTCTCTCCTTTCCTCCTTCTGGCAGCTTCTCCCTGGGAGAAGTCTGCCCAAGTTGCAAAAGTCATCCAGTAGCAAGTAGCTCAGGTGAGTTGTTTGGTAGCTGCTGCTGGGACTGGCCAAGTTGATCGAGTTGTGTGGATAGCCACGCTCATACCTGGGTGAGTCGCACAAATTGCATAAATGATCTGGAACTAGGGGTGAGTAGTGTAGTGGCCAAGTTTGCAGATGACAAAAAAATTATTCAGGATGGTGAAAACCACAGCTGACTGTGAAGTGCTCCAAGAGGACCTCCACAAACTGCATGAATGGGCAACAATGTGGCAAATGAAGTTCAACGCTGCTAAGTGACGGTGATGCACATTGGGACAAAAAAATCCCAGCTTCAAATATAGGCTAATGGGGTCTGAACTTGCTGAAACTGTGGCCCATTCTGCATCTTGCATTTACTCCGTTATTTTACAAAACCCACACTGGAACAGAAAAAGATGTGGCTCAAAACCACATTCAAACACCCCAGGCCAATGTCGTACTGACTGCAGAGTCATCACGGAATGGCCATAAAATGGCCATAAATCTATGCAAATAGTACCATAAAACCGAGAAGTCAAAGGAAGTGAAACCAGCTTGCAGTGTGGAGGCTACCATCAAATCCAACAATCAAAGAAAGTGAAAGTGACATGCAATGTAGAGGGGAATTTCTGTTCCAGTGTGGGTTTGGTAAACCAGAGGAGCAAATGCTAGATGCAGAATGGGCCTCCAGGGCAAAAGGGAAAGGGGACAGTGGTGGGCTGGGAGGGCAAAATAGCTCTCGAAAGGGCCCAGCTCCCCACCCCTGTCTTTTACGGAGAAAAACCAAAGTTTGGAGGTTGGTAATATTGTCTTGGTTGCCTCACAACCCACACAATGACCACTGAAATCTCAGATATTTCTTAAAAGTACAGGCACTGCATCTATTTTTAGATGGGTAACTCCTCAATGTGTTTTTTTAAGACTGCAGATTTTTTGCAACCCTGGGGTTTTCCTCAGGTTTGCAGAAAGATTTACCTTGTCTGTTCATGCCTCCAGTTTCTGGATTTAAGTATTCACAGATGGGAACATGCTGAGAATTAGATATAGTGATATGATCCACAGATCTCAGGCACACATTCAAAGAGACCATTGTACTCGACAGACATCAGCTAACTCCTAAATGTTAGGCTTGACTTCTATTTGCTGGGTGCCACTTTTTTATGGTCTTGGGGCAAGAAACAGAGGATCTGGGATTTTAGCCTCAGGGTGAAGCAAACACTGTAAAACAACTTTCCTCTGCTTGCTGTCAGAAGCTATTGCAATTTGGGAGAAGAGGCTGCCTAAAATCCTAAATGCCTCCCATTTATCCCCATATTTGTAGACTGCCTCTCAGGGGGCCATAATCTTCAAAGAGTCCCAGAAGCCCTACAGGAGATGCATAGCATGTTGCAGTATTTTTTTAAAGGAACATGGTCAGCAAATAGCTAAGGAGGGCTATCTCTTTCAGCTTCTGAATGGAGGCAACCATCGTACTGTTCAGTGTGCCACTCTGCAGTACATAGTTCATGGAAGGGAGGCACACAAGGGAAGGGTTAGAGTGATGCTCTCCCCCACAACACTTCCTCAGTCTTCAAAGCTGACACCCAGGACTGCTAATTAGTTTCTAGAGAATCATGGAAGAACTTAATTCCCGATCCTTGCTAAACATTTGGTCCTTGCTGAAGTTTAAACTTCATCATACCTGAGAAAAAGGCCTCTGACTCTGTGTCTTGTGACAGGAAAGAGCTGCTGTTGTCTAAGCCCCATGGAAAAAAGAGAATGAAATATTGTTCTGTACTTGCAGAATTAGGTAATTAGATCAAAGGAGGTACCTCATGTTTGTTGGTCTCCTGTGCAGTAGGTAGGGTTGCCAGATCTCCCACCCTCTGCCTGGTCTGCTGGCCATCACTTGGTAGTGTGGTGGTGGAAAAGTGAGCAGGACACTGAAGTCATGCCAATGGGACAATGTCATTTCTGGCAAATAGCCCAAATAAATGACATCAGTGTGTTGGTGTGACACTCTAGGATTTCCCCAAAACTTTATGGTAAAACCGTAGACTTTTGGGGGATTCCTAGAGTGCCATGTCAACATGTTGATATAATTTCCAGTTATCTGCCAGAAGTGACGTTGTGTCAACTTAATTCCTGCTCCTCCATCTCTTACTGGTTGCCAATGGCTGGCAACCCAAACAGCAGCATATTTACAACCAGCTCATGTTTGTAAAATATAATAGGCTGAAATTCTTCAGCCACCAAAATTCTATTAATTATAGTACTCATTACTTCTAAGAAAGATTAGGAAATAATAGAGATCAGAACACTAGCCATCAGCAATACAATTGATGGTTACATGTCCTACATCATCTCATATTCTATTATTCTGTCAGAAACTGGTCGTCTGTAGTATCTAGCCATGAAATTCCTTCTACCACACTACCGTAGGTGACTGGCCTCTGTAGTGCATAACAGGATAACTGGTCGGCAGTTGTTCCCTACCCATCTAAGGGAAAGCAGGGGAAATTACAGCAGGGATATTCACTGTAATAAAGTTGACGGAACTGCAAAGAATGAGTACAAATCTGAGCAATACTACTTAGCCAGTCATATTTTGTGTGTATGTGTGTGTGTGTGTGCACGCATGTGCCAGAAGAGAATGATTTCATATAATGTAACCATACTGGCTGAGCCTGTACAAAAATGTATGTCAGATTCTTGTATGTATTTTTGAGACCTGATGCCATAAAATGAACCCATCTTGTCCTTGAGATTCTGATGATGGTGCCACTTATACAGGCGCTGATTTAATGTTACACTGGCAGAAAGTCTGCATGAAAGATGTAGATGGGGCAATTACCCTGAGATGGATATTTAGCTTGTGTGTGAATGTGTGTTAAAGGCCGCTACAGCAGTTGGATACTAATGAAGTATTACACCATCCACTGATACAAGGACAAAGCCATCAATAACAGAGGGTTATATGCTGTGTTGCAAGTAACCTTCTGTCCTCAGATCATTGCTGGGTAATATGCACTCCAAAAAACCTTGATATCATGTGGGATGGTACAGCCTTTATGGTAAAGCCTGTTGGTTTCATTAAGAGCTTTCATTTATTATTTCCTACCATGTCAGTCTCAAAAAAACTGGGGGAGGGGCTGTGGCTCAGTGGTAGAGCCGCTTTGCATGCAGAAGGCCCCAGGTTCAATCCCTGGCATCTCCAGCTAAAAGGAGAAGAGGTAGGAGGTGATATGAATGACCTCTGCTTGAGACCTTGAAGAGCCACTGCCAGTCTCGAGTAGACAATACTGACTTCGATGGTCTGATACAATATAAGGCAGCTTCATGTGTTCAAAACCAGTCATTCAGTGAAAGAAAACCATACTTTCATGGGGGGTGAGATGTTGGTGATGTGAGTGGGTTGGACCCTGCCCTCATGGCATTGTGAGATGCATTTTGGGAGATGCACAAAGTTCCAGAAGTTCCAGAGAATGGTGGTGGTTGGCAGGTAGCTGGATCCTCTCTGGAGTTCCATTTTGCACTTCCAGCAAATATATGAGAACCCAGTGTGAAATTGTGGCGTTTGGACTTAAGTAGTCATGAATTATCCAATGATTTCTGCAAAATCATTAAGGGTCTTCTCACATGGAGGTTTTCCTGCAGTTTGGGTGCTAAGCTATAGCATTTTTACCTCCAAGCCTTTTCACTTTCTCAGTTTCCATTTGTTTCCATTTTGTGTTTCTCTTGTCATTTCTCCATCCTTTCTCACCACAGAATGAGGAGGAGGAGATTGGGTTTATACCCTGCCCTTCACTCGGAGTCTCAGAGCGGCTTACAAACTCCTTTCCTTTCCCCTCCCCACAACAGACACCCTGTGAGGTAGGCGGGGCTGAGAGAGCTCTTTCGAGAACTGCTCTTTCAAGGACAGCTCTGACAGAACTGTGGCTTGCCCAAGGTCATCCAGCAGCTGCAAGTGGAGGAGTGGGGAATCGAACCTGGTTCTCCCAGATCAGAATCCGCGTACTTAACCACTACACCCAACTGGCTCTCAGTTTGAGTGGTTTGAGTAAGCATGGAGCTTACTCATGGAGCCCCACCAATGGACCTCGTGATGGCACCTGGTATTTTTGGCCACTGTTTGACAGAGTGGCACACTACGTAGATCTATGTACTGCATCCAAAGCTGCAGAGTGCTACCTGGAGATCAGCAATCCTACTAGTCACCCTTGGGGCTCATGGAGCTAGGCAAGTCATGCAGCTTATTTTCATACAGTGTTGGGGTTGGATCTGGGTGAGATTAGTGGGGACCAGAGAGCAATGTTCCCTCTAAGCTATGGAGTCCTGTGAGCAAAAATTCTACTTTGTGAGCTACTGGCATAAAAGTTGTGAGCAGGCAGTTTGGCTACTGCATAAATTAGTTTGCTCTGGAGCCACCCCTTCCTGAGCTAAGACAAAAATGTGTGAGCCGGAGGATAAAAAAACTGTGAGCTAGCTCACACTAACTCAGCTTAGAGGGAACACTGCCAGAGAGTATCTGTGTCTGGGAGGGCCTGTGGTGGCTCTCGGCAGTCTTTCTTCAGAGGGGCTGTGTAAATAATTAAAGAGGTGGGGAGGAAAGGTTTAAACATCATCTCCTAACCAGCTTCTAGTTTTCAAAGCTGCCACCTGCAGCTTCTTTAATTTATTTTTTTATTTATCTTTAAATTTATACCCCGCCCTCCCCGAAGGCTCAGGGCGGCTCACAGGGGGCGTGAATGCCCAAGTTAAAACATTAAAACAGTACAGAATAATATAAAATACAATAAATACAATTTCACAATCATTTTAAAAGACTGGTAGTAGTAGATCCTAATCATTGGCTCTTCCTGACCCATCTACTTCAGCCCGTGGTCTTTCCAGCACGGCTACCAAAATGGATGTGGCGATGGCAGGGCAGTATGGTGATAAACTTTTCCTTTGTGTCTATTGGATTACTTTAAAGAAGGGCTCAGCATTAGGCTGCCATACGCTTTCATATCCCCAAATCATAGCAGGTTAACAAGTGCTAAATTCTGCAAGAACGTTGAATTGAGCCAGCTTTTTTACACAAACTCATCCAATTCCCCTCCTTACTACTGCCCCCCCCCATCTCGCAGGTCCCTTGATGCCTAGGCATAACAAATTTGGTGATCACTCCCTCCTCATAAGAACATAAGAGACGCGACTTCCGGTTTGGCTCCCGCGAATGGCGGACGCATCCTCGGGTCGCTCCCGTGGGCGTCTCACACGCCCGCGGTGGAGGAGGGAATCCGCGCGAGCGGAGACCCAAACGAGCCCCTCAGAAAGAGAGGGGCTCGGATCCGGGGCGCATTAGGGCGCACTAGGGGGGAGTCTCTTTCTCGGCCGAGCGGTCAGAAATTGAGTCTCTTGCCATGCCCTGCCCCAATGGACCTTGCTGCGTGAGCGACCCCGTATGGGGTTTAGCGGAGCCACCAGACGTCACCGAGTGATAAAGCGAACAACTGATGAAATGAAAAAAGAAAAGATCGGCTAAACTGTGAGTTGTCAAATGTGAAGAAAAAGAATTAAGAGCGCTCCCCCCCCCAGCGGAAAAGACGAGGAGGTAAACCCTCTAACTTAGTTAGCGAGAGAATAAAGGGGGGGGGAAGGACTGTGCGAGTAGTAGTGACTTGTTTTGATGCATTTGAAATAAAGCGAGAAAATTTCTGTTTCTTTGGGGTGCGTTTTAAGAACTTTATTAAAAGTAAACAAAAATAATAAGATGTCGGAGCTGGGCTAAAAGACAAGCGGAGAAGAAGGGAGGAACTTCCGGTCTGGGCGTTTGCTTTTTCGTGAGAACCGGCTGATTAATGTTTGGAATGTTTATGGCTGTACTTTGGCCGGGAACTGTGAGAAAAGCTGAACTGTGACAGCGAGAAAGTGCCTTATAAGCGCTTTTAAAAGTCAACAGTTGCGGAGGAAGACCCAGCGAAGAGAATGGCAGCGTTTAAAAGTGAAACTGGAATTTAAAAAAAAAAAAGAAAATCCATTCTCAGAGCTAGAGATTTTTGGAAAGGGCATGAAAGAGCATGAAAGAGTGAAGATTTACAGTATATGAAATGGAAGCGTTAACAGCGACCCGGAGGATGACTGGAAAAGCCGGAGAGAGGGAAACAGAAGAAGCCCCTCCATGAAATTGGGAATTTAAAAGAAGCCAGCACGCGAAGGAGCGGTTCTGAATGCGCCTTGAGGAAACTTTAACTAACAGAGCATCGAATGAACACTACTAATATACTAATATAGATAACACCTTTAACTGGTTTGAAGAAAGAAGTTTGACTGCACACAGAAGAAGCCTAAGAAGATAATTTGGACATTACTAACAGATTAATTTACAAGTTAATATATCACTCAGCTTTCTCTTTCTCCCACTATATACCCTCCTTATTTTTCTATTTAAGCGAAATACCTCTCCTTTTTAGGAGAGTAAATAAAGCCTTTATAAAAATAAAAAAAAGAACATAAGAGACGCCAGTGTTGGATCAGGCTAAAGGCCCATCCAGTCCACCAGCAAAAAAGATGGTTGGCGGGAAAAGCACGGTTTGAGGGAATTTGGAACTGGCAAGCACTCTATCAGCGATAGGGGGGTCCTAATACTGGGTGCCTATGGGCTGTGCAGTCAGGGTGACTCAGTTGGGGGCCTCTTCGGGGTGGGGGAGCATATGACAAGCCTTAAGGCTTTGCAGCCATGGGCTGGAATGTGCCCTTCCTTCCCCTCTATGCACTGGCGTGCGGGCCGTGATGAATAAGGTCCAGAAGGATCCCAGACCTGGCTCAGGGCCAGGGCGGGTTTGCCCTATTAGTAGGCTTGCTATGCAGGCCCAAGGCAACCCGTGCTTTAATGTATTGATGCAGATCAGCTTACGGATAAATAAAATTCCCAGTTTAACCCATAACCTGTGTTGTGTTTCATTCAAGGGGTGGGTGGGCAAAAGATGGTTGGATCCAACCCATTGTATGGATATACTGACAACCATTTTACTACACATGTTAGCATACAGAAAGAGATTACCTGGGGGTCACTTGGTCATCTGTATGGGTGTACTGTATTTATGCAAAATGCATTTTGGAATAGTTCTGGGCATTAACAAGCAAAGGATAGCAACAGTAGCATGAATGCTATTCGTTTTGGACAAGGGCGGAAATTCTTCCTCAGACACACACACCATTTCTCCCCTTTCTGTCATATTGCTACTTCCTCTTTGAAAATAGATATAGTCAGGGGTCATTTCCTGCAGGAACGCACAGGAGCGGAGCTCCGGCAGTAAACAGCCCAGGGGGTGGGCACATGCAACAAGCCCCACCCCCTGCTCCCAGCAGCCCTGGGCCCCAAGGAGCAAGAAGCAGCCAGGTAAGTTGCAGAGCCCCCCCCCCCCATAGATAGCAATCCAGAAGAGTACAGTGGCGCCTTTAAGGCCAAGGTTTATTCAGGTACAAGCTCTTCCTCCTCTGTGAGGGCAGATGTGTGCATCCCCCCCCCATAGCTAGCAATCCAAAACAGTCCAGTGGAGCCTGAGCGGTGGGTGTTGCCTTCTGACACACTTCCGGTGATGTCAGGGGGTGTGGCATATGCAGATAAATTATGCTAATATTATGCGAATGAGCTCATGCACCTCTTTTTCTACAAAATGACCCCTGGATATAGTGTACTATTTCCCCTTTGTTTGTCAGTTCCAGGAGTGGGGTCCCTACTCAGGTCCAAAGCCCCAGTGGATCCTCCTCTTAGGGTAGCATTCAAAAGAGACAGACGTATAGCAGCTTCCTTTCGTTACTGGGAACAGATCATAAAGACAATATAAATTGTAAAGCAGGTGAGCTCTTGCTACTTCCTTCATACCAGCGCACATTTTCTCACCTGGAATCAAAGCAACTATAGAAGAGCTCCACCCAATATTTCTAAAGCACCCTATTCAAATATAAGAGGGGACAGCTGACATTCCACTCCAGGACACCCAATGACCGACAGAAGAATCATGACCAACAGACATGCAGGTGTTCTTTCTCACTTGCCTTAGGAACAGCGGTGCCATGGTGGCCAGAGAATATTCACCAGTGGGAAAGTAATGATTCCAATGGTCCTGGGCTAGATAAGCATGAGTGGCTAAGATGAACTGCTCAGGGAGACTTGTCTATACGAAGAAAGAAATAAAGGATGCGGTCCTAAAGATACCTTCCAGGGAGTAAGCCCCACTGTTGCTTCATTTCAATATGAAGGCAAGACTTGTGTTAGATCTACAAGAACTGGGAAGAAGGGACAAGGTCCAACATAAGAGCTAGTAGATTCAAGTCCAGGAATGACTTAGAGACCAACAAGATTTTCAGGGTATAAGCTTCCAAGGGTCAAAGCTCCCTTTGTCAGATATCTAGTAGCTTTGACTCTCAAAAGTTTATACCCACAAAATATTGTTTGGCTATAAGGTGCTGCAGTCTTTGATGCTGCAGACCAACACGGTTATCCTCCTGAAACGAAGAGAATTACTTTCCCTCCAAACAGGGAGAGAGGAAAGGGAAGGAAAGAGGAAAATATAGCTCCTGTGGCCATCTCATTTCCTTCCATTATATTTTTATCCCCTCCCCTTCTTCCATGGAGCTCAGGGTGGCGTACATTATTTCCCCCTCTTCTGTTTAGTCCTCTCACAACTCTGTGAAGTAGGTTAGACTGGTAGCAAGTGACAAACCCAAGGTCACTGTGAGCTTTTCATGACAAGCTGATATTTGAACCCTTCCAATACTCTAGCCATTATACGGCACTGGTTCTCTTATTTTTGACAGTCGTTTGAGGCCCTTGTTATGCCCCCTGACTATGTCCTGAACTGAAAGTGTTTTAACATACTGAGTTTTGTGTGGTCTCTTGTCATTGAGCCTTCCTCCAAAGTCACAGCTGGTGAAACTGAACAGGTCATTTTTCCACCATCAAAGCCAGCGATATGGTTCAGCGAACCCCATTTATCCTTTACGTTAAGCTGTGCGCCTAATTACAGATCACAGTTAATAGATTTACAATGAGCAACAGTGGATGAAAAAAAGTGGCTGCATTGATCCTGAAGCAGAATACTTTAGTGGCACTGAGGGTTTTTTATGGAGAGGAAAGAGGATAAATTAAAAGCATACGATAAACAAAAACATCCATTGTTGTTATTCCTTTAATCCATTTCACAGTATCTGTGGTAAAGAGGAAACCATGCTGGACTTCTAAGGGAACAGATGTAACATCGAAGCCAGACACATTATTTTCCCCCAAATGGGAGATATTAGCAGCTGAACATCAACACCTGCCACCAAGAGCCAACTCTGGCAAACAGAAAGGCCAGGTAGGTTTCTTGTTGTGAATTTGCTTAGAGGGGTTTGGAATGGGACAACCAGAGAGGCTCCATATGTCAACAATTATTGGATCTTAAAATAGATTTCTAATCTCCACTTAAGCTTGCAAACATATTTCTTAAAGCTAAATGAAGCACCTATCTTGGGGGGGGGGGAGAGTGGAAGGCTAATAATGTGTAATAATGAGATTCTCCTACATATGGCTACATGATTGCTTGCATTAAAACACATACACTCTGAAATGAATTCATACTCCATATGCTCTTTGATAAAGCACACTGATCCCAAGCAGATCTTTGCTAATCTAACGGCTTGTGCGCTCATTGCGTTCTATGTCTTGGTGGCTGGTGGCCAAGAAAAAACTGCTGGTGCTATCTATCTAGGTTCTTTCTTAATCTTTAGTTTAAGCAGTGTCTAGAGATAAGTAAAAGTCTACCAATAAAAATACTTCCACATGTTGTGCTTTAGTCCAGGATGTTAGACATCAAACAGTTGTACTTCATGGAGATGTGGGTGGGAGTACTCCAACACAAGATAGCTTCCTTCCCATTCACTTTGAATGCACAAAATGAACCAATGACGTGTACTTGGGAACCCAACAGAAATTCTCTGTGCATCCATCAAAACTCTTAAGCTCAGAACAACTGTATTTGGGAGAATCCATTCTTGGACAAACATTTTCACTATTCAGTATCTCCCTTTGTCCAGACTGTTATTACAATGTCACAATCAGTTAAGCTTCCAACAACTCCCAGAAGAGGCATTTCCACCATCTCACAGGTCATACTACTGGGAAATTGTTATTTGCATCATTTCATCCCATAACTCTTGCTTATCTATACCCCTGGGTTCCCTCAGCCTCAGGTACTGAACACACAAGAAACAGCTGTTGAGGAAAAGCTCCTCTCTTTTATGACTTTGAGTGAAAAGACTAAGTTTATCCAGAATGGAAAGACTTTTTAGTCATTTTCCTAAGAGATATTTAGTCATTGTCAAAGAGATACTCCAAATAAGTCATATGGCAGGATTTCCCTTTGTTTCAAGGAAGAACGGCGGTTCCCCAAATGAGACTGACAGGCAAAAAGTGTGTGTGTGGGAGGGGAACGGTGAGCCTATCAAAACTTGAAGGCAAACATTATTTGAGGGCAAACAAATTATTTTAATTGACAATTACAGAATTAGCAACTATTTCCTTCACTAAATGGGTGCGTCATTCAACTTCTCCATTGTACACATGAAATCAATCTCTCTGAGAGTACAGCAAATTATTAGCTGTATTTTAGGTAAGTGGTAGTTTAATGCGTAGATAGCCCTGATTTTTAAAATGCATATTTGAATGCAATTCCATCTGGAGCTTGTATTTGGTAGCATTCATATAATTATAGAACCTATTCATCACTCAAAATGTTCCTTTTGGTTCTTATTATACATTCTCTTGATTCAGAGGAAAAAAATTAATTGGATACAAGTTTGCTTTTTTCCTATTCCTGCAATGAATGACAGCCATTATTGGCTGGGTAGACACATAAGCTTGCATTGGCCCTCCCCTTGTCATTTGGGGGTGAGTTCCAAAGGTGCTGTTTTGTAATGGCAGAGGAGGGGGTGATATTGGCCAATTCTTCCACCCTTCTTAGAGATCCCCCTGCCCCTATGTTGTTCATGAGGGTCCCCTGACACCCAAGAGCAGAAATTTCAGGGGCTGACTAGGCTGCGGGGAGAGGGAGGAGGTAAGAAAATTCCATCCCCCAAACTTCACGGCATTTGCAGAACTTTGAGTCCAAGACTATGCAGTTCCTTCCCTCATGCACTGTTACTGAGAAGTGTTAAAAATTCAGATTAGTCACACACCAAAAAAAAAAAACCTGTCAAAGGTTTTGACAGACAATTGAAACAAAAATTTTCCTGCAGCAATAGACAGGTGCAGAGAGAGAGGACAAGATACCAAAACCGATTTTAAAAACAAATGTTTAATCAGGGATTTCTGGCCAGACTCCAGCACGGAGTGATTTTTGGCAGGTGGCATACTGATGAGGAAGGAACGATTCCAACAGATCAATTCAGCTGCAAAATTATGCAGAAAACATTCCAAGTTTTCAAGGAGCAGTTTATAAATCACTGCATGAGTTCCTTAAAAAAAGAAAGAAGGGGGGGGGAGAGGAGCCTGCAGCAGTAGCCCTCACAGATTTCACTTGTATCTCCAAATGTAAACATTTGAAGTAACATTTAGCTTGGTGGCTGTAAGACCCCACTGAAAAGAAAGGCTTGCATTCTGGATATTGAATTTAGATAGCACAAGTAAAAATTTTGCCCTACTAAATGATTTTTTTGTAAGCTGCACATTAGAAAACAGCCTGGTACAGGACTTAAAAAGTATTCTACTTGGAAGCATTTGGATGGTCTTTTAGTGCTTTTCTGTCTCTCAATCTATGGGCCACTGAATTCAGGCAAGCTTGGCAGCTGCAGGGCTTTATTAGTCTTTTGCAGAACCTGCCAAGGCATCATTCATTCCTGTCATTTTCTTTGCTAGTTTCTAGCTTCGTTCAGAGTGAGAAGGAAAAAGAAACTCATTTCACAAATACCTCTAGATGCAGGTGAAGAAGCATAGTTTGGCTTTTCAGTGGTCAAGCTTCATAACACGTATTTAACCTATTACCTTAATGGGTTCCCATAAGGCAATTCCACTTTTTTCAAGGAGTCAAGGGGGAAACTGAAATTAAAAGCCATCAGGAATAATCCCAAGCATGTCTCTGCAGAAGTAAATCCCATTATGTTTACTGGAACTTACTTCCAGGAAAGTGTTCTTACTATTGCAGCTGTCAGTAAAAAGAAGTAACATGAATGATTTTCACTTCTAATGAATCCATGTCCATATTGCAGATTAATATGTTGCCCTTTTATTCTTTTGTTAGTATCTGCATGTATGAAAAATATAAACTTGCCAAATTGCAAAGGATGACAAATGGGTCATGCTGTACCGAGCTAAAATGCATAGTTAGTTGCCAGACAATGCAATTTATTAGTTGGAATATCTGCATATTGCAGTTTCATTCTATAAAGATGTATGAGGACCTATACAAAATGTGACAAATTGCCTACAACGACATTTCCATGCAATCCATGTGTACCCTATTGCCTATGGCAATTCCAGACATGTCTAGTTCATTATGCACACACAGACTAGGAAGTCACATGACAACTGGCTGTGACTTTCCAGCCCATGTAGACTGTAACATTTGGGAACATCCAACCATGCCCATAAAGCACTCACAGGCCAGAAATGGGAGGGAACCACAAATTTTGCCACTTGATTTTAATTAATGAATTATATGTTCTGATGATGGTTTTATTGTTTTTAAATCTGCACATCGCCTAGGGACCTACATTTCTTGGGGATTAGGCGATTCAAAAATGCAATACAATAAAATAAATATATTGGAATGTGCACTGCCATTCTCCTTATACACACAGCCACCATTTTGGCTGACACTGCATGCATTTTCCAGCTTCAATAAGCACTACATGAAACCGTTATTCTTTAAGATTCACACATGTCAAAGCTGGAAGATACAAGATGCCCTCTTTCAACAAAATGACGATGGTACGTAATATTGGGAGGATCACAGATAGTGCACAGTCCCAGTACACATAGCTGAATACTCCCAAACATAATGTTTAGAAAGGACTATTCTTTTTGGTCCATATATGTTATTATTTACACGCTTTCTGAGATCATAAGTTTTTTAATAGACACAGCCACTGGTTTATAACCATTTTATTCCTCCATAAGGAGATGATCAGAAAGCCACAGGATAAGATCCATTTGGAACCCCTCTTTGAGAAGTGTTTTCAGTAGGCCTATTCCTATATCCTCATGAAGCCATAATGGCTCAAAACAATGGAATCAAAACAAAGCTGTGATCCTGGTTCAGAATGGACTATCTTTATACATAGTCCATAGTCTTTATACAGAGGAAGGCTCCAGATGAACGTCCTGATCCTGAACTGTAGGATCAAGAACCAGGAGCTGAAGAATCATGAATCTAATTTCATGAACTTCATAAACACCAAGAATCTCCATTGACTAAGGATAGTTCCTATTTGCAGATGCCTTGCACCTGGTACAACATTGTACCTACCTTTTCCACCATTTTATTTCCTGGCAATGCCTTGAATGTTCTTTTATACATGCATACTGAAGTTTGTGTCTCTAAAAGAAGTTAAATCTCTGAATTGGACATAGATGTATCTTGATTCCAGTGCATGTGCATGAAAATGAACATAAGAACATTAGAACATAAGAGCCCGGCTGGATCAGATCAGTGCTCCATCTAGGCCAGCATCCTCTCTCATACACAATGGCCAAACAGTAACTTTGGAGGGCCAACAACGGGGGCATAAAGACTATGCCTTTCCCCTGATGTTGCCTCATGGCACTGGTATTACTGCCTCTGACTGTGGAGGTTCCCTTTCGTCAACATGGCGAGGAGGCAATAATAGATCCATGAATTTGTCTAACCCTTTTTAAAAGCTATTTATGCCTGTGGCTATCACTGCATCCTGCATCAAATTCCACATTTTATCACTCGTTGAGTAAAGAAGTATTTCTTTTTGAGCATCCTGAATATACTGCCCATCAACTTCATTGGGTGCCCCCAAATTCTAGTATTTTGGGAGGGTTAGAAAAAATTCTCTCTGTTGACTCTCACATCCTCATGCTTAACTTTATAAACTTCTGTCATGCCCTCCCCCTGAGAATGCCTGCACATGGGCAGGAGCTGCCAACGCAGTGCTGCCCTTCCATAAAGCCATAATGTCCTACTGTGATAATAAACCAATGATAATAATTTCCTCTTTAAAAAACTTAAGTTCTCTCTCCCCTCCCTTTCCCATGCTCAAAGTTGCAGCCTTCGGAGGCTGCTTTTCATTTGTAAAATGAAAAACATACCATACCTCTGTTAGTAGATGCACACTTACATCTAAACCAGCACAGTTTGTTCTACATGCAACCCACCTACTGAGTGTGGCACTTTTTAAACTATGCAGCACCATTCTGCATGCATTATGACTGATGAGGGTGGTAGATCCTCTATATACAATCTATATACAGAATGCTGCTTTGGTGTACAGATTGTTTTTACTAGATTACTATTGCTACGTACATTCATAAATTTCAGAAAACATGCAAACACAGTTAGGAACAATTTGCTACAAAATAATGGAGGTTTAATTGGTCACAGTAAACAAAAAAACAACATTATCATAAAAATGTAATCAGCACTTGAAAAACTTAATGTACATTATCTATCAGGCCATAAAATAATTTTGCTATGGCTATGGGCATCAATTTTGTTTTTCTGAGGGAAGAAAATGAAACCAAAGACCTTTCCCATGAAAATACACTATAGGATAGGAACAATATTAATCCCCCCCCATACTGTGACAACATCCAGGGATAATCACTTTAGAAAATGACAAGAAATTATTTACATTTCTAGAGTCTATTATGTTATAAAGAACTGAAATGACAAAATAATTAAAAGCATTCTGCAGAAAACATAAAGCATATTTATCATTTAAAATACAGAGTTAGTGAAGCTGCTAATATGAAACACACAAATATCAAAGGGAAGGCTGTTAGGAGGGGGTGTTTTTGGGTTTTTTGCATGATTCTCCCTTGCTCATTTTAACATATACAGTGGTTGTACATGAAATAATAGGTATTTATTTTTCAAATCCAATTCCATATTCTGCACAACCACATTTTAAAATAGATAAATCTTTCTTCCCTAAATACCAATTTATATTGCAGCATGGAACAGCATGAACTAGCTTTTCATCAATGCACTAGCTTTTTCATATTTCTTTGTACTATGAGAATGAAGAAACTCAAAACTCCCCTTTGGAGGGGGGGAAATATGCACCATATTACTTGAAAGGAAAATGATCCTGAATCTAAGACAACCACCTCTAAAAATGTTACACGCAAAAAGGGTTTTTTTATTCCGGACATAACTGACTTATATGTGAATTTATGAGGAACCAACCCTTTTTTGATGGCACATGGGAAGGGAACTAGCCTTGTGTCTGAGGAAATACTGTAAGGACAACAAATTAGTTAAAAATAACCATGATGTTTCCAGTGCTTTTCAAACAAACCCTAGCATCTGAACACTATCTTACCTTTTGGAAAGAAGGGGGGGGGTCCAAAAAAGAAACTGCACTTTAAGAATGAATATGGCAAAGAGTATAGTATAGTCCTTCCAAAATATAAACTCTGATATTCAAACATTTCCCCTGAATATGTTTATCTCTGGAAGTTTAAAATGATGAGGAAGAAGCTGGAAGCTCAAGCATTTCCTGCACAAGTTGGTACAATGACTTTTCCTCTGTCGTCTGTGGCTTCCAACACCAAGAGGGGGTCACTGAACTAAAATGTCAGAAGGGGGCCCTAAAGTGATGAAGACCCCATGTCCAGACCAGGGATGGGCATGAATTGGCTTGTAATGAATTTTAGTCAATTTGTGAACTGAAGTTCGTGGCAGGTCAACCAGCATGAACTTTCCACAAACTTTCAAGTGATTTATGGCGGTTCATGGCAGTTTGTGAATGGATAAATTTCCAGACAGACTGTCTCCACTCAATAAAAATGTTTACCAAACTTCAAAACAACAGGGGGGACAGAATTATCCAGCCTTGGAAACACCAATAGGGGCCCTCCAAAGCTTAAATGGGCTTCCCTGCTACTCTTATCAGTTTCAAACTATTCTTGTCAGTTTCAAGAGGGTTCCCCCCCCCTTTGCTAGCATTCATTTGGGTTTCCTTCCCATTTTTTTGCACAGAGCTTGCAAACCACCACCCCGCTTGAATTTGTTGTGATTCTGTGCTCTGAGAGCAGTCCTTTTAAGTTTGCAGTGCCAGTGGCACTGGGTTCTGCTGGGCATTCTGCCCATTGTAACTAGTTGTTCTGGGCTTGCAAAATCCCCCCCCCACTTGTATTTCTTGTGACACTGTGCTTTGAGATCAATCCTTTTAAGCTTGCAGTGCCACAATGGCACAGAGTTCTGTTGAGCATTCTGTACACTGAAGTGGTTATGCTGGGCTTGAAAAAATGCCCAACCTTTAGTTTGTACTGCAGGGATGCTCTGTTCGATATTAGTCCTCTTTTACTTGCATTGCCACAGTGGCACTGGGTTCTGCTGGGCATTCTTGTACACTAAACTAGTTGTGCTGGGCTTGCAATCCGCCCCACACTTGGATAGCAATGCTGTACTTCACATAAGTCCTGTTGAGCTGGCATTGCCACAATGGCGCTGGGTTCTGCAGGGTACTAGTACATTGCACTGTTTCTGCTGGGCTTGCAAAGATTCCCCCTTCAGTTTCTACTACAGAGATTCTCAGGGACTTTAATTCTGTTCTGCTGGCCTTCTATTGTCCTTGATTTTCCTCCTGTTTTTTTCCCTCCATTGGAAACAATGGAGGATGGGGGCACCTTTTGGGGGTGGCATAACTCAGACCTTGTAAATCAAATCCTCACCAATCTTGAAGGGCAGGTAGAGGAGCATCAACTAGAGATCCCCTGTGAGTTTGCTCTCTCTATCATGCTGGGGGGGGGGGCATTCTACTGCATCATGAACCTCATGAACCAAACTAGTTTGTTTGGCACCTAAAAGTTCATGACAGTTTGTGGCTCACTAACCGGGCACACC
The DNA here is from genome assembly GCF_001447785.1 of Gekko japonicus. Lineage (NCBI taxonomy): Eukaryota > Metazoa > Chordata > Lepidosauria > Squamata > Gekkonidae > Gekko > Gekko japonicus. The sequence goes on from NW_015163605.1 coordinate 2,178,053, forward strand.
ATGTACCGTGAACTGCATTTCCCCAGTTTGTAGCCATCCCTAGTCCAGACTGTATCCCCTCAAAAACAAATGTGCGAATTGTCCATTAGTATCTGTAGATAAGGCTTCCTTTATTTACCATTTCTGGATAGGGAAAGGACACCCCCATTATTTTACAATATAGAAACCTTGAAGAACACGTTTGAGAATTGAAATAATTCACACATGCAGGACCATCACATGGGAGGGCTGCAGAATCAAGTGACGGCTTAACTGTACGAATGAACTATCACAGCTCATGCATCACATATGAAACTTTCATTTTATCTCAAAATGCTTTTCAGGGAGATCAGTTCAAAGTTTCCAGCTACAAATCACCCTGTTGAATAACAAGGTGATAGGCAAGGAAACCAGTCTAGAATCTCTATTTCAGCATCTCTAGCTGTATCCTTCACACAGCCTCTCTCTCTCTCTCCAAGACATTCTTGAACATTCCAAGCAGGGAACGGGCTTTGGTTACCTTGGCGATGAACAAAAGCTAAAAATTACACATAATTATTGCTGATGTCATAGCGCTAACATTGTTTCCAAGGCTACAAAGTACCTCAATTAATTGTGATGTTACATATATCCTTTGTATTGAGGACCTTTTTTCTCCCTCTTTTGCTTGGAAAATTGTTTAGAAAAGCAGGTAATCTATCTAGGACTTATCTAATAAAACTTTCAGAGTCTCTGGGCCATCTCTGGTAATGACAGGGATTTATAAACTGAAAGGGTAGCTTCCTAAACTGTACAGAGAAATTTGATTCCTAGGCAACTTCAATATTGCCTCCCCGCCAACCCCCAAACAAATCCTCAAAACCAGAATCCTAAAGTTAAATTCTCACATTCCACTTACTGTGCTTTTCATTCCTTTCTCCCATAGTTGGTTGTGCACGTGTGAAAAACAGTTTTAGATGTACTTGTACCAGGTTTCTGAATCTACAGAAAAGGTGATTTACAATTGCACTTCAGCCTTTTCACACATTACTAGCCAATGCTTGTGTGATTTTGGTGTGGTTTGTCCAAAACAAACTGGATTATATTAATAGGGTTGCCAGGTCCTACCTAGCAGCCAATGAGGGGATCCCGGGTCCTCCTGGAAGTGATGTCATTGCGGTTCTTGGACAAAACTCTAAGATTTGTAGGCAAATTTACCATAGATTTTCCCAAAAAAAACTAGAGTGTGGCCACATGGCATCTGCAACGTGATGACAACACTTCTGGGTGGCATTATCATGTCACCAGTTGGGCCAGTTGGGGGCTGGATTTCCCCCTGCCAGCCAGTTGACTGGTGGCATGGAAGCATCCTGTAAAAGCGGGGGTTCCCCTGCCCCCAGCGGGGGTCTGGCAGAATCATCTGAATCATAATTATATGCATTTCAACAATCAGCATACAAGTGAATTATCAGTCTAAAAGAAGCTGCTCACAATGATTTCAAATAGAAAAATCAAGCATGTGAAACAATAAGAGAGAGAGAGAGAGGATGAAACTGGTAGAAACTGCCCCTTGTGAAATGGCTACCCCCCCCCAAGCATGTAGTCTTGCACCCGTGCACAAGCATCAAAAAGACACTTGACCGTGCTAGCTGATGAATATAAAGCAGATGAGAAATATGTTATTACATATATAATTACAGCAGCACGTATACTGTTTGCCAAGTATTGGAAACAAGAAGGGATACCCTCTAAGAAAGAATTAGTCTATAAAATAATGGATGTGGTTGAGATGGATAAATTAACTGCAACTTTACAGGGTAAAGATGAATTGTTATTTAAATCCAGATGGAATAAATGATATGTTTGGTTAGATAAGAAATATATTATGTAATAATTATAAAATATGGAATATGACTCCTAAAGCTTAAAATCTTGTTGAACAAGATGTATATATATTTTAGTGTATAGTTTTTTTGAAAATCTATAAATAAAACTTGAGTGGGAAAAGACACTCGACCTCAGGCTTTGGACCCAGAAGAAGCCCTGCTGCCACCAGAAAGCGCCCCCCCCCCCCGGCCAAGGCTCCTGGTGTAAGTGGAAACAGCCACTTCAGAATGAAAAGTTTTCAAAAATAGGGCCAGGGTTTGGGGACTTGGTTAGGCCAAAGGGTTGGCATTTGGGCAGTCGTGGATGTTCTCCCTTGAGCTTGTATAACAGGCTTGATTGCTGTAATTTGTGAGGGCAAAGAAAAGCTTTAGGGTGTACTGGCAATTCTGCTGAAATGCTCTTCATCCACACTACTTCTTCAATCTGAGTCTTGAAAACACATAATGCATGTGGTTGAGTGACGGTATCAACTAGTAGTTACAGTAACCATGAGCTTACATCCTCACCTCCTTATCCGCTGAGCAGTCCCTGTTCCAAACAGGTTGCTGCGAGGTTCCTGTCATGATATTAATCTTTCGCTTTTGTGACTCCTTCCCTCTTTGATACAGTGGATGAGTCCTCCTGTTGCCCCACAGAGTACCACCCCCCTGTACTACCCCATGGCTATTGTTATGTACTGATGGAGCTTGGGTCTAAGCGAAGGTTCCAAAGGTTTTCAAGACTATTGGTTGTGTGGCCGGTAACGGCCAATCATATTGGTTGCCTATTGCCGAACAGCTGCACTGTTAATAGTTACTTTGTATACAGTTCGTGCAAATGAAGGATTCTAGCTGCCTACTTGGTATTGGTTGTTTAAGGTAGGAGTCGTTTTTACAAGTATAAATTGGTTCCTGTTGAGCCTGTGCCGTTGGTTCAAAAGTTCAATGAAGAAGCATGTTATGATGAAAAGAGCTGCCTCGTCTCAATACTTAATAGCTATATTCTTTCCTGCCACCTATTGGCAAGGCTTGTCTATTCCACAGGGCAGCGAATCCACAATAGTGTAAATATTAAGGCTGCAAATAGTTAGGGGTTATCCATCTACCACCTCTCAGGATGCTGAATGTGTCCTTCGCCACTTGACTGCACTCAGACTGCAAGGGCCCGACCTTGTCAGCAAGGAATTTTTTCACTAGAGCCAAGCAAAATTGCACTTACTGTGTTGTAGCAGCTTGTCCTTATTTATGTAATATGTTCTGAACAGTAATAATTGATGTAAGAATTGGTTGGCTGGAGTAGCAGATAGTACAGAAAATAGGTCGCATCTGGATTCACAGAACCTAGAAAATAGGTCGCATCCGGATTCACAGGGCAACCCAGGCCCTATTCCAAATGGTTAAAGGTATGAAGCCATACACGCTCAGCACTTCTTTATGTCTTAACACCTTTTCTCCATAGACATAAATATCTATGCAGGAAACAAAAGTCTACCATAAATATGGGAGCCTTACAGCAACTCAGGGCGTCATGTCACAAGGCAGCATGGTGTAGTAGCTAGAGTGCCAGAGTAGGATTTGGAAGACTCTGCCGTGTGATATTTTATACTTGTCCTCTGCAAAGACTTTTATCCAAACATTAGCTGTGAGTTCCCTCCTAGGAACTCAGTTCTCAAGCATTTGGGGTCCCAATTTGGAGTAGGACCGTGGCACATGTGGAGAAGGGACTCCTGCCTCCCCCCGGCTGTTTTCCCAAAGCGACACAACCCCAGTAGTGCTCAGTGGCAACTGCACACTTGAGAACTTATTTCCCCACAGTGAACCGAAAGCTGGTATCTGACTGAAAGTCCCTGTGGAGGAGTAGTCTGAAACAAATCACACAGTTAGGCCCTAAACCAAACAACTCTCCCTAGTGAGGTCTACTACAACTTGTAGAGCTCTGCAGGGTCTCAAGGGGATATATTTTCCAACTCTACTAGCTGAGATCCTTCAGCCACAGGTACCGAAAACTGACACTGGGGCCTTCTGCATGGGTTAGGGATGCTAGTCCCCAGGTGGGGGCGGGGGATCCCCCGATTTTTGGGGCTCCCACTAGACGCCAGCCAGCTGGCTGGTGAGGGAAGCCCCACGCCAACAGTCATCCACACCCAGCTCCAAGCGGGGGCCGTCAGCTCCTGCCCTGCAAGCGGTGGATTCACGATCTGCAGGGCAGGCATGCACAGTGCCCACTCTTTTCAAGCAGGGGCTGCCAGCTCCTGTCCTGCAAGCTGCGGATTCACGGTTTGCAGGGCAGGTGTGGGGGTGCCACCTTCCCCCCCCCCAACTATTTAAAGGGAAGGTTCATCACATTGAGGACAGCCCCACCCCTTAAGAACATGAGAACATAAGAGAAGCCAATGTTGGATCAGGCCTGTGGCCCATCTAGTCCAACACTCTGTCACATAGTGGCCAAAAATACCAGGTGCCATCAGGAGGTCCACCAGTGGGGCCAGGACACTAGAAGCCCTCACACAGTTCCCCCCCCCCCGAAGCACCAAGAATACAGAGCATCACTTGCCCCAGATGGACCCTAGCAAATATCCTCAAAAAACATGGAATAAACAGTGGAATCACTTGGAGGACACACAACACACAAAGGCCCTCTGATGCCTAACACATGGTTCAATTTCCCCCCCAAAAAGTGTCCCTTCTAGCCCGAAACAGAATGAATATGTGAAATCCATAGAAAGTTGCAGCTACATAACACAGTGAAAATCAGAACAGACATTGTCTCTGTAAAATAAGTCCAAGGCTGATCAGAGAAATAGTATCATAACTCCTCCCACCTGGGGAAATCATGTCCTCTCCTGGGAAGGGGGGGCCCCACAGGCCAGTAGTCAAGATTAGTAGAATCAGTGCTGCCTCTGATTGGTCCAAAGGACCAGCCACGATCCTCTTTCTCCCCCACCACAAATTGGTTCCCACTCAACTATCAATGAGAAGCAGAGAGAACTGGGAGGGGATTAGTATTTGCATTTAAAAGAAAGTGCTTTTGCCTGTTTCTGTCTTCCTGTCAGTGAGAGATACTATTTATTATACAATCAACCACTTACAGCTTTTGGCATCATCCACACATCAACAAACTTCTTTGTACTGAATGAAACCATTGGACTGTCATGGTCGGTACTGGCTACTATGACTAGCAACCATTATCCAAGGTCTTTCAGATCACTAATGACTTGAACGTTTTAACTGGAAATGCCATGAATTGAACCTTCTGTATGCCAAACAGTTGCTCCATCACTAAGCCACGGCCACTCCCTTCATTGTATCAGTTTCAGAGGTTTATATACCATTTTTGTATATAGTTCCTTTGTGGTATCTGCTCTTGGGTGCATCATGTACACAGTGCAATTTTTTAAAGCAAAATCCAACTCCTGTTCAAAAAAAATAAACCGGAAAATGCTCAGCCACTGGTTTAAAAAATCAAGATAAGCTAAGGCAATGCTCTGAAAACTGGGGCTATCCAATCTACTCTACTCTTCATATGTTGCCTTTTCATAGCAAGTTCCCACTTCATTCCTTTTACAGGAAATATTTGCAGGGCTTCAAGTATGAAAGGACAAATTAATCTCCTGAACACATTGGAAGTTCACATATCTGAACATAAATGCCTTGCCCAACAACTGTGTCACAGACAAGATCTGACCCCTAACCTCAAAATATAGATCAGTCACTGAACTTTGGAGGGTTATAGGGCATGGAACCAGGAACCCTGATTCTTTACTCCCAATGACAGGAAGGGAAGGTGAGCAGAGGAGGGAACTGCAGACACTCCCTGCTAGGATATAAACAACATAAACCAAACCAAAGTGACGCTGAGCACCAATCCTGTGCCCCTACTGGCTACGTAACACTTAGATCTGTGGCACTTCCTCACCCTGGGGAACTTCCTCTGAGCAGCCCCTTTCCACTTTCAGAATGGTGGCCTCCTCCCAAATACCAGCTTGTGGGTCAGTTCCCTGACTTGACCTTCGACTGCAAGGAATTTGGTACCGGCTTGGTCTTTTCTCTGGGCTTCAAGCTTGGCCTTTTGTCTGGGTTTCAAGCTGCATTTCGGCCCACCTCGTATGTGCAGCCTCTCCAGCTGTTGAGCCTGAGCCTGCCAGTGCTTAGAAGTGGCCACTTGACAATTCAAGCTCATTTCCTTATGGTGTAAAAATTGTCGAGATCCGCTGTTTATTATGGACACACACACCCCGATGTAAGCCTCTTAAGAATGAATGGTAGCAGGAGTGCATCACTCTTTCTTAATGTCCATTTATAAGCCTATAGTAAAAGTTATTGTCTTGGCTGTAGATCACTGTGCACTGGACCCTAACTGCATTATAGGCAGGATTGCGCTGCAGGATTTTGCAGAAATTATAATTGTACATTTGGTTTGATTTGCTTACAGCTTATTATTTAGTCTCATACTTGGACATGAAGACTGTTCTGAGCCCTGATGAGCAAAAAGGAGCTCTGAGTGTCCGTCCTTCAGTCTGTTCACAGTTTCGGTTTCTCCTTATCTCAGACTAACCCAGGACCCACAGCTAAGGTTGCCAGCTCAAGGCATCAGGGCCTGTCTGGTGATGTCACTTCCAGGATGACCTGGAAGTGATGTTACCACATAGGAATGATGCCCTAGCATTCACCCAAAACTCTTTCTCACAATACAAGAACTCATGGGCCCTCCATGAAATTGCTGAGCGGTCGGGTTAGAACGGATAAAAGGAAGTACTTCTTCACCCAAAGAGTGATTAACACTTGCAATTCACTGCCACAGGAAGTGGTGGCGGCTACAAGCATGGACGGCTTCAAATGGGAATTAGATAAGCATATGGAGCAGAGGTCCATCAGTGGCTATTAGCCACAAGGTATAGATAGGGGCTCTGGGGCAAGTGATGCTCTGTCATCTTGGTGCTTGGGGGGGGGGTCAACAGTGGGAGGGCTTCTAATGTCCTGGCCCCATTGGTGGACCTCCTGATGGCACTGGTATTTCTGGCCACTGTGTGATACAGAGTGTTGGACTGGATGGGCCTTTGGCCTGATCCAACATTGGCATCTCTTATGTTCTTATGTTAACTCTAGAGTTTGAGGCAAATGCTAGAGCATCATCAATAAACAATTACACCATTTCCAGGTTGTGTCACAAGTGACGTCACTGCACCACTGGCAATGGTGATTTCCTTCCTATTTTCCCCTCTGCTAGACCTCCAAGTGGTTGGGGGGGGGGGGAAGAGGAGTGCCACCAGGAGACCAGGCAGCCCTACCCACATTACTTGTGGGATGGTAAATTTAATTCTGTGCCTTGGGAAGAAAGCATAGAACTGCATCAATTTAACTGATTTGTAAAACGAAACTAATAGGAAACAATCAACGCAAATGCTAACATTCTATTTTTTCCAATAACACACACGTTCTGTTTCATCAAAATAGATTTTGGGGCCTGGCTCATAAATCTCTTAAAATGGGGGGGGGGCCCTCTAGTGCCTACAGATATAGATAAATCATGCTGAGAAGACAGTGAACCATGAAATGATTCTGTTAACTTGTCATCTGTCTGGAATATATTTTAAAATCTCCAACAGAAGGGTCTAAATTATAAGACAAAAGTGGTCAGGCCTAATAAAGCTGATAATTTTGGAACTGATACTTTTCAAGTCATCCACCTGTATATATCTGTTTGGCAGACTCAAGACTATTTATGTGCTGCCTATCATTAAAACTAATCTTTTTCAAAAGTGAAATAAGGTTTGTGAATTTGTCAAGCTATGTTTATCTCATGAAAAGCATTATATCACAGAGATAAACATCTCTTTGCCTGACATCCCTATTAAATTCTTAGAAGAAAGGTTAATAGCCAGGGTAAAAAAAATGGAGCCAGGAACAGATAAATATGAGGTAGATGATGAATTGTCAAATATGAATAATAATGCAAAGCAACTTCATCACTGTCAGGTTTTTGATGTATCAGTGCTATGAATCGAACATAATTATTTCTACAAAAAAAGCAAGAGTCCAGTAGCACCATAAAGACTAACAGAATTTGTGGCAGGGTATGAGCTTTCGTGAGTCACTGCTCACTTCTTCAGATACCAGATAATCACGAAAACTCATACCCTGCCAAAAATTTGTTAGTCTTTAAGGTGCTACCGGATTCTTACTCTTTTCTTCTGCTACAGACAGACAGACACAGCTACCCATCTTAATTATCTGAAGAAGTGAGCAGTGACTCACGAAAGCTCACACCCTGCCACAAATTCTGTTAGTCTTAAAGGTGCTACTGGACTCTTACTCTCGTCTGCTTCCTCTACAGACAAACTAACACGGCTACCCATCTTAATTATTTGTGACTGTGAAATGGGAAGGGTGGGGGAAGTGGGTTGTTCTTTAGTCAGAACCAAGAATTAGATGTTCAGACTCCTGGGCTGCTAAGCTCCTGCTGGGGGTGGGAGATTCCCTGCCCACAGGTCCTGTTGCCTGCCATCACTTCGAGAGGTGGTAGAACAATTTAAAAACAACACAAAACAGGGCACTGGGAGGTCTTACCAGAAGTAAAAAAGGATATCTCCAGGAATCACCAGAAACTCTACAGTTTCTGGTGATTTCTTGAGCTACCCTGTCACCTGGCTTTTTTAAAAACCGGAAGTGACAGAGCCAAATATGCCCCACCCACCACAATCCTGCTACCAGTTGCTAGGCAGTGCTTGACAACCCTATTAGAGTATCAAGCCATATTTGTAAATGCTTATAGCCATCGGTGAAATCAATGGGACCTGGGGCTGCTTCAGACTTGACTTTTTAAAAGTGACATTATACTATCATTCTAAGAACACTTTCCTAAGAATATTAGCCCTTTGAATAGACCTAAGCAGGATTCCCAGAATACTTGCTTAGGATGTTTTTTCTCAAGCTATGTGAAATGGAATGTTGGAATAGGTAGACGACTAGTCCGATCTAGCAGGATTCTTCTTATGCTTGAAGTTTGGTATCATTGCTGTTGTTGAATGGTTTGAAGATGGTTGACCAAATCTGCAACAAGGGATGCAGACTGCAGGACTAGAGCAGAAGCTCCCTACAAGCCCAGTTTACCTGGAAGAGCCCTGATTTTAGAGCACTGCACTAAGGATTCCCCCTCCTGTATAAATGCTGATTTCCTTTCCCATCTATACTTTTCTTCTCAAAGCCTTAGAATTAAGGGTTAATAGTATTGGCAACACCTCCGGTCAGTTCTCTTGCCTCTCCCTGTTCCCCAACACTGATTGGCTCAACATTAAAAGGGGGTGGAGGGTTGTTGTATGTATGAAGTTGCTGCACACTAAGTCAGACGACTGATCTATCAAAGTGGGCACAGTCTGCTCTGACTGGCAACAGGTCTCTAGATGCTTTCACTAACTGGTGCCTTTTAACTGGAGATGCCACCAAGGGGTAAAACTAGGACCACTTGCATGCAAAGCAGATGTCCTACCACTGACACACAGCTTCATCCCCAAATGCATAATTGTAACCTGTAGAACAACTAAATTTTTGCCCAGTAACACCTTAGATTCTAGCCCAGTATCACCTTAAAAACCAATAAAATTGGGGGGGGTAATGATATTTCAAGAGTCAAAGGCTGCAGTCACACGGAGCATTAGCCACGTTACTGAGACAGATGATAGGCGAATTTTCCGGGCGCGATCACACCGCAACATCTGGGAAGCGTAGAGCTCCCATGGCGAACCCGAGGCTTCCCGCCAAAGATGCAGAGTTAAAAACTAGTACCTCCGAGGTACTAGTTTCCAGAAACCGTGGGGCAAGGGCTGGCGTCTGATCGCATTTCTGGTGGTAGTCCGTGGCATCCGGCGCCCGCCCATGTCCCATCACAAACAGTGTTTTTTTTCCAAGTCTCCAACGGCGCATGCATATGAAGAGGAAAACAAAAGTTCCGCTGCTCCGCAGAATCGGCATGCCATTGGTGAGATCGCGCCGCACTGCTTCTTTGCCATGCTGCAGGATCGTTGTGTGATGCCACCTCGCCCCTACCCACGGGACCTCGACAGGACGTGTGATCCGGCGGCCGCGCGTTATTTTGCTCGGGGCCAAAATGCCACGCTTCCCTCCGCATTTTACGGCCCGTGTGACCGGGACCAAAGCTTCATTTGTCAGAGTCAGATAAAGGTATCTGACGAGAGGAGCTTTGACTCTCGAAAGCTCATACCCCCCCCAAAAAAAAATCTTGTTGGTCTCTAGGGTGCTACTGGACTGGATTCTAGCTGTCATATCACAGAGCAACACAGCCACATGTAGATTTTCAGTTGAAACTTGCAGGGATTAGGCACGGAGGGCAGGAGGAGATTGCTCTGATATTTTGAGCCAGGCTTAACTCTCTGCTTCCTATTTATACAGTTAAGTTAATTCCAAGTTAATTTGGGGGGTGGGTTGGGTGAAATGAGCCATGTCAACACTGTCTGGAGGCCAGTGGTCTTGTTTGTAGTGGCTGCAAGCATCTTGGAGAAGAGCATGCAAGTAATCACACTTGAAAAGGGAGAAATAGCAAGGCTTAGCAAAGCAGGAGGCACTGCTGACAGGCAGCCAACTAGTTTTCAATCCAGTGCTCACCATGTTTCTATGGTGTCCATTCATCCTGGGGGGGGGGGATTGTACATAACAGTTCTCTGTTCCAAAATGCTGAGCACAAATACAGCTTTTCTACCTAGAGGAATATAATTGGAGGCAAAGTCTGGGTCCATTTGACTTTGGCGGCGGCAGCAGCATGCTTGAAAATAAGTGAGGAGACCTTGCCCAAGTAGATAAACAGAAAAGTAAATCAATGAATGTGTCAACTTGAAGGTAACACTGAATGTGAGATTCCTATATAGGATTTGTTCCTGAGGAAAGACCAGAGGTCTGAAACAAATATCCGGAATAAGTGTTGAAAGAGAGATTGAATTTGGAGCAGACTGCTTTTGAGAATACAAGACTGTTAGAAAGATATTGACTGAGAGAGTTTGGAGCAGACTGCTATGTGTAATTTTATTGACCTTTTTATTTTTTCTATGAAGGAATAAGTGGCTGTTTTTCATTACCAGACACTAAATGATGTTATGGCTTTAATCTAGTCTCTTTTGTCAGTGATTGACCAGGGCCAAACAGAGTGACACACAATTTTACTTGAACTCCTTGGAAGGCAGGCAGTGAAGGGGTTTAAGGCCATGCTCTAAGACACCCCCCCCCCCCACACACACACACACAAGCAGCACACCTGGGAGAAAGTTTAAACTTTTGCTTTTATTCTCTAGAAGGCAGATAAACTGCTGCAAGGTGGGGAGGGGGGAAGGTGACAGATTTCTAACTGCTAATCCCATGCACTCTACAACTGAGCCACTTTCTCTCCCCTTGCACTGTGCACCTTGATTATAAGTATGGCAAAGCAGTGCAAAGATAATAATATCCATTCAATTATCTGTACTATACAACCAATGGGTGAAAAGGAATGCTAACCCACAGTGACGGTGCCCTGTGTACAGTAATTGGAGTTAACAGCTGTTTTGGATGAATACAATGTGATCTTAAGAACATAAGAACATAAGAGACGCCAATGGTGGATCAGGCCAAAGGCCCATCCAGTCCAACACTCTGTGTCACACAGTGGCCAGAAATACCAGTGCCATCAGGAGGTCCAGCAGTGGGGCCAGGACATTAGAAGCCCTCCCCCTGTTGACCCCCCCCCCAAGCACCAAGACAGAGCATCACTTGCCCCAGAGCCCCTAGCTATACCTTGTGGCTAATAGCCACTGATGGACCTCTGCTCCATATGCTTATCTAATTCCCTTTTGAAGCCGTCCATGCTTGTAGCACCCACCACTTCCTGTGGCAGTGAATCTTCTTTTGTGGCATTACATACACTATAATGTGATGGTGGAACATTTATTCAAGGTCACCTATACTGGATTAAAGGTAAAGGTTTCCCATGCTCAAAAGCCAGTCGAATCTGACTCTAGGGGGTGGTGCTCATCTCCGTTTCCAAGCCAAAGAGCCAGCGCTGTCTGAAGACTTCTCCGTGGTCATGTGGCCAGCATGACTAAACGCTGAGGTGCATGGAACGCTGTTACTTTCCCACCGAAGCGGTACCTGTTTATCTACTTGCAATTTCCTGCTTTTGAACTGCTAGGTTGGCAGGAGCTGGGGCCAGAGATGGGAGCTCACTCCGTCACGCGGCACTCAGGTCTCGAACTGCACTTCTACATCCACTGCAGTTGCCAACAAAAATATCTCTTTAAAATAGTGTTTTCTAAATGTATATAAGAGTAAACTTTCTGTACTGTGAGGCTATTCAGTTTCATGGTAATATGACTGTATTTTAAAGATGCAATAAGGGATGTCTTCTGCACTGAATATATTTTGTATTTTATTTGTGAATAAATTAGGACATTTTCTCCCAAAATTTATAAGCCAGAAAATGGGCAAAATCTTTCTTTAATTTCATTTTAGTAGGTGAAGAGGGAGGAAAGACAGCATGGAATAGCCACATCTCATCAGATCTTGGAAACTAAGCAGGATCAGTACATGGGAGACCACCAAGGAAGGTTCTTCAGAGGAAAACACTTATCACATGCCTTGGATGCCCCTTGCTGGGGTTGACATAGGTCAGTTGTCACTTGACAGCACATACATATCTACATAGATCCAGAAATATGACAGTTCAGCTTGCATCTTGTTTGCTGGTTGCAAACAGGGAGCTGGTTTTTCGATGATCAGTTCAACTGTTCACCAACCCATTTGTGGCTGTCTGGCAGGATGAATCATTGTATTTCTTTCTAACCATGCAGTACAGGCCATGCACATTCTCACACAACCAGATTTGGTTCAGCCACCCCCACCCCCCCACCCCCGATCCTTACTGAGTAACTGTTCCACTCAGCAGGCAATTGTTTAAATAAAAAATTAACTGAGCCACAAAGTCATAAATAAACACTGTGTTCATATTAAACCCTACTCTTCAGAGTTCATCTAAGTAGTCAATACTGGTGCTAATGGCTGCTGACTGGTTTGAATCAGCAGTGTCTTTGCGCATGCACAGCTGCAAAAACCCCATGCAAACCTGTTCAGCAGGCATTTGTGGCTCTTCGGCATAAACTGAACAGACTGGGTGATCTGTGATCTGCTCACATCTGACCAACACCTTCAAGTACAGTAAGTGAAACCGTCGAACATGTTTGAGGTGAAATTCATTGCATCCATACTGCAAACATGCAGAATTGTTCATCAATATCTGTGTCATGCCAAGAAGGAACTGAAAAACAGATCAGTGCTGTGTCCACAAAAGTCTATCTAACAGAACAGCAACAGGTTTGTCCCTGCCCTGCCCCCCTGGAGGGCTCAGTTCAAAACTGGTCTCAGAAAAGAGGTCTGGGAGGAACTAGAATATAAGCAAGTCTGAAATAAGGGGTATATTCAAGATGATATAATGTGTAACAGTTATGCCAGACATTGTTTTATCTACCACATCCAATTCTTTGCCAAAGTAGCTGATGGGCAAGTGTCAGCGAGCTGCCATTCCTCTGGGACGTGTCCCTCTTCCCTCCCTCCCCGTGTTATTCTCTTCTGGTATGCGACTGTAACTGCCAAGCTTCTCCTACAGGTGGACGACGGAGTGTTATGTCTTCTTGCCTTGCTTAATTAGATTCCCGTGTGAACTACACTTGTGTTTATGGTATGGGCCGTTAGAGTTCTCAGGCTGCTTCGCGCCTCTTCAAATCAACTCCCTTGCGAGGGAATTGAGCCCATTGGGTTAACCAAGTTTGAAGTTCCTATATTATATTACCCCTGTGTATTGTAGTCATTCTGGACAATTCTCTGTATGTTCATGATCAACCATGCTTTGGAAATAAATCTTACTTCTTTGGAACGTGGGTTTGTTCTCCTGCTTGGGAATCTGACAATAGAATGCTTTAGAAATTTCACAACCTGTACACAGCAATGTCTGCATTTGCTATATTTGCATTTACACTATCACTGCGATTCCTGCGTAGTAACAGAAGCCCCCTCCCTTTAAAGGGAAGTTAATTATCCGGTGATGTTATTCACCTTCATGCCATGCTAAACTACCTTTGTGCATTTCCATAAATCCTTTTTCGGGGCAGAGGACCGAGGTGCCGTCCCGGCCACTGCCTTCCCATCGGACTTCATGGAAGCCCGCGGTGCCGTTGGGGGAGCGATCCCGAGGCATGAGACTATTCCTTGGCCTCCTCCTACCCCATCGCAGTGGGGGAAACAAGAGGTCAAAGCCTCAGAGGATTGGACTATGTTCGATACCCAAGGCACCAGGGAAACGTTTGTTCATCGGGGCAGTGGGCCCCGAGAAAGCCTTTTTGAACCGGGATCTTATCCTGAAAGACCCCGGAGTTGCCCGGCTGTGGCTTATCGAG
>NW_015163605.1:2194513-2214663 GCF_001447785.1 Gekko japonicus
GGGAGGGGGGCTGGAAATGGACCCGGAGAAGGTTAAAGCTGTTCTGGACTGGGATCCCCCTAGGACCCGTCGCCAACTTCAAGGGTTCTTAGGGTTCGCCAATTTTTACAGATTCTTTATCAAAGGGTTCGCTCAGATTGCCTTGCCTCTCACTGACTTGTTAAAAACTAAAGGGAAGGGTTTTGACGCTACTAAACCCGGGGGGCCCCTTAAATGGTCTCCGGAATGCGACAAAGCTTTTTGAAACTGAAAACGATGTTTACGTCTGAGCCAGTCCTAGCTCACCCTGATGAGTCCAAAAAATTCATTGTGCAAACGGATGCTTCTGATGTGGCTATGGGGGCGGCGATCCTCCAGCAGGGTGAGGATGGCCAGCTGCACCCTCTGGCTTATGTGTCCCGTAAATTTACTGATGCTGAACGGCACTGGTCCATTTGGGAAAAGGAAGCGTCGGCCATAAAATTGGCGCTGTCGACATGGCGTCATTGGTTAGAAGGGGCTAGGGTTCCTTTCGAAGTTTGGACTGATCACAAGAACCTAGAGACTTTAAAGTCCCCTCGGATGCTTAATGCTAAACAACTCCGGTGGGCTGACTTCTTTGCTAAGTTCCAGTTCACGCTCCATCATTTTCCCGGGTCTTCCAACTCGCTGGCTGATGCTTTGTCACGCCTCCCTCAGCACGACAGCCAATCGGAGGTAGTTATTGACTCTGTTTTCACTCCAAAGCAACTGGGAGGGGTGGTGGTTACGCGCGCTCAGGCTAGGAAGCTTCCCGCGCCTCTGAATTCTTCGGTGGGCGCAAGTCCACCCCCCCCTTAAGGGGGATTGGAAAGCTAAATACCGTTCTGCCTTCTCCAGTGAGGATGAGACTGTGATTCGTGCCTTTCCTGACTGTGCCTTTCCTGACTTGTTGCCTATGCCTTCTATGTGTCGGCCTCTAAGACTCACTGGGCCCACCCACTGACAATTCATATATGCCCCTAGGTTCACCAGATGGTACCCCAGGCTCAACGGCACTACTCATTTTTGGGACTGTCCTTATTTTTATCTGTCAATATGCCCTCTGGAAGCTGTTTGGGTGCAAAACTATGAATCGGCTACAGCTACTACTGGAGGATACCCGGAATGAAATAAACTCAGGTTATTGAAAACAAGTATGCCATATCACAGCGAAGCCCTGCATTATGTCTTGTGAGTAGCATTTACAACCCCTCTAGGAACCAGATCACTCCAGTTGGCTAAAATGACCGTACAGAATTAATGAAGTCAAAATAATGTGAACAGAGAATGCTTTGCAAAAATGAGTCAAGTACAGCAAATCAATACTTCATAATGTTCACTATCCTTTTTTCTGAACTCTTATTTTCAGATTAAAAGAAACGCTGTTCACCTCTACTCTGGATTTGTGAAATGAAAGCAGAATGCTCTGTGAATTTCAGAACAACCCTCATTTGGGTGTTACATTCAAATAATTGAGGCTTGGCAAATAGATCACACATGTTTAAATCAATACACTATGTTCCTGGATCCTGTACCTTACTATCATCCAACAGTTTTTGGAACAGGAGGCATAGGAGTCACAAAATAAGTGCTTCCGCCTGTGCTAAATTCAATATTTTGACCTACATGAGATTCATCAGCCATGCCCAATATGGCCTCCCTTTATAAATTAAAGAAAATTCAAAGGACAATAGTACTTAAATTAGTTCCTTCATTTTTATGCATTTGTAGTTACATAAACAGCATTTTGTTTTTAGCTACTGCGTCCCATAAATGATGAACCAGTGAAAGCTTGGAGGAACTGATTGCCCAGTTACTCAGGATGCAACAGAAGGGAATTTCCAGTGGAGTAGCCATTTTAGTCTGTTCCAGAAAAACAACAACACTCAAGTTGCACCCTAGACTAACATTTATTGTGGCATAAATTCATTGGACTAGAGAAGGGGTGTCAAACATAAGGCCCGGGGGCTGGAACCGGCCCATCCAGAGCTCTTACGTGGCCTGTGAGCAACTGGTGCAAGGGAAGGAGCAGAAGACAGCTCAGGGAGGGGAGTGGGTGGAGCCACTCCGATTGTGGCTTCAGCACAGCAGAACAACCTCATCTGCATCAGTCAACAAATACAAATACAAAACCTTTATTGGCATAAAATATCAAATACACATGCAGCATAGAGCCTCAAGATAGGCTGGAGGGGTATCACATTCCGAATTGCCTTAATATGAGCCTCTCCTCCTAGATACCTCATAAAAGAACTTTGCTACAGGTTCCAGAATTTCTATATTATGCGAAGACAATAAAGAACTAATTTTATGCTCATCGGATTGGCCCAAAAGGGGGTCCAACACAGGTTCAATATAAACAACACGGATGTCATTAGTGGAATTTACAGTACAATAGCACATGTCCAATGGATTCAATTTCCCCCATCCCACAGGGGCACATTCTATCTTTATAGGGAATTATCTTGAACCTTCCCAATAGAACAGCTGAGGGAAGGATGTCGATCCGCGCTAGCATGAAAGCCCTACGAAGATGGGGCTGAATCAGTCTTGCCAGGTATCCTGAGGAAATGTGGCTAAAAGAAAGTCCCATACTCAAGGGAGAGCAATGTCTGTGCGCAAGTCTTCTCAGATCTTATCTGCATCAGTCAAGTGGCGTGGGAGTGTCTGCCCAGTGCTGCACCGCTGGCTTTCCAGTCTGCCCATAAGAGTTTTCCTCTGCACCCCCTTCCAGTCCATAGGGCCTTCTAGTGAGGAGACACCAACTTGGAGCTTACGAGCTGCTGTCCTTTATACAGTTTTATGGCACGCATGGACCAAGCTCGACAAAGTGGCATTTATGTCAGATCCAGCCCTTGTTAGAAAATGAGATCAACACCTCTGGACTAGACCATACCTCATCAGATGCATGGAATGTTATTCCCAGTTAGCATATACATAGTTATAGAGGGGTAAACTATAAATAGTGAGACCAAATGGCTGTGAACCACAAAATTCAAAGTCAGTGACTTCTCTATGCAAAGGTCCAAGCACACAACCATTCTCAACAACAGAAACTGACCATAAAATAATCATCCTACAACATTGGTTGTGAAAGAAGAAACCATTATCTCAACTGAGGCCTAAGCAAAGGCCCCGGTCACACGGGCCGGATATCGCGGGGAGGAGGCGTGGCTAATTGCCCTGGCGCAGTTTGATCCGTGATTATGCAATCAGATGCGCTGGCAGCACACCACGGGTCCTTCCCTCAGCGCCGGCGGGTAAACGAGGGACCGGAGGGGAATGCTGCGTGCCGGCGCGATCACACCACGGCCGTCTGGAGGCAGCCCGTGGCAAACGTTTACTAGTACCTTGGAGGTACTAGTTTTTTAACACGCATTGTTGGTGGTAAGCCACAGGTGTGCTCCACTTCCCAGATGTTGGAGTGTGATCGCGCCCGGATAATCCGCCCACCATCCGTGTCTCTCTCCCATGGCAACTTTGTCATGTGACCGGGGCCAAAGTGAATCAAACTTGCTGACAAGTTCTAATTCAAAACGTTCTCCATGGAGTCTCCCTTTGAAATTCCTTGGCTGAGGTATAATGAGGTCAGCAGCAGAGTTTCCTAGGAGACTGGAAAATTCTCCCACTCATTTTTTGACTGTTGCCATTTTTTATGAGAGATCTGATCTTTTCCCTCCATTCTTGAGGCTACACAAATGTTTGGTGTACTGAGTTTTAGAAACCTTTCTTGGCATCAAATGGAAAGATACCAGAATTGGTTATACACAATAACGTATAGTTGGTCCTTCGGCTGTGAAAATAATTGTGTTAGCATTCCCAGGTTTCCAGATAATTTTGCTAGAAGAAACCAGTCACCTGTCTAACAGGAAGCAGTTTTGCTTTCAGCTGAGCCTTCAGCAGTACAACTAACTTTGCACAGACAGCACTGCTTGGCTGTTTTCTCTTAAAAATAGACGGTGAGGTAAATATGGATATATAAACTTCATGATGTAACCCAAGTAAGCCGTTCAATGCTACAAGCTGTTCAATGCTACAAAATAATATTTTCTGTTTTGCATATATCACTATATTGGTCCCTTTCATGATCCCATTAATTCCTTAATTATAATGATGTTTCCTACAGGAACTGAACTGTAGCCTTTGTTTACCCACAGACCTCCTACATATAGCCTTTGTTTACACACAGACCTCCTACCTATAGCTAAAGCCAGCACAGCAGATTCAGGAATAAGTTGGAAAAAGACTGGAAAGGTTAAGATTCCTAATGTTCTCTTTAGAAGACACCCCTCCCTTTTTTGATATTTCCCACTTCCAACCATCAAAGGAATCTGGACAGAGGACTAACTGGCATAGAGGTAAATGGTTATCTCTAGATCCCCCCCGGCGGAAGCGAGCGAGCGGCGGCGGCGAGCGGGCGCAACCAGAGGAGCGATCCCTGGTGGCTAGAAAGCAGAACATCGAGTGACCGCTGCCGAGGAGAAGGCCATGATGACGTCAAGAGCCAGCACAGCGGAGCCGGAAAGGATGCAGCTGAAACCGGAAGGAGACGGGAGTCGCGCGCCTCGAGAGAGGAAGGTTGCCGCCAGACGCCGAGGAGGGCCCCCCGCCTGAGGAACCGCCGGAACCAACAGGACCAACTACCAACCACCGCCATAGGGGTGCCGGTAGGTTTCCCTGCCCCTTACAAATATATGTGGCCATAGTTAGGGTAGTAAAATGGTGACTAGCACCGAATTGTAAGCCGCTCATAGACCCCCTGACAAGGGGTTCGAGCGGGATATAAAGTTGAATGTATAAATAAATAAATAAATAAAATAAATTATGCTGCACAGAAGCTGATTCTGATTTAATAGCCTACTTACACTCCTTCTGAGGGTACTCAGTTTCTGTATACTTAGTTCTCCTGAAATCAGAGGGCAGAATCTAAAAAAGGTGCACAAAAATGGCCTCCCTTAACATTCCATGCTTCATCCTGGATATACTGTTGCACTGATAGGCTGCCAAAGGAGAGTCCATTTCTGGCTCAGCATAGATTTTCTGTTTTACTTAGAAGTAGGAGAGACACAAACTATTATAGTGGTGGATAAAAGGCAGGTAGAGGTTGCTAGGCAACTGCCAATACATTTCAGCTACTGCTTCCTAATAATCCAGGAGCAGTAAGTGAATGTATTGTATGTTTTTCTCTTTTTCCCTCCCTACCCCTTACTTCCCTTCTGACAGAACTAGAATGGGGATGGAATGCAGAGGTTTCGAGTATCTGCTTGGAAGGGCCAGCAAGCTTGTTTTGTCAGGGTTGGGGCATTTGACTGCTGCAAAGCCTTTACACTGGCCAACCTTGAGGGCAATGGCATTTTGAAAGCCCCAGAAAATGAATGCCCATATTCAGTGTTCAAGCCACAAATCTCTCCAAAAAATGGAGAGAGAGAAAGAAAAGAAACATTCTCTTTTGGCATCTAGCACACTGCAAATGTGCCCACATCATGCCCTAGCATTACTGGAATCCTTTGGTAAGAACAGGATTCTCTTATGCACTCTTAACGGATGCTGTCATATACCACGTCAGTAAGATCACACTCTGTCAGCTGGGTTAACCTAGCTATTATAAGTAATATCCATTCAAAATCACCAGCACACTAGCAGAATCTCCAGAAACGTGTTAAAAGAGTGGAAAACAGGCACAATTGTATCACTCGTTAACCAATACATGTATATAAAAATATTGTATTGTACTCTATTATACCAAACTGCCATCCAGTCTCAATGGTCTTTGATCACTTCTTGTTGGTAGTTACTTCCACTGGCATTTGAAATTGATGGAGAAATCCACTGTGTTGGATTCCGCCCAATGTTTTGCACAGTCTTGATCATTTTCTCCCCCTTATTACAGCCCCCATTCCACATAGCTTTTGTCCATAAAGATCTTGTGACTCTCCCCTCCCCTTTACACCTGAAGAAAAACAAGATGGATCCAATCCATTATCATTTTCTTGAGTCATTTAGTAGCTACTACATTCTTTGTAAGTAACTAGTAGTGACATTTACAAGATGTGAAGTCTCCGCCACATACAATGAGACACTATTAAATAGTTCACTTCATATATTAATTGTTTTGTCCCACAGGGGTAGGAACCTTCCTCTGACTCACTCTTTTAGTCATCCATGCCTATAATGGATCTGTGGGCAAAAGTATATATATATCATAGCAGGAAAGGCAAAAAAATCTACTTCTTATATTCCATGTAACTTCCCATTACATGCTGATATTTTACATGACTGTGTCATGATTGTCATCCTTTAAAGCTGTTTACAGCTTCGTCTTAAAAAATTTAGGAATGTGAGTTTGGGAATTGAAAACCTTCATTGCTCTTTTAACTGCTGCTGCACTTTTTGCACATGTGCAGAAGCCCCCCCCCACCCCTAAAAAGATATAAATGGATGCTTTAAGTTTGAATAATTTTTAGAGTGGTAGCAGTTCATGTCTGGGTTGTGTAAAAGGGATAATATGATGCAGAATGTTGTAGAGCCTCATCTGCATATAAATAGACCTAATCAGAAATGCAAATAGCAATCAGGGAAAAAATTTTTTAAGAAAAAGGCCTCATAATACTTGTGCGATAACAAAAGGTCAAATACTTGTATTGTCTACATTTTTATATTGCTAATAGCCAGTAGCTATGCTTTCCTTTGCAAAATGGGATACAGGCGGTGCAGACGAGCGCCAACTGGCAATCGCTCTTGGACAAACATTTGAGAGATGTTTTACCCTTGTTCTTACAACTGTCCTATCATTAATTCACAGTTTGTAACATCTTTACAATCTTGTCTTCTCCAGGCAGGTGAGAATAAACAGAACCCCCAACCATCCTTACATGAAATCAAACGCTCCTTTAAAACCTGTGTACTGAGAGAGATTATACTGTTTTCTACCTGTAAATAAGAAGCCGAATGGATACACTTATAGGATTTATACTCTCTGCACAATAAACCAAATGTTGTAACCCCATAGAAATAACCTTTACATAGTATTATATTAAGATAACGGTCTTTGCAGATACAAATAAGGCCCAATATGAGCTGATCTTACAAATTCTATGGGGTATATTTCCAAATCTCAGGTGATGGGGAGAGAATTATATTACAAATTTAGAATGTTCTTATTCTTGTTAGATCTCTTTTTTATCTGTAAATCAGGGCAAAGAATCTTCTTAGTGGAAGCATTTCTTTGTACATTCCAGTTAGCATGTCTTACAATGCAATGTAAATATACGAAGTATTTGCACTATTGAAATACTGCTTTCTGCATGAATAACAATCTAGTAAGCCAAGAGAGCCACCTAGTGCCATACCTTGGAATTTTAAAAAGTGTTTTCACGGGATGCATGTCGAATAAGGGTGGATCTCCATCACCCAATTCAATGGCCGTGATCCCAAGGGACCATACATCACACCGAGCATCATAGGAGTAATCATACTGTTGTTCACATGCAATGACCTACAAGATGAAAGCAAAGAAGACATCACATTAACCTTCTTCAGAATCAGCAATTCCACATTGTCCAAGCAGGATATCCGAAGACATTATGACTTGGTTACCAATTCAGGTTTGGCTCGAGGCCTGATTATTCTGCCACTCATACACCTACCTCTCACCCCTATTTTTTGCAACAATACAGTTGCAGCTGATAATTGCCACTCTGATTGGCTTGTTAATGCAAAGATTCACAAAGAAATCCCTCAAGCTGCCTTTTAAGTTGCTCCCAAAATTAACAAACATTTTAGGAGCAATCTCTACCACAACTACTTTTACTTATTTTTTTAAAAAGACTATATTGCTTTTAATCCCTGTTCCTGTTTTTCAAGTTGTAAGAGAAAAAAGAACATGTGCACCAAAATGGAAGGAGTGTTTCCCCCTTCCATTTTGCTTCCAAAACCCCAATACCTCTCGGCCGATAGATGGCAATATTTATGCTGTTCGCATCTTACTGTTGACACAATGAGTCCACGTCAATCTATACTGGGAAGAATGTCGGTTTATCACTCACAAGCTGGTGTATGAAAGAAACCATGAATTCAGGTCTGAAGCCATAGTTCATTCGAGAAAGAAATCTTATTTAAAATCAAAACATGAACAGAGTCACACCCTTCTAAGCCCATTAATTTCAATTGCTTTAGAAGGTGAAAGGTGAATATTAGGTGAAAAAATACACAACCAAATAAATTAGAAGGGCCTAACTCTTTTTAGGATTATACTGTTAAATTGTAGGACATTCAGGTTCAACTCTCCAGTTGGCTATATAGGTCATGAATGCTAGCAGGTACTATAACTTTGTTCAAGGATGAGCCATCAGGTTTTTATTTATTAATTTATTCAGACATTTATAAGCCATGATCTCTGCAAGCAAACAAAACCAGAGTTTAAGTACCATACAAATAAACAGACTAAAACTGACCAATGCCCTAAATTCCCAAGGGGAAACAAAACCTTTTTTTTTACAATAATTAAAACAACAAATAAAACACAGGCAGAATATTAGGTGAAAAAATTAACAACCCAACAAATCCAGCCATTTAGACAAGGTCTTCTCTTTGCACTGAAAAGTCACAGTCCATGTAATTCCCATGACACTGGGAGTAAACTTACATGTGGTCAGAAATCGCTATGGGGGATTATGAGAAAAATCCATAACCATTGATGCCTTTGGCTGACAGATTGTGGGATCCAACTGCTAGTGAGGATGGCTGGCTATAGCCATGACCAGTGTTCCCTCTAAGTTGAGTTAGTGTGAGCTAGCTCACAGTTTTTTAGCCCTCAGCTCACACATTTTTGTCTTAGCTCAGGAAGAATGGCTCCAGAGCAGACTAATTTATGCTGTAGTCAAATTGCTTGCTCACAACTTTAGTGCCAGTAGCTCACAAAGTAGAATTGTTGCTCACAAGACTCCACAGCTTAGAGGGAGCACTGGGCCTGACCAGATTTGTTCAAGGGAAGTGATGGAAAGAACACAAAAGCCAACACCTTCAAGAGATTTCGTATCTAGTATTAATGAGGCTAACTTGGCTACAAAAAGCCAAATTTTACCTCAGATCCTGCCTTTCCACGTTTAGCTTTAAAACCCAGTGTTCTAGGGTCAAAATACGCATACAGCATTTACAAATCTACATTGTTCTGCTCCCACTCAAAATAATATCAAACTTAAATGGACCAATGACTGACTGTGAGGAGAAATCAGAAATCAGAAATTCAGATCATGAACTGAGAAAGATGCCCAAATGTAGATCTTTTAAAGATTTCCCACTGTGCTTTCAGTGATGAAGCTATCGTTTCCAACACCTCTCCCCCTTTAGCCTCAGCATATACAGTACATCCATTTAAAAAAACATAGCTGCGGGCATACAATGTGTAACGTGGAGTGATTATGACCACAGAGCTCGACTAGCTGGAGACCTGCACCGTATAATTAGCACAGTTGACCTACCAAGCTGGAAGAAATCAGAGGTTTAAAGGTTTGGATCTCCTGGGGAAAGTTCAGGCATTCACGTGGCTGATGTTACTA
Organism: Gekko japonicus; assembly: GCF_001447785.1. NCBI lineage: Eukaryota > Metazoa > Chordata > Lepidosauria > Squamata > Gekkonidae > Gekko > Gekko japonicus. Next base: position 2,204,071 of record NW_015163605.1, read on the forward strand.
CCTCAAGAACTTATGAGGTATGCCAGTGCTATGCTGAAAGCAGAGTTCAGTGTTTAGGGGGTAGGGGGAACAGAAACCTTGAATGTGGCACAGAAGAATAACCCTGGCTCCAAGAAGAGTAAAATGGCTAGCCAAGTTAAACAAATAAAAGGCACCATCTGAATTTCTTCCTCGGGTTTCTTTAATTGTATTTAATGTAATAATGGCAATAATACTGTATGTCTTGTACAATTAACACAGGACTTTTATACATTCTACAGATATCACTGGTAGACAAGGGGGGATATGTTAGGATTTCTAACTCATGCTACATGGATTATGATAGCTTGCAGTGCCAGAGGATTTGATCTAACAGGCTAGATAAAACTACCTATTTGTGTTTAATTCAGTAAATTCACATTAGAGGGAAGGGCATTCAAGTAGGAGATAAGAATGAGTGGAAAATCTTCAGCTGCCTACTAACCAACTCTCTCTCTCTCTCTCTCTCTCTCTCTCTCTCTCTCTCTCTCTCTCTCTCTCTCTCACAAACACACACACACACACACACACACACACACACACTACTTCACAGCTACTTGAATATACATTACATGTCCTGTGTTGGATTGCAGGAAAGGAACCCAACATAAAACACAATTATTATGGGACTGGACTAAAGTATATTACCAATCGTTGAAGCTGTCTAAGTGTAGTACAAATTAATATCCAGTCAAAAATAGAAGATTGAAGTCAAAATGAGGAGGAAGTTCTTGTATTTTATTGCAATGAAATACAGAAAACAGTTAGGCCAAAGACCCATCAAAACTGACTGCTTTCTGAGCCCAATCAGGAAATACATGAAGTTAAATACTTAAAATGACATCATCATATCATCATCATCATGGGAATAATATTTAAAAGGCATAATTGGTTACAAAAACCTAAACAACATTTACATAAAAAGCCCCTTATTGGTCAAATGTAAGAAAGGTGTGCCTATGCAATAGCGTCACATATTTACTTGACATAACCTAAGTCTCACCCAAACAAAAGTGTTTTTCTCTGATACCAAGGAAAAGATCCATTGTGATCCAGACACTATGCAGTTATAATCTAAACAATTAGAACCATGAACCTTATACCTACGTTTGTGCTAACAGCAGCTGGAAAAGTCCCCTTGGCAGAAAAGACAAGAGGCCTTCTATATACCAGGCCATCATATTCCAATAAAAAGTTAGATCTCTAATAAATCTATTAAATCTATATAGTCCCATCTCTACTACATAAGTAAAACATACACAGGAGGAGGGTGGGCTCTGATTTGGAAAAAGTCTAAAGCCTCCACACAGTAACCAATCTTGCAGCTCTTCCTTTCAAACAAAAACATTTAAATAAATGAATCTTCTGATGTTTAATTACAGGAAGGTCAAACTTGAGAGGCCATTATGGTCAGCTTTCCTCCCCAAGGGCTGAGGACAGACTGGCAGTATGAAGCGCGAGGGAGGCGGGGCAAAAAGACCCAGACCAAATTGTGCCGGGGATTCCTGGTCGCACTGCATCTACTGATGCGGGAACATACCGGGGAGGAGGCGCAAGGGAGCGTTCGCACTGTTGGCCCACCCCTTGCACTGTTGGCCCACTGTAAGCAGCTTTTTTTCACTCCGGCGACATGCGCCTATGCACACAGGCGCAGCACCGCAGCTTGTTTGCGGCTTTTAGCATGCACACTTCTGGGAAGCGGGATCAACGCGCTCTCCAGGGTTTGCTACTGCTTTCACCTGGTACTTTTAAAACTTGTATCGTTATAGGATGGGTTGAGTACGGCTGGGGAACACCAGACAGCTGTGGCTTTGTGAACCGGCCCCTTTAATCCATTTGTGAAACGTGCCTATATCGGGTCAAACTGCCAGTCTGAACCAGAGGTCGATTCGGGGGGAGGGATCGCGTGGGATTGCAGTTCCCCCGGGTGAGGTGTAGGGGGCGGGGCACATGACGAAGCCCCGCCCCCTTCTTCCGGCCACCCCCTGCTTCCAGCCTCATTCTGTTGCAGAAGGAGGAAGAAGCAGGAGGGTGAGTTGGCGTCCTCCCCCTCTGCCCGGCCGAGGCCACTCCACGTGGCCTCCACAAGGACTCCCAGCCCCATCCAGGAGCTTCCCCGAGGTAGCTGTGTTAGTCTGTTACTGCAAAATAGTCCAAGAGTTCAAATAGCACCTTTAAGACTAACAAATAGCACCTTTAAGACTAACCTTTAAGACTAAGACTAACTGAGTGGTGGGTGTGGCCTTATGACACACTTCCGGCGATGTCAGGGGGTGTGGCATATGCTATGCTAATGAGTCATGCTAATGAGTTCCCCTAGCTCTTTTTCTACGAAACGACCCCTGGTCTGAACTCAGCCAAGGTGTGGTAGTTCCCATAATAACATGAGAATTCACAGTTCACAAATCCATCCTCTTCTCAGATTCACAAAGTTAATGCCCTGCCATAATATTTAATATGGATTTGCAATTTGAATAGAAAAGCACCACCCAAACTATTTAAGACTGTCCTGGTATCTTATGAAGACTGCATACCTGAGGTCTCCAGATCAGGACCTGGAACATCTTTTTCCTCTCCTCTCCTCTCTCCTCTTTGTTTGTTTGTCTATCTGTTTTTACATCCAGTGTGATAAATAGTCATAGGGGACTCTAAAGCTTGCACAGTGTCCTTTGGTTGCTCCTAATAAAAGGTGTCTATGTGGATTTTGGTTTTGTGTTTGTTGTGTTTTACTTTGAACCAACACAGCTGCATGCATGTCTATTTGGATGTACCATAACCAGCCACCTAAGAGGATTCTTCAGCTGGAGGAAGACTAACTGGGAAGAGATTATGCTGATGGAATTCTTTGCCCCTATCACTACATAATATTACCCAGTTTAATTTCCACTGACATTACTTAATAGAGCATTATCTAAACTTAGCTCTGATTAGATAGTCACATTGATATTTTCTAGACCAGAACTGGAAGATATTCTAATTCAGCAGCTGTGTATTTGGCACCAAAAACATGACTCTCCTCTTAGGAGGCCTCATAAACATCCTTGTCTTGTGTAAATTAACCTTGCTGCTGAGCTTTCCTTTTTTGGTCCAGTATGAACTTATTGATAGTTATTTCATTGTAAGATGTAACACTGTAACATGTGTCTATCTGTACCTCAGATCGTTTGACCTCTGAAGAAGGCCCTCAAAGGGTGGAAATGCATTAGGTCACTTGTGTTGAGGTCACTTGTACTTTGTAACAAGGCTTTCATTGGGCCCCTATATGTTTTTAACTATCTTTCTAATAAATACATGTATTTTTGTATATAATAAGTATATACTAGGTTTGTAATACTGTACCTTTATCAGACTTCTTTCTTAACGTTGTGGTTCTTGATTCCAGGTATTGGGTCAAATTTGTTTTCCCCTCCCTGTGTCTTACTACTCAATATTGATTTCTTAAAGCCCCTGCCTTCCCCTGGAATGTCTTCTGATACCATTGTTGTTGTTCAGTCGCACAATCGAGTCCGACTCTTCGCGACCCCATGGACTAGATCCCGCCAGGCCCTCCTGTCTCCCGCTGTCCTCTGAAGTTGGCTCAATTTCATGTTCGTTGCGTCGATGACACTGTCCAACCATCTCATCCTTTGCCGTCCCCGTCTTCTTTGACCTTCAATCTTTCCCAGCATCAGGGTCTTCTCCAGTGAGTGCTCCCTTCTCATTTGGTGGCCAAAGTATTTGAGCTTCAGTTTCATTATCTGGCCTTCCAGGGAACAGTCAGGGTTGATTTCTTTGAGGATTGACTGATTTGATCTCCTTGCAGTCCAAGGAACTCTCAAGAGTCTTCTCCAGCACCATAGTTCAAAAGAATCTATTCTTCGGCGCTCGGCCTTCCTTATAGTCCAACTCTCGCAGCCATACATGACTACTGGGAATACCATTGCTTGGACCATGCGGACTTTTGTTGGCAGGGTGATGTCTCTACTTTTTATCATGCTGTTGAGGTTCGCCATCGCTTTCCCCCAGCAATCTTAATTCCCGCTTGTGATTCATCCAGGCCAGCATTTCGCATGATGTACTCTGCATATATATTAAATAAGCAAGGTGACAATATACATCCTTGTCGTACTCCTTTTCCTATGCTAAACCAATCAGTTGTTCCATATCCGGTTCTAACTGTTGCTTCTTGACCCTTACACAGGTTTTTCAAGAGACATGTGAGGTGGTCTGGTACTCCTATCTCTTTAAGGACCTGCCATAGTTTGTTGTGATCCACACAGTCAAAGGCTTTAGCATAGTCAATGAAGCAGAAGTAGATACCATGCTGTGCTGTATTTCCTGTTGAAACCAAATGGTGGGCCCCATGGCTCAATTGCCATGCCATAAACGCACGTTCTTCACACTTCCATGCTGGGAGAGACCAGATGGCCTCTGCCAAACAAGCAAAGAGTCACATACGCTATGAGGCTTGGGGTTTGGGGGCCATGTGACTGCGGGCGTGGCTCCAGAACCCCAGCCTATCCCCAGTTGTCTCCATGACAACCAACAAATTGGACACACCCTTCCTGCTCGCAGTTGGCTGAATGGCCACAGCTGATTGTGACTAGATTGGGGTTTAATTGTCCGGTCCCTTGGAGGAGAGCTCTGTTCTGCGCTGTTCTGTTCTGTTTCTGCTATCTCTGCTGCTCTGTGTTCTGTTCACCTAAAATGCTGCCCTGCCATGTGGTCTGTTGGAGAACAAAGGACTCCCTTGTGCCTTAGAGCACATGAAGGCAAGGAGGAGATGTTCCTCCTCAAAACCCCTTGGGGATACCTGGACTATAACAATGGACAATCTTGGACTATGGATTCCTGAAGTTGGTAAATATGCTTCCTTACTGTGTAGTCAAGGTGAACTGCCTCAGGTTTCTTATTTTGAAATCCTTATTAGTCTAATTGCTAAGCTCTGACTGAATAAAATATTATCCTTGTTTCTAACCTGTCTTGATGTTGTAACTGGGTTCCAAGGCTAAACTCCTGTGCCTTCTGCTCACCATACAAGCTACCTCTGTGTAAGAATTAAGCGTGCATCTCTAGATAGAGGTGCTAATGTGTAAAAGCCACATGCCAACTGAGATTGTGGATCTCTAATCCCAGGTTGGAGGGGGAATATGTGGAGAGATCCTGGTGGCTATCGTTCTGAATCCAGAGAGGGCAGTCTACCTCGCTGGGTGGTTGTTAAATGTACTTAAAAAATATAGGTTCCTCCCTCATTCCTGGACAGGCTTGGGGGCAGAATCTATACAGTTTTCCCCTCCCTGTGTTTTACTACTCAGTCTATTGGAGACAGTCTGGGGTTCCTCACAAGGTACAAACATGTGGTCTTCAGATCAGTCCCTGAAACAGCTTCTTTTCTCCCCAACCTCACTTTTGTTTTGGGGCAATGGACCTCCTCAGGCCTCCCTGGGCCGCAGCGCTCCAGCGCGGGCCCCAGGAGGCCGGCGATGGGCCTCCTCAGGCCTCCCCTGGGCCGCAGCGCTCCAGCGCGGGCCCCAGAAGGCCGGCAATGGACCTCCTCAGGCCTCTCCCGGGTCGCAGCACTTTGGCGCGGGGAGCTGGGGGCGGGGCTTGCCGCCACCGCCATTTGTGCCAGCTCCTGGGCTGCGAGAACGGTGTTCCAGCATGCTCCAGCATGCTCCAGCCCCAAATTAACCCTGCTGATCACTCCAGTGTGCTCTCATAGCATCGGGATGGTCTGATCAGGCCATCCCGACTCCGTGCTGTTGTTTTTTTCCCCCTTCTCGGTATGTACATCATCACAAACTCCATAGGGAGACCTCAGTGTGGAGATGCGATTCATCGATTCCTTGTGTAAGCGCATCGGAAACAAACAGCAAAAAAAAACCAACTCACCCGTGGTTGCATCTGATCATGCAGTGGCTGGCTGTGCCCGCAGCTTCCAAGGACCGTGTGATCGCACAACTGTGGGCCAAATTTCTCTGGAGGAAATAGCCTCGCATCCCCCCGCCCGCTTTATCTCATGTGTGTGACCACCCCCCATGGGTACCTTAATTCACTGCACAGAGGAAATATTTGAAAACCATGGGGAGTCAGGCTAAAGGAGAGATGGACAGAGAACATGTCATGAAATGGTTAAATGCTAACATTTTGTTTTGTACCCAGCCAAAGGAGTTAAAATAACCACAATTTCTGGAAAATTATTCTTCATACAGTTGTCAAGTGCCCTTCTAGTGGTATAATGTCTCTATCTGCCTCTTGAATACAAAGTCATCCTAGAGTACCCATCGTGTCTTGGCTTTAACTGTCAATGGACACTTTTAACAAGGAGGGGAAATTGCTGTGGCGAACATTAGCATTATATCTAGCTTATTTAATTTCTTTATTCCCTTCCTGGAAACATCTGTTTCCAATAATGTCCATTGAAATTATATGAATCAACTATTTTAAGAGGGTGACTCAGAAGGAAGTCATAACCAATGTTGCTATACATGGGAAAATAAAGTCCCTCTCTCTCTTTTTCTTTTGAAATATTGAGCAATCATCATCATTCTAACTACATGGCAGCAAAATAGTACCTCTGAAGTTGTTGTTTTTTTTAAATACCATATGTAACGGAAACCTGTATGTGAATTTAAGATGGCCCCCACTTTTTCTTGAAGACACATGTGGGGGAAAAGACCAATATTTCTTTCCGATAAACAGGGTAGTGATTCCCCTGAGGTCACCTAATGAATTGGTGACTGAGGTAAGATTTGAGCAGGGGACATCCTGCCTATGCTCTGCTTACCACAAGACTCCTTGGGGGTTTTTTTCAAAAAAATGTGGAGAAATACTGTCTAATCTCATCTAAGCATGGTATGTTGTAAGAAGCACTACATCAGCAAAAGTGGCAATCAGTATTGATAAGGCACTCGGCTGTTGCTGCAGTGTGACTGAGGAAGGATGATTGAACCATCGAGGGAGAAGCAGAGTGTCTGATGCAAGGGTCTTGGTATGGCATGGAACACAAACAGGATGCTTGAGGGGCAGGGCTTTTTTTGTAGAAAAAGCCCAGCAAGAACTCATTAGCGTAATAGGCCATACCCAACAGCAGGAACTTATTAGCATATTAGGCCACACCCCTGACAGCACAGCTCATTGGCATATTAGGCCACACCCCCATGTTACCAGAAGTATGGTCATCCAGCCACACCCACCTTTTGCTTCTTATTCTCTTTACCTTGTTTGTTGTGAAAACCCATGGTTTTTTGCATGTTAGGCCACACACCCCTAATTGTAGCCAATCCGAATGAGTTTCTGCTGTTGGGTGTGGCCTATTATGCTAATGAGTTCCTGATGAGCGTGGCCAACTTGGGAGCCAGCCGGAACTCCATTCCTGTGCGTTCCTGCCCAAAAATAGCCCTGTTGAGGGGGCTTGTTTGGCTTTGCATGTGAGGGGCTGCACGAAAATCAGCAGCAGGAGGCTGTTTTCCTCCATTTTGGCAAAGAAAAGGTTAATATGAAAGACCATTCTTTCCTTTTCCTTTTCCATGAAATTGAGTCTGGCTCAGTGGCAAGTTAGGCCAAAAGTGAATGATAATTGACAAGGACAACTCCACGGACCCCAAAAGTGACCAGAAATCCTGTAAATTTATCTCTCTAGCCTCAACCTCTCCTCCCCTTCACCAGCAGCCCTGTGAGTGTAAAGTCCCATGAAGTCACAGCCGACTTATGTTGACCTTGTAGGGTTTTTAAGGCAAGAGGTGTTTGTAGGTGGTTTGCCATTGCCTGCCTCTGCATGACAACTGTAGACTTCCTAATTGGTCTCCCATCCAAATATTAACCATGGATGATCCTGCTTAGTTTCTGAGACTGGACAAGTTCAGACTAGCCATCCAGATCAGGGTAGCCACCCTGATGACTACAACACTATTCCTTATTCAAGCAAGTAAAATCAAACTGAAGAGTAAATTTAAAAATAGCTACAACAGCAGCATCAAGTAAAATGGGAATGGGCAAAAACAGGGTCTGCACACACTATTCTGTCTCCTCTTGTTGCTGCCACTGCACACACTCCATCCCCATTTTCTCTATCATGCCTGCACAAAGGCACAGATATGATGGCAATTTTGGACACCCCTCCCCCATCTGCTGTTGCCCAGAGCCCTTCCTTCCCCTTTCCTTACTGACTATAAACCAGGCCAAAGGTTTTCAAGCGGAGGCTGGACGACCATCTTTCGGGTATGTTAGGGCTATCTTTCAGTATACTCCTGCAGACTAGATGACCTGCAAGACCCCTTCCAACTAACATTCTATGATTCTATGATAGATAATTGCCAAGCACAGCTCCATGGCTCCGTAAGTGACCAGGGATCTGGTAAATTTGTCTCTCTAACCTCTCCCACTAACCTGTCCTTCCATCCTAATGTTATAGCACAAACTGGCAAGTAAAGGGAAAAGGCCCCTTTAAGAGGTTAAAGGAGGAGGGAATGATGGGCAGCAGCAAGCTGCCACAGTCAGCAGTCACATGCCATTCTGAAAGTGGAGCTTAGTCCCATCCTTCGCCCTCTAGTGGCTATCTGCAATCCTACAATTTCCCAACTGAGTCAGAGAAAATGAGGTTTCTACTATTTGGCACATATGGGAGGAAACCGGGTAGCCAGATGAGTCATGCCCATATTGGACATGATGCCATCTGGTCTAGGGTTGTCAACTGGCCATGGTGGAGTGATATCACGATGTCTATTCTAGTTGTACCCCAAAGTGACATCACAGGAAAAATCATAGAGATTTGGGGAACTCCTAGAGCATTGTACATCACTTCCAGGTACAACTGGAAGTGTCGTTGTGACATCACTTCCCACCCACCCACACCGACACACTTTTGCTCTTGCTGGAGTCAAGAGCGATGGTGGGGGCCGGGAGAATGCCTGCCATGGCTGGCCATCTGGTAAGCCTAGTCTGGATGCTCCTGATTACTGCAAGGGGCTTCCCACTGCTCAGGAAGGGGGGGGGAAATTGTGTGGAAACAGCCACAGAAACAACCTTATTATCAATGAACATTAAAATTATAATCTTATTTGTCCTTTATATGTTAGAGATAGAATAAATATGCAGTCTCTACAAATTCTTCCATTAAAGCAAAGAAGGTCTACATTTCTTTGTTAAATTCTTTCACTGTTCGGATAATGTGTACATGCACAATTATTTTCATATGCCTCTGAGGCATCAAATTTTTAAAAAAAAAATCTTATAAAATTGTCTTCTTTAAATTGTGTTACTTTCCTAAAATTTAGCAGACAGATACTCTTTCTGTTATTTCAATGCCCTTCAAAAACATAAGAAAATGTTTATCTATATGAGAAAAGCAAAAACTAATGTTAGCTAAGTAGGAGGCAAAGTAACCTAAAGCTATTAACCTGGAGCTGACCTTGTTCTCCAAGATGTGGGCCAATGAGTAGTGAACAGGAGATGCTGAAGGGGAGAGAAGGACAAAGGAGGCAAATGGGTTTTTAAGATTATGCTATATGCTGGGCAATGTTTACTTCCAATTAATTATAAAACATTAAGGCCCAGATTGCTATTTTCAGTTATACAGAGTTCTGCCAATTCTGCTGGGAGCTAGATTTTTCATTGGAACTTATTTAAAAGCATTTCCAATTACAAATGTCAGCCACGTACTATCGAAAAGTAATTTTAACTGCGAGTCCGAGATTACAAGCTATCATTTTAGATCTTTTTTTTTTTAAAAAAAACCCTGTTATGATTCGATAAGAAGGAGCCGCAGAGCTTCAAGCTGAAAGGCCTTATTCAACCAGATACTTCCACAACGTCATCGGAGATTATACCCTGTTTTACAACAAGAGCATTTTTAAAAGATTCTGTGAGTTTCATATTTTCTATTCATGCTGTTAAAGGGGGCAAAGGCATATTAAGAGGCATTCTTCAGATATGCTTTTAGTGTTCTGCCAACTTGTATATTGTTCTTACTTTATGCTCTGAAATAAATACTCTTTCTTCTCTCTGTTAACCTCCTAGGACGTTCTTGGTTTCTAACGAACTTTTTTCACAGAGACAGAAATGTACATATCTGCCATCAAGCCACAATTGACTTATGGCAACCCTTGCAAGGGGCTTCCAAGGCAAGTGAGAAGCAGGTGGTGTGCCATTGCTTTGGAAGGAACAGGGGAAAATGTGGGCAGAAAAGCCCCTTCTCAGACCTCCAAATTTCTGCAAAGAAAATGCTGGAGGAGCCAAGGGGTGAAAGGAGATGGCAGTATTGCAGGTAGATCTGCTTTGGGGAGGCTGGCCAGTTGGCTACTTCCGGTGAGCTCTTGTATTGCAAAGGTGGAAATCCATGGGGAACAGAGTGAGTCCCCCCTGTCCTGTGGCTGCCCCCTTTTCCTTCAAACTCTAAAGCAGAAAGGAAGGTGGAGTGTGTGTGTATGGCCACAGAGAGAGGAGTAGAAAAAACTATGAATTAAAAATAATATACCTTTTTTCTAACCAGGCTTCTTACTATTCACAGTGCTCAAAAAGTGGGGGTGAAAATGTGGCTTCTGTTTCTCTCCCCCCCCCCCCCCCACAAAACCACCTTTCCCAACACTTTTTTTACAC